>NW_028230452.1:11978263-12297139 GCF_043228905.1 Azolla caroliniana
ACACCACGATCCGCCGCGCACATAAGAAGAGCCCGAGTGCCTTCTTCACGTTTTCTTAACAGTAGATTGGCTGGGATACACGCTTGCGGATCAGACATGAGAACCTGCAACGAATGTCACTAATGCCTCTGAACTTATACAAGAGTTTCATCTTCGTTATCCCCATAAACCAAAACCTAGTTCATGCATTGCGACCCATGGAACTCGTCGTCAAAGGAGGGGATGATGTCACAAAATGTGAATATCAAGGTTTGAACTTGTGACCTTCAAACAATGGTCTTACACTTCAACCATTGCACCAACTCATTTTCATATTATTATTATTCAAGAACTCTAGAGCACTAGACACATTAGATGACCGCCAAATGGCATGCACCCTGTACGCCAAGTGGCGCACAACATGTATGCCAAATGGCGATCATGCACATTCTGATGTACAATATATAAGTCGAAGATCTGCTTAGTGTTGAACCATTCCGGTTCAACACCAGTCTTCAGCAACCTTGTAATCTCGAATTCCGGTAATAGAAATTCTTGTATTTTTGTCTTGTAAATGTCTTCTCGTTTGTTATTATCTTCTTTTCTTCGAAATCGACCTTGTCTTCGAAGCTTGGGTCGCGACAATACCGAAGTTCAACTTCACCGCTCACACACGAAGTGATACTGGACTTCTATGTGCTTCATCTGAGCATGGAACACAGGATTCTTGTCGAGCTGAATGTTGCTCATGTTGTCACAGTAGATCAGGATCGGGGTCGGTACCTCAATCCACAGATCTTGCAGTCGTCGCCGAAGCCAGATGGCTTCACATGTGGCATTGGTAGCGCCCCGATATTCAACCTCAGTGCTCGACAGAGCCACTGTTGGCTGCTTCTTTCTGCTCCATGCAACAACCGCGCTACCTAGAGAAAACATGTAACCGGAGGTGGATTGGCGATCTGATGCATCACCAGCGCAATTGGCATCGGTATATTCGACTAGCTTCCCAGCTATACCGTGTTGGTATAATAGTCCCCGATAACTTTGTGCCACTAACATACCGGAGTATCCAGTTTGCGCACTGAAGGTGTTCGACGATCGGCTTCTGCATGAAATGGTTGATCACTCCGATTGGGTAATTGATGTCGGGTCGAGTGATTGTCAGGTATACGAGGCTTCCGACAATTTGTCAGAACCATTTCTCATTGCAGGCCGGTCCGGAGTTGGGACGAAGCTTCTGGTTCTAGTCCAGGGGTCTTCACTCCTGTTGCTTTGAGGGATGATCTTCCTCCAAATCATCGTCTGCGTCGTCCTACAGAATGTCGAACAATGAGGGTTCCTCTTCTTGTGGTGCCTTGCTGACATCTTCTTCGTCTTCATCTTCGGTGTCCTCCTTGTTGTCATTTTCCTCGTGTGCTTCTTCAGTCGGTGGTCTTGGATCTGCTGAATCCGGTGCTCCGAGTCTAGGTGTTTTTCTTACTCTTTCGTCTTCGATATTGTCTAACTTGACGGACATATCGACATCATGCTTGTCGAATTCTTGGATGATTCGGTTAACTTCTTCTCTAGGTCTCTAGCGATATCTTCCTGAACCGTGGTCATTGCTTCCTCCGACATCTTGAGGAAGCCTTCTCCTTGAACTTTTCTAAATTTTCTCTACCGGCTCGTAATAGCTGAAGCTCTTTAGCTTGCGCCGACCATGTTTGCCAACCCTTCTCCAGCGATTCATTGACCAAATTTTAGGGTGTTAAGCCCGTGACGTCTTATGATTGCTTGAACCCTGTCCTGAGTCATACTTGCCTCAAACTGTGCTGTTGCCAATGTTCGTCATAAATAAGTGATTACCGCATTGGTATCGCCTTCGGCCTGCATCAGTTTGGCTTCTGCCACTAAGAGGTCAAGTCGCTTTTTCTCGGATACCATTTGAACTTCTGCACATCACTTTTCCAGCTTCTCTTTCTTCGCATTCCTGTCGTGTTGCTGTTGAATAATTTTTTCGTTGATTTCTTCTATCTGTTTGTCTCTTCCAGCCAATTGTGTTGTAAAACAAATCTCGACTTGTTCCGCATTTTCCCTTGTAGCCTCTTGCTGTTGGACTAATTGCCGGTGTAAATCTTGTATCAAATTATCTTTTTCCTCTAAGCATTTGTCGGCCACAGTTTTTGCCAACTGTAATCGATCCTCCATTTCTCTGGATTTGTCTTCAGCCTTTTCTGCCCTATTTTCCACTTCTCTTCGTGCTTTTTCGGCTTGTTCCAACTTCTGTTGTAGTTCTGAATCTGACTTCAAAGGTTGGCTTTGTGACTCTAGCTGTAATATGTGCTCTCTCATTTTCTCTAGAACCACTTGTGCTTCTCGCAGTTTATCCTTCAACTGTTGATTTTCTTCCTGCTTCAGTGTATATTGTGCATTAAGCACATCTGCTACTGTTGTTGCCCTTTTGTATAATTCAACCATATCCTTGGCTGCTCTGCTAGCCTTTTCATATTCCATGTGGACTTCGACCAATGCCTCATGTAGTGGTGGCATCTGGATGGCTTCACCTTTATTTTTTGCATTTCACTATCGCCCAATTCTATCCACTTCTGCCTGTTCATTGGGTTCGACAGCTCCACATAATGACTTTTGGATCATTATTTGATCCCGGTACTCTTGCGACATTCTTTCCGACACTTCTTGGAGTCTTTTAGCTAACCATTCTACTAGTTCATATGACATTCCGAACTGCAGAATGACAGCTAGCTCATGTGCTGTTGCCGGGATATCGGAAAAACCAAGTGCCTCTTGCACCGTTGCCATTGATACCTGCCCTTTTTGAATTCGTGATGTGTCATCAGGATTGACACAAGGTACTTGTGTGCTTAGGGAGGCTTGATCGTCGGTTCTACGCAGGTTCTTCTTGCTCTGGTCTAGAATATCTTTGGGACCGTTGTTTAACCCTGCGCTGCTTCGGTGGTTGCTACTCTATGTCAACTTGTGTCAATTCTTGTTGTTGTGTTTGTTGCTCTCCTGTCATCTCTTGTTGTTGCATCCTCGGTGGTTGAAACTTCGGCTGTTGAGTAGCCGGTTGCTGGTCAGGTTCGGGTTGTGGTGTCGACTGCTGTTGTTCCGATTCTTGTTGTTGCCTTGGTTCTGATTGGTCGAATTCGGTCTAAGTGGTATCGTCCTGCACCGTTTCTTCTTCCTACCACTCTTCCCGTTGGACTTGTCGTTGGGTTCGGGATGACTGTACCTGAGGCGGCTTACGCACCTCTGATCGGTTTTCCGCTTCTGGAGCCAGAAATAATACTGATAACCAACGAACGAAAATCGTCTTCATTGGTTTTCCCTTCTGAACTCTGTACAATTGCTCTCTCAGAGCTTCTGCCGACAGTAGCCCCCAATCGAAAGCTTCGCCTTCATAAGCGGCGATGATAAATCCGGCCTTCTTGTTGGGCATACAATAGAATCTCGGACTAACAAACCCTACTTCCAATAAAAACTTTGCAACTTCATGAAAAAAGACATTCCTACCTCCTTGTGTCTGATATGCTTTGGCGGAGGGCGAATACTCACCAAAATAGGAACGCAATCCTTCTTCTGTGACCTTCTTGACAACGTCGAACCCGCCTCTTGGCATCTCCAACGCTACTCTTACCTTCTTATTAGTGATCTTAGAGACATCGATTTCTTCCATCAGAGCTTCAGCGTGCGGGTGCTGCTTTGCTTCTACGACTTTTAGGAATCCTTGTAAATTACTTCGAACGAGCCAGCGACGAAAGTCATCAGATACAGTAATCGGCATATTGTCGTTGTCGATTGACAGATCGTTGCTCTGTGGTGGCAGTGGAAAACGTTGTGGGCTATGGCGGACAAGATCAGAAAACTTGTGAGGACGAATACGTTTCTGCTTCTGTGGTGAAACAGACATTACAGAAATAGGTTTTAAGGAAATAATTCTTTGCATGATGCCTAGGGAATAAAAGTACTATTAATGTAAGTAATGACTAGGTGTACTAGTGGAGTAATAGCTAGAAATAGCAATAATGAGTAATAGAAGCATGCCTCCACTACTTCTTACTTATAGCCTTCTTAAATCATTACAAGATTACCCTTTTTGACAGTTAGTTATGATTTGGAAAGGAAATTTTCTATAGTCAGTTTTCTTTTTTTTTGTGACATTGCCACATTACTTTTGTTCCGATTCAGCCTTGAATGGATTTTTCGGCATTTCTCCATGATATGGCTTAAGCCGGAAACCATTGACCCATTTCGGCAAAATCTCACCTTATAGGGTTCCCAGTTGATACCTACCATTTTTACTGTTCACAATCCAAACTGGTCCTGTCCATCGATACCTAAGTTTACCTGGCATAGCTCCCATCCTGGGCTAGAAAACAAGTACCAGTTTCCCGATTCCAAATTGAGTTTCGGTCTTTCGTCGGTGTTGATTTACAAATGCCTTTGTTTGCCTCTACTTGTGCTCCAAAGCTGACATAGCTTGTATTCAGTCTTCTTGTAACAGCAATAAAGATTCCTTCCGAATTTGCTCCGATTGTAGTTCGTTTAATTTTTCGGTTGCTTGTATTTAAAGTGTCGAAATCTGGAATTTGATTGGCATAACTGCCTCCAATCCGAAAGCCATTCGGAAGGGTGTTGATTTAATAGATGTTTTATACGATGTGTGATATGCCCATAAAGCACTATGCAACTTTTGATCCCAGTTTGTACGATTCTCATTTACTATCTTTTTGAGTATCGTTTGGTGGGTGCACATTCCATGTGGACGTTAGAATGAATGACAGTGTTGACAATGAAGACAATTCATGAACAAGCTTGTTAATGAAATGCGTACCTTGATCGCTCACTAATTCTATTGGGCAGCCGAATCTTGTTAATCCTAGGGGCCAGACAACAACCTAACACAGGGTGTCCACTTAAGACACTTCACCAAAGGGTGTTACGGTAGGATGACTTACGACACAACGTTTAATTAGACTTTAATCGATTACTTAGCACACATCATTAACACGCGTAAGATATAACAATGAGTACAGAACGGTAATCAATACTGAAAGATTAAGGCAATAAGTTCTATTAATTATCCATTGTTGATTACATTGTAATCGGGCCTTTATATAGGTCTCCGGTGCGAAATACAAAACGGTGCCAACCGGCACCTTTTCGGGATCGGTCCGGATCTGGATCGGCATATCGATTCTGGTCCGTCTGTCCATATCTTCTCATATATTAATATATATATATTAAGACTACTAATTACAACAGTTCCCAAATAAACCATTCCTTTTCACACTCTGGTTGGGACCTCCTTAAGCCTTCTTGCCAGCCAGTAACACATGGCATGCCTGTGGGACAGTACCTTGTATGTCGAACCCATTATCCGGCCCTTTTACGCTTCGTCCAAAATGTCCAGAATGCATTGCTCCAGAATTTCCAATGGCTCGTCGGGAATTTGTTGTTGCTGCGGTGGCTGCTGTTCCGTTTGTGCCTGTGGCTGCTCCATTTGTACCTTCTCCATTTGGGGCTGCGGCTCTGTTTGTCGCTCTTGCACCGGCGTTTCCTTCGTTGGTTCCTCCGTCGGAGTTGTCACTGGCTGACTGATCCCGGCCTGGTCCCCGTCTGGTCCTTGTACCGGCGACAGTTCCTCATCACTAAGGTTGACCGTTGCCGCCTTCCTCGCTTTTTCTTCCCGAAGCCGGGACCGCTCATAGCTCTCAAACTGGATTTGAGCCTCCAGCCGATCGTCGTCCAGTTGAGCTACGAGCTGCCGGACCTGCACCAATTGTTCATCCGCCATGGCTGTGAAATCTTCGGCCAACTCATCCCTTATGGCGGTGAAGTCCTCCGATGTCAGCGTATAACAGTCGTCACCCTCCTTCCGCTGGTTTTCCATGTCCGCCCTGAGCAATTGGAGTTCTGCCGTATTCTGCGCCCAATTCGTCCACCAACGCATAGAGTTGTCGTCAATCAAGCTTTTGGTCTTAGTGAGCCATGACCGGAGGATGCACTGGATCCGTTCGGCTTCCATCCGTGATTTATTTTCTGCGGCTTGTCGCTCCTTTTTCAATTGCTTGATGATTCGAACTGTGTCCGCCTCCTGCTCCCTGTAATGCGACAATTGACTTTGATAGGTTGTTTGTAACCTCTGTAACACCATTGTCACCCTTTCCTTCTCCTCACGGTTCTGCTTGTGGAGCTCCATCCGGTTCATCGCCGCTTCCTCCAATAGCTTGGAACACTCAGCTTGCTCGTCGGCAAGTGCCGTTGTGGCCCTATCAACTTCTTGCCAGAGCTCGGCCATCCGTTCCTACTGTTGCTTATACTCCGTCTCCAGCTGCTTGTAGTCCCGATGCAGATGATTAAAATCATCGGTCTTCTGCTTCAGCCTCTGGTTGATCCGCCGGCGCGCGCGGTCCTCCCGGTCCTTCTGTTGACGGAGTTCTTCCTTCAGCCTTTCAATTTCCATCTCCGCCATCCGTGACAGCTTGTCTTTCTCCTGCAGCAATTTCTCTTTTTCCTCCTTTAGCCGGTCGTACGCGTGATGTCCTTTACGCAGGTTTTCCTCTATCCGGCGGAGGTTCTCAATAGTCTTCTTTAATTCTTCTTCGGCCGCCTTCTTCAAGTCGCGTTCGCGGCTCCGTAATGCTTCTTGTGCGGCTAGTTCGTCATGTAATTCCTCAAGCTCTTGGGCTTGCGCCGCATCTTTCTCCGGGATAGTTTCTGTCTCCGGGGTCTTATTCATATGTACATCAACCGGAGTCACCGGTGCTTGGATCTGTGTTGTGGTTAAGGTCATTTTGGCCATGTCTTCGGTAATCCGATCCAAGTCTTGTTCGAGGCTCCGGATCCTTGACCGGGCCGTCTCCAATTCATCAGTTGTGACAAGAAACCGTTCCGTTTGCGCTCTTTCTTCCGCCTCTATGCATCCGACTACTCCGGAAATTTGTTCTCCTATCCACCGGAGCCATTGGCTACCGGTGCACTGTTGTTGTGTCTGCACGGCGGGTTGGCTGATGGGTTCACTTGCCGGTGGCTGGTCCCGCCTTACTTCGTCGAGTTGCACTTCTGGTTCTGCCTGCTGACCACTTTGCCGTTCTGGCTCTGGGTGTGTTTCGGCTTGTTCTTGGTCGGCTGAGGAGGTTGGCCTTTGTATAACCGGCTCTTGAGTTACGGGGCTTGCCGGTGCTGCCTGTTATGCAGGGACTTCTATGACCGGTTCCATCCAAACCGGTTCCGGTGCCTCCCTTGGCGTGGGATGCTTAGTGTGAGTTGCGGGCGTTCCCTCCTTCTCTGGGTCCGAACGCTTCCCGGCTGATTTAGCGGTGCTCTTCATCGGCCGCCGCTGGAGGTGCTCCGTGGGTTCTTCCTCCATTTCCTCCGCCTGAGTCCTGGCATTCATTCTTGCCGCCAGGGTGTCCATTTCTTGTTGCACCGGTCGGTGGAGTGGGCTCTTCAGGGGCCATGCCGGTGTCTCCTCGCTTGCATCCGTCGGCCACTTCCGGCTGGCGCACTCCTTTGCAGCCTTCTCTGCGTCGGCCGTCTTCCCCTTAGTGGCCTTGGAGGCCAACGATTGTTGCCGTTTCGAAGCAGGTTTCGGGGTGCCGTCCGTTGCTCTCCCCCTCTTCTTGGTCTGGACGGGCTCGACCGGTGGCGCCAATAGGGTGAGCCATTGCGTCACCGCATGCCATATTTTCCGGCCTTCCTTTCCGTCCTTTCCTCTTACGATATCGATAACTGTACACAACCCGTCCGCGATCAGCACCGGCCAATCCACCTTGACCCCTTCGTACGTCGCGATAATCAAGCCTGCTCGGTTCTAAGGCATGATGGGGGGTCGAGGGTATATGTGGCCGAACTCATGGAGTACACGGGCAATTTCGCGGAATAACATTTCTTCGCCGCCCTGGGTCCTGTAGCCTTTGCTAGCGAGAGAATACTCACCGAAATATTTGATGAGCTGCTCGGAGGTAGGATTGTCGATTGTGTAGATGCCCCCTCCGGAAGGCCTGTTAACGCACGGATCGCCTCCTCCGTGATCACCTCTATGTCGATTTCTTTGATAATCTTTTCGGCCTCCTTGTGTAGCGCCGCCTCCATGATCGTCAAGAAACCCTTCGTCGCCGTTTTTGCCAGAATCTAACCGGCTTAAATAATCTGCTCCCGCATGTTGTATGCCGGGTCGGTGGAATATCTCGAATTCGAATTCCTGTAATAGCAAAGTCCACCGGGCCAACTTACCGGTAAGTGACACTTTGGACACTAGGTAGAGAAATGCTGAATGATCTACATGGAAGGAAAACATTCTTCCCAATAAATAGTGCCTGAATTTTGTTACACTGTAGATCATGCCTAAAGCTTCCCTTTCCGTGGTGGAATAATTTCGTTCGACTTGGGATAACTTTCGGCTTGCATAATATACGGGCCGGTACCATCTTGGCTCCGTAAGTTGCATCAGCGCACTCCCGATTGCAATGTCGGACGCATCCACGAACACATGAAATTCGTTCGCCCAATCCGGGGGTTGCACTACTGGTGCTTGCGACAATAGAACTTTGAGTGCCCGGTACGCCTTGTCTTCGGTGTCGGTCCACTGGAACGGTGTTCTATGTACCGCAACATGCAGTGGTGTAGCTAGGTCCACCAAATACCGGAGCATTCGGCTATGCCAAAGGATTTGGCCTAAGAAACGGCTCAATGCCTTTGCCGTTTTTGGTGCCGGTGCCTCCAGGATTGCTTTCACTTTGTCCGGATCCACGGCGATGCCCTCCTTGCTCACAATGTGCCCCAGTAGCGTTCCGCTGAACACGCCGAATACACACTTCGCCGGATTTAGGCTTAGCCGGTAAGCCCTACACTTTTCTAGACATAGTCGGAGGTGCTGAAGGTGGTCTCCTTCACGGCTGTAAATGGCGAAGTCGTCGAGGAACACCTGCATGAACGCCGGTATGAAATCGCCGAAAATTTCCATGATGATCCTCTGGAACGTTGCTAAGGCTGTTTTGAGTCCGAACATCATCACTACGGCAACAAACACTCCCCATTCAGTGACGAAAGCGGTTTTCTCCTGGTCATCGGGGTGCATCCGGATCTGGTTGTATCCGTTGAATCCGTCTAAAAAACTGTATACCTCATGGCCGGCGACTACGTCCAACACTCCATCCGTAAATGGAAGTGGAAATGCATCAGTTACCGTCGCCGCATTAAGCTTCCGGTAGTCGACACATACTCTAATTTTGCCGTTTTTCTTTGGTACGACTACTATTGGGCTCAACCATGTAGATTTCTTTACGGGATGGATAAAGCCAACCCTCAGTAACTTGTCGATTTCCTCCTTGACTTTGGCGGCGTAGTTCGGATTCATCTGGTACCGTCGCTGTGCTACTGGTTTGGCGTCTTTGATCAAATATATCTGATGCTGATATAGCTGAGGATCGAGCCCTCTCATATCCTCATAGGACCAGGCAAAGACGTCCCGAAACTCTTTGAGAAGTGTAACCATCACCGTTCTATTCTCCGTAGTCATTTCCTTGGCTATCTGCACCTGTCTCGCCTCTTCCGTAGTTCCTTGATTTACCTCCTCTAGTTGGGATGCTTTGACCCGTTGTGATACGGCCATTTCTCTTTCCAGCGCTTCTTGTGCTTGCCGTAGCTCCCGGATTGCTTCTTTATTTGGTTCTTCGTCCGCTCCGTCCGGTGGCAGTATGTATGGTGATACGGCTTCAACTACATCAATTTTGAACAAGGGTACTATCTTCGGATTATCTTGCAAGTATTGATCCACCTCTTCGTCAGCTAATCCGTCCAGCATATTGACACATTCGGCATATAGGGGTGTTAATTCCTTCCCGGTACCCGTTCGTGGTTGTGTCGGTACCCGTACTTTTGCTTTTCCCCGTCGGAAGGTGATTATATTCTTTCTCCAGTTTTGTTTAATGTGCGTCGTTTTTAGCCACGGCCGCCCCAACAATAGCGGGTAAGCTCCTTGTGCCTATAATTGTAGCACTACTGTCGAGATGCGAAATGTGTGGCCGCCGATTGTACTGAGCTTGTATCCGCCATCCGTAGCCAGAACGGGCATGGTTCCCACTCTTGGATTCCCAAGGTGGTGCATGTTCGGAGGATAATCACATTGACGCCGGATCCTCCATCTATTACTGTTCTGGGTAACTCCTTTCCCTTCACGATGGTTGTGATCGCCGGACTGTTTGTGTCTACCACCGCCAGTCCCTCCGGATTTGAGAAGAATGTTGGTGCCGGTGGTGTTTCTCCTGCTATCATGCGTGTCTTGAGTCCTTCTGTGAATTTGGGCACTTGTTGCAGGAGCCGTCCTAATGGCAGCGTGATTTGCCACTCCTACAATGCCTGCCATGTCGCATTTTCAGTCTGACTGCTGCCGGTGAGCTCTTCGGTGTTCCCCTTTTGCTGCACAAGTTTTGCTACGTTTCGCTCATTTGCCTTTTTCACCCGTTCCGTTGCTTGCTTCCTGATGGCCTCTTGTGTCTCCCATTCCATCGTCTTGCCCTTCGATCTTGTGGTAACCTACTGCAGGTCCACGACTTCGGCGACTACCATGTTTACTGTCGGTCGCTTGTCATAGCTCTTTGCCAGACATTGATTACTATAATGTCCTTCTTGCCGGCAATAATAGCAATATTCTCTCCGGGTATTGTTGAATTCGGCATTGTTTCCTGTACCCGGTGGAGGACCTATGGTAACCGCGGGGCTTTGGTCCGGTTGACTGCTTGAGGCGCCTTTTTCCGGTTCACGTGGGTGGCTCCCTTTTTTGAAATGCTGTTTTTTATTAAAGTTCTTTTTGTTGGGGTACCCTTGATGGGGTTGGTCGTCATATCTCCCGTAATCTTCCCGTCGTTGGTGATACCCGGGGGAGTGATCTCGGTTTTAATGCTTGTACTGTCCTTTGTAATCTCGGTACTTGTCATATCTCTCGTTCCGGTCATAGTTGTCTTGCCGATCGCCGTACTGGACATCTTGTGCCGGTCAATATCGCTCCTCTCGTCGCCAGCGTTCGTATTCTTCATCACGACTGCTACGTGGCTCGATTTGTTGCACTGGTTGTGCTTGCCGATTCAATAAGTTATATTCGCACCGATCCATTCGTGTGGCTCATAGATTGGCAGAGTAAGCAGTGCATCCGCATGGTGTACTCTAGTGACGAGTGTCCGGAATTCAAGCAGGTCGTGCATTGGATTGCTTGCCGGAACCGGAGATCCTCATCGGATGGTAACGCTCGTTGGAGGGCTCCCATTGTTAGCCAAGAGCTCGTTTTCTCCATTTCCCTAACCCGGTCGATGACCTGGTCGATGGTGCTTGTGCAAAAGTCGAGGACCGTGCATACCGTTCGTAGAGGTTCTCGGAGCGCGGCTAAGAATATAGCCCGTGTTTCTTCCTCCGAAGGTGCGCGGGTAAGCTGACTATGCATCCGTTGAAACCGGATGACAAACTGTGGAATGCTCTCCCCGGGGTCTTGCCGGATGGTGTAAAATAGGCCCACCATTTCTCTTTGGTCCACCTCCTTTTGAAAGAAGTGCAAGAATTTATCTTTCAGGTCTGCAAAAGTGGTGATGGTGCTGGGGTCCTGCGTCCGGTGCCATCTGGCGGCCGGTCCTTCCAATGTCACACCGAATTCGGCTATCTTAGATTGTTCCTCTTCTACCACGGTTAACCGTTGTGACACATGGTTCACCTCCCATGTTTGTTGAAATGCGTGAACATGAGCCTCTGCGTCCGGATCATCCCTATACTTGGAGTACTAGAACAACATGTCGTCGTCGAGTGTCGGTCCGCGGGCTGGCGGTGTCAGTGGTTTTTTTTGCTATTCCGTTGGCGTTGGAGGTCTTTGCCGGTCTTCCTTTGGTGTTGCCGGCTTGACTTCCGGTGTTGGAGGTCTTTCTTTGTCTTCTTCCGTCTCCGGAGGTTGCTCCACGTCTAGGGCCGGAGGTTCCCGGTCTGTCAACTTTGGTTCCGGTGTCGGTAATGTATCTGACTCCTCGTCTAGTGCCGGAGGTTCCTGGTCTGCGAACTCTGGTTCCGGTGTCGGTAATGTATCGGACTCCACGTCCTCCGGTCCTCCTGGGGTGTCGTTACTGCTGCGATAGTTCGTGTGCGCGTTGTAACCCCCTTCTGAATCCGATTCCAGCGCTGAAAATGCTTCGGATTCGCCGTCTCTTCCGGCGAAGGCCTAGAGAAGGGATTTCGCTTCCCGGAGAGTGCTTAAGCTGCTTCCTTCGTCCGGGTAGGCGTCTTGTTGCAGACGGAGCGACTCCTCCGCCACTTTCCGGATCACTTTGGAAAATGATCGATCCGATCGGATTTCTTCCGCTGCTTCCTAGAAAGCCTCTCGCCGCCTTCGCCATTTAGCAAGTCTTCGTGCTCTCTCTGTAACCGGGTCGTTTGTTGGCCTAGTCATCCATTCCCGCCGCTGTTCATTGCAATTGTGCAGGAATTGTGGTCGCCAAATACTATGTTAATCCTAGGGGCCGGACAACAACCTAACACAAGGTGTCCACTTAAGACACTTCATCAAAGGGTGTTACGACAGGATGACTTACGACACAACGTTTAATTAGACCTTAATTGATTACTTAGCACACATCATTAACACGCTTAAGATATAACAATGAGTACAGAACGGTAATCAATACTGAAAGATTAAGGCAATAAGTTCTATTAATTATCCATTGTGGATTACATTGTAACCGAGTCTTTATATAGGTCTCCAGTGCGAAATACAAAATGGTGCCAACCGGCACCTTTTCGGGATCGGTCCAGATCCGGATCGGCATACCGATTCCGGTCCGTCCGTCCACATCTTCTCATATTTTAATATATATATATTAAGATTACTAATTAAAACAGTTCCCGAATAAACTATTCCTTTTCACACTCTGGTTTGGACCTCCTTAAGCCTTCTTGCCAACCGGTAACAAATCTACACCATATACTTTCGTAAAAAAATTTTGTTGTTGAAGTTACCGTATTATCCCTACGAGCTTTAGCTTCTACCCACTTCGTGCAGTAGCTAGTGGCAACTATAACATATTGATTGCCTGTTCTTACTGCTGCTGGTTTGAATCAGCCTACAAAATCCAAACCCCATTTTTGGAAAGGTTCAAGAGGTAACACAGGTTGAAACGACATCCTGTCCTTTTCTGTCAGTTGTCCTATACGTTGGCATAAATCACATTTCCGACAATATTCGTGTTGTCCGCCGCAATAGTAACCGATGGACAAAAGCGTAGGAATAAGAAATTATATAAGAGCATAACGCATGTAACGGTTCACGCAGGAAGCGTGAACGGCTAAATAGACCTTGCATATATAAAGGGCAAAAAACCTCTGATGAAGGTGCGTGTAATTTTGGGAATGTAAAGAAACGCCTGATAATAGAATTCTATCTTCTCTGATTTTCTGTGTATAGCTACAGCTAATTCAGTGTGGCTGTCTTGAATACCTAAGCGTTGAAGTACGTAAGTGTAACCCTTAATAGGGATTCGGTTGTAGCCGTCTTCCCTTATACGCTGATAGGTTACAGGGGTTCTTCCCTTACGCATTACGCTTAAACACCTGTTCGTTGTTCCACACCCACTTTGAGGTCTAGGTCGAAGGACTGACCGCAGACCGTGTTCCTATGTGCGAGTTCTTCAGAGTGTTGGTCTGCTAGCACACGATAGTCTTGCGCTAGGTCCTCCCGTACAGTCGCAATGCTCTCCTCATTTAGTTTATAGAAACCTCGACCGTCTTTTCGCCGGTTCTCCCAGTCCACACGATACGCATGCAATTCCGTTGCTTGGGTTGCCCACGCCATCCATCCTTTGTCCAGCGCCGTTTTCAATTGCGCTGTGAACCTCTCCCGATTTGTTTGGAGAAGGAGCCGCACGTTATCTGTGATGGCCTGGCAACAGTTGCGTGCGTCCTTCATTGACTTCTGGAGATTTGCGATTTCCTGTTGTTTAACCGCTGTCGCTTCCTCATACGTGGCCTTCAGGTCCGCCCATAGCTGGGATTCCTTTGCATGTTGTTCTTCTAATTTCCCCATTTCATTGTTTAGGCGGATTTCGAGCTGATGCCTTATGTCTTGTTCGACCACCAACTGCTCATCGAACCATACCTTCTTTTTTTCTAATAAGGCCCGAAGTCCTGCTATTGCCGCCTCTGATTTCTTCGCATCCTCTCGTAATTGTGCGTTGTCGTCCTTTGTCCGGATGTGCTGAGCTATCTCCGTAGCTAGTTTCTATTCAAGAGTTTTTACTGCCTTCCGTCCGTTACCTATATCTCATTTTCTCTGTCTGAGGATTGGCGTAGTTCTGCTCGAAGGCGGTCAATTTCTGATTTTGCTAGCTGCATGGCCCTTTTTGCTTTTGAGGCGATGGTGGTCTGAGCCTCGGTTTCTTCTTTTAGAGCATCGATGACGTGGTTCGGTGGCGGGGTTGCGTGTTGCGCCGTAGTCGCGTGAGCTTCCAACTCCGCGATGCGTGTGTTGGCTTTTTGCAGTTCGGCTTCGGTGAGTTTAACCTTCTTCCAGACATTCTTATTTTTTATGGCCATCTCCTTGGCGCCCGTGCTAACCTTTGCCAGTTCCCGATGGACTTCTACTAGGGCCGTGTTTAAGGGAGGTATCTCCATCCCCACTCGGCGTACCCCGACATTCCTTTGTCTGCCGACCCTGGCTAGCCTAGCCGGTCCTCATCGCTGCTCTCCGTTGTTTGTGTTAGGGCGCGCTCGATCATTTGGCGTTCCGCATGCTCGTCGGCCATTCGTTGGGCGGCTTTGACCTGTTGCGTTGCTAGGAACTCCATGAGCTCAAAAGAAGTACCGAACTGCAAGAGGGCGCTGAACTCGTGGGCCATATCTGGGATATCCGAATATGCCAAAACCTCGCTTTCCACTGGCAATACGGCTTTCCCTCGTAGGGACTGGGTCGTAATAATCGGCCGTGGCTCCCGAATGATTTCGAAGGTGGTATTGGATCCCGCTGCTACGGAGCCTTCGCCTTCGGTCGGTGTCTCCGTTGCCGTGGGGGCGTTTTTTACCAACCCCGCCCATCTCTCCTGTCCAATCTGTGCCATTATGGTTTAGGGCTTTCCCGTTGTGTTTCGGTGTCTGGTTCTGGGGCTGCTTCCATGGAACGTCTCGGTTGTTCCTCCTGCGTTGTCCGTGTGTCCGGCTGGTCGGTAGGAGGTGTTGTCCTTGGGTCTGGCTCGGCCGGTTGGGGTTCCTCTTCCCACTCTAGGGCCGATAACTCCGCTAACCTGCGTTTCGCGGATCGGGGCGGGGCCGTGGGTTGGCTGGGCTGCGGTGCTGGCAGGCCTCGGGGTGGAAATAGTACCGTAAGGTATTGTTGGATGATCGGCCTGAGCATTTTGCCTGCTTGGTACGCATGCAAGCCTTCCCTTAACGTTGGCCCTGTGATGACCCCCAGTCGATGGCACGCCCTTCAAAGGTATCGATAATGATGCCCGCCTTCTGCTTAGGCATCCCATATGCGTTGACATGTACGTAGCCGACTTCTAGTAGGAACTTGGCCACTTCATGGAAGAAGGGATTCGGAATCTGTTTTGTTCTATAGGCCTTGGCGGAGGAGGAATATGGCCCGAAATACCGCTGCAACGCCTCTACAGGAGGTATTTCGAAATGTCTTTCGCCTAGTGAGGATAGGTCCAACTTCTTCCGGATGGAAGAGTTGGTGACCGTGTCAATGTTAAGCTTCCTGACAATGTCCATGGCATCCGGGTGCGGAGGTGCTTCTACGACCCCGATGTAACCATCCAGGCGTTTCTCCACAAGCCATCGGCGTAGGGCAGTAGAGATGAAGATCGGCATCGCCAGAGTAGGTTCGTGGGGAGGAGACGGGTGGTTGTGGTGACTTGAAGCTCTGAGATAGGATGGGGGAGAAGGTGAGGGGGAGGAGCGATGGGAGCGCTGATAACTAGAAGATGGGTTTCTGTTTTGTGCAGAAAATCTTCTATTTCCTTCTTTTTGTGGCTTAGGGTTCATTGGGTGGTGAGCCATCGTGGTGCCGCGTGTTCTTGAACTAGGAGTTTGTGCATGCCTTTAGTCGTTTTAATAGTCGCTATCTTCTCCTCTCTCTTTTTTTTTTTTTTTTTCGTAACGGTTAGTTACAACCTATTTTTTACATTATAGTACAAGTGGGGCTGTCCATTTTACGCTCTGGGTTGTCCAGCTCTGTCCCGTTCGGCGGTGAATGGGTTTGGTGGCGTAGGGCCCAGGTAAGGTTTGAGCCGAAACCCATTCACCTTTTGCCGTACTACTTCTCCAGCCAGTGTTGTCGTAGTGTAGGTTGCACACTATGTGGAAATTATATTTTTGTCCCTCCGGATAGAGAATGGAGTGCTCGGTGAGAACCGGAAGAAAACGGCATACCGGCAAGGAGGAAAACGGCATACCGGCAAGGAAGAAAACGGCATATCGGCAAGGAAGAGCCGGATAAAGAGACATAAATGTAAAAAAAAAGAAATACTCACTACTGCGCAGGGCGTGATTCGAACTCTGCACCTCCACGTTGACAAACCCCAACCTTACCATTATGCTACCTTATCTTTAGTGTTCTACAAATAGATTTAATAACTATAAGTGCTTTATTTGCACCTACCTTTATTAAAAGGTAAATCGTGCATTTTTAGAGTGCGTGAATATTTTATAGAAAAACGCAAGCAACTAAAAAGTGACTCATGCACATCTAGCGTGCATGAGCACTATATTTAGCAAATAAAAGCAAGGATTAGAAAATCATCACATGCATATTTAGTGTGCATGAACATATTAGAAAAAAAAGCATGTAGCTATGCTTAGTCTCTCCCATCACTACATAAGGATGGGGAGCACAATGTAATAGGTGTGTGAAATATTTGGAAATTGGATATATTTCCGAAAACACCAACCGATTAATATAATCGTGGGATTCACGAAAATAATATAATCTATACTTGTGGGATTCACAAGTTTCTTATATCTTTCTTTCAATCTAAATACATATTCTTATCTAAATATTGATTAATCGAATACAATACACTCGTGGGATTCACGAGATTTCTATCTCTCTTTCTAATAATCTATTCATTACTAGCCTCATCTCATATTCTTCTTTCTCCTAGTCCAAAACCTCGGTGGTTCCCACCCGACTCACGCAAACGATCCGGAGCCGAAAGGCACGACAGCGTTCCTAGTTGGAACGTGCCTTGTTCCACTCCAATTATCCAGTATGGACCGGTCCAGCGGAAACGTAACTTCCCCGGCATATGGCCCATGCGCGTTTGAAAAACTAGCACTGCTCGGCCCACGGTGAACTCCTTTTCCCTTGCGTTCCGATGTCGATCCACAAACGCTTTATGCCGTCGTTGTTCCTGTTCCAACACAGCCATGCTGTGGATGTGTTTTTCCCCTAGTTCGAGGAGTTGGTAGAGCCGTACCTCCTCCGACTTGGCTTCCGATAATCGGTTCCGTACCTGAATGCGCAAACTAGGTACCTGAAATTCGACCGACATCACAGCCTCCAGTCCAAACGCTAGTCAGAACGGTGTTGACTGTATGCTTGTTTTGTAGCTAGTTCTGTACGCCCATAACGTAGTGTGTAGTTTGGTATCCCAGTCCGTTCTATTTTCATTGACGATTTTCTTCAAAATGGTTTGTAATGTCTTGTTAGTGGATTCTGCTAATCCATTCGCCTACAGATAATATGGCGTGCTCTTCTTGTGGACTACGGCATAATGATGTGTTACTTCCCGAACCACCGTATTGAGAAAGTGACTCCCCTAGTCACTTATGAGCTCAATCGGACAGTCGAACCGGCACCAAATGTGCTCGTAAAGGAATCCGGTTGTGACGGCCGCCGTATTTTCACGTAGTGCCTTTGCTTCTACCCATTTGTTGCAGTAATCCGTGGCTACCAATATGTATTTATTGCCTGTACGGGCCGCCGCTGGTGTGAAGGGCCCTACAAAATCCAATCCCCACTTTTGGAAGAAGATTAACGGGATGGGTCCGACGTGCTAGGGCACTGTCCCACAGGCATGCCAAGTGTTGTCCGTCGGAATAGTAACCGACGGACAAAAGCGTAGGAATAAGAAATTATATAAGAGCATAACACATGTAACGGTTCACGCAAGAAGCGTGAATGGCTAAATAGACCCTGCATATATAAAGGGCAAAAAACCTCTGATGGAGGTGCGTGTAATTTTGGGAATGTAAAGAAACGCCTGATAATAGAATTCTATCTTCTCTGATTTTCTGTGTATAGCTACGGCTAATTCAGTATGGGTGTCTTGAATACCTAAGCGTTGAAGTACGTAAGTGTAACCCTTGATAGGGATTCGGTTGTAGCTGTCTTCCCTTATACGCTGATAGGTTACAGGGGTTCTTCCCTTACGCATTACGCTTAAACGCCTGTTCGTTGTTCCACACCCACTTTGAGGTCTAGGTCGAAGGACTGACCGCGAACCGTGTTCCTAAACGGCAACAATTCGACTGCATCCTTCATCAATGTCGGCCACCATAAGCCACTGTTCCATATTTTTATGGTTGTGGTTTCTCTAGCATAGTGCCCACGGGCGTGCCAAGTGTTACCCGGACAAGTATGCCAAAATTATACTGTGTTGTTCGGTCAACAATTACTACTTTGCCGACACAGTATAAGATGAATGTTTGTACCAAATGTTCTATCAAGAAGTTGTGGTTAGACGAATAGATACGAATTAGTTGTAAACTTATCAATGATAACAGACACCGAGATCATGACTTATGTAATATAGCTTAGAATAAAGGAAATAGATAGCAAGAGTGATTCGTACACAGAGGTTTCGTAACTAAACTTTATATTACTAAATACAACGATAGATTTTTACAATTCCTTCTGTTCCTTTTATAGGTAACCCGAAGGTCTTTTCTCATCAAGAAATTCTACTGCCTATAATTATCAAGAATTACAAAACTTCGTAACTAACTATATCCTATTCGGCTATCTACTGAGTCATCGATCCGAACTGTCGATCCGACTCCGACTCCAACTCCGAACTTCCTTCCGACTCCGACGCATCCATACTTGTCCGGGTAACATCTAGGTTCCGAATACCTTTCTGATTCTCCATTTTAGTTACCAATCCGGCTTTGGCTTATTTAGCCAATCCGGATTCCGTTGACCTTGTCGGATCAACACTCCCCCCTCAAGCTCAACTTGAGGTCAGATCGGTATGTGTCTACCGGTCCTCTGCTCCAGCTCCTCCTGGCGTCTTCCCACCTTGCTCGTGCTCCTTGACCGGTCCAGTTCCTCTTTCCACGACCCATCCGATCCCGTGCACCTCAATCTTCTTGGTCGGCTTGTATGCTCATAAGGCCCATCTCAACTTCTTTGTTGTTACGACTCCGGCGCGTCTTGACCCGTCAGTTCCTTTGTGTCGATGTCAACTTCCGTTGCCTCCTCGTCCGTTTGGGCTTTAGTTGATCTGGCTCCTCCGAATCAAGTACCTCTTCTGAATGGGATGACTCCAATTCATTCCAACTCTTGTTCGAAGTGGATGTCTCCAATTCATCCTCAATCTTTAGGCCCTTTACCACATCGAACCACGTCTAGGTTTTGGCCTTCTCCTTCCGGTTAGCTCTACCACCGTCGCCTCTTGTTCCGACTTCTTTGGACATACCGACTTCTTCAATCGACTCGGCTTCGGTTTTCTTCTTGCCTCCCCCTATTTGGGTTGTTTCCTTCTCTCTGACTACTTGTTCGGTGCCATTACCTAAATTTCCGGTTCTGGTTTCCTCCTTGTCCTTCTTTCTACCCCTCAAGTGTGGCATGTCGAGATGCTGAAGACCAAGCATCTTCGAAAAATGCTACAACTTGTCCAAGCCGAGATGTTTGGTGAAGATGTCGGTAGTCTGCCGATCCGTCGGAACATACACAAGTTCAACTTCACAGGAGAGGACACGCTCGCGCACAAAGTGATAATGCACTTCTATGTGCTTTGTCCGAGCATGGAAGACGGTGTTCTTGGCTAGCTACATGCTGCTCATGTTGTCATAGTAGATCGGGATTGGAGTTGGTACTTCCATCTGGAGGTCTCATCGTAGGTCGGTCCGGAGTCGGGACGAAGTTTTAGATTCTAGTCCAAGGGTGGGGAGACTGGTTAGCAATCCTTCATGCCAAACTTGTACAACATATTCAACACATAGTGTCGTTATGAGAGTAGTATGCCATCGGGGCTATGGATCACTTTGATCCCAAGGAGGTAATGAAGGTTCTCCATGTCCTCCACTTTGAATCCATCCGACAATTGGGACTTTCGGACCGGTGATGACTAAATCGTCCACATAGAGCATGATACTTACCGGACCTTCCAGACCTTTCTGGATGAACAATGAAGAGTCCAACATGGAGGCCGTAAACCCCATCTTGCACAACCGGTGCGTGATCCTCGAATTCCAAGCTCGGGTAGCTTGCTTCAAACCATAAAGGGACTTTTTGAGTCGGCACATTGCCGACCTGTTCATCTACGACTGAAATCTGGGGCGCTAGATCATGTAGGCTTGTTCTTCAAGATCATCTTGAAGAAACACATTCTTCATGTCCATTTGGTGAAGATGCAACCCCTTGCCGCAACAACCGCTAGCTCCACACGAACTGTCGTCATCTTTGCTACCGGAGCGAACATCTCATCATGGTCGATTTTGTGGGTCTATCCATATCCTTTGGCCACTAACTGGGCCTTGCACCTATTGACCGAATTATCAACATTGTACTTTACCTTGTACACCCACTTGTAACCAATCGGTTTGCAATGTTGGGGAGGGTCAACCAAATACCATGTGTCATTGGCATCGAGTGCCCACATCTCTTCCTCCATAGCGACTTCTACGTAGTTCTCCGGCTCACGCACCTCCGCTACTTTCATCATGTATGCATAGTGATGTGCCATGTAATCATTATATCCGTACCGATTCACGGGGTTCTTTTGGCAGGTGGATTGATGCAGTTTCTGTTTTGCTGATTTCTTGGCCCTCTTGACCAATTCAGACATCTCTTCTAAAGATCCATCTTTGTTCTTTCTGGAATCGGATTCACTCCGATCCGACTCATCTTTGCCGACGTCATATTCCAGCATCTTCTTCTTCCCTTTCTCTCTGCATGTGAACCGTCTGCTTGGTTCCTTGCACAGGGAAAGCACGACCGAGACTCCACTACTTGCCGACTTTTCATCTGACTGGTCATTCCAACTTAGTCACTCATTCAGCCCACTTAGCCAGAATGGGATCAAACTCTCGTCTAGAGTGACGAATCCTTCTTTCTCTTTTGCCTGAATTCTTTCAGGCTCACTGACCTCATCCTCCAAAATCGGGTCGAAGTCGGGTGTCAGAGTTAGCAGAGAGTACCAGGATGTTGATTCGTCAAACTCGACATCTCAAATTACTCGAACCGTCTTCGTCCGGTGGTTGTAGCACTTGTACCCCTTTTGCTAATGAGAGTAGCTGACCAATATGTACTTCTCTGAATTTGGGTCCAACTTCCTCCTCTTCTCATCTGACACATGCACATAGGCAACGCTACCGAATATCCTAAGATGCCTTAAATTCAGCTTACACCCGAAATATAGACGACCTTATCCCCGATCCGGTTTTGAATGTAGATGACCGTTCGGGCCGCTTCGGTTCAGTAGAACTTGGGCATGCTTTCCTCTTCCAGCATTGCATGTGCCACCTTGACAATAGATCAGTTCTTCCTTTCGGCCACACCATTTTGTTCCGGTGTGTATCTACAACTGAATTCCTTCCGAGTTCCTTTCTGTTGCAGATAACCATTGAATTGGCTGGAAAAATATCCTTGTCTGCCATCCGACCGCAGGCACGCGATCTTCCTCTCCCTTTCCCATTTGAAAAGACTTTGTAGGTTTCCGAAACAGTCGAAGACATCAATTTTCTTCTCTATGAGGTGCATCGATGTGTGCCGGCTGTAGTCGAAGGACACGAAATAACGGCTTCTGCCAAGATTAACATTCTATGTCGGTCCTCATACATCCGAATGTATCAAGTTGAGCTTATTATGGGTCATGTTTTGTTTAAGTGGGGAATGGAAGCCGATGTTGCTTCCCGAGCTGGCAAGCTTCACAAATTTGGGCCTTCCGGCCACCGAATTTCAGCAATCCGAAAACAACCTGTTTCGATTGTAGGTCTTGAAGCCTCTGATAGTTGACGTGGCCAATCCGCTTGTGCCACAAGTCGATATCTGACTCGACTTTTTGTCCTTTTGTGCACAAGGATGAACATCCTCCCATCTTAGCGTCCTTGCACGATGACTTGGCCCTCTTCCTCCATGAAGCACCCGAGGTGCGTAAACCACACCTACATCCCTTGGTCGATGATCTAACCGACCGACACTAGGTTCTTCGTGATTGTCGGGACATGAAGCATGTTAATAAGCTTCCCTTTTTGTCCAACATGACTCAAGGGATCTTCTCCGACATGCACGATTAGGTGAGGAGTGTCATCTCCGGTTTCGACAACTCCCGGTTGCTCCGGCTTTTACGGAAATGAGAACCACTCTTCCTGGCTCGTCATGTGGTTAGATGCTCTGGAGCCAACATACCACACTTCATCGAATCTGGAAGTGGTCTCCTTTATCAAGTTCGCCTTGTGTTTAATCACAACGGTGTTACTCCTTGGGGCAGGACTAGCCCTAACATAGGGTGTCCCTCTAGGACACTTCACCAAAGGGTGGTGCAAGTGGGGTAGGTGTAGACCGTGATACAAACATATTCCTAACCGGCTATTAGCCGGCGTGGTTAATGATCTCAATACACGCGTAAGATAGATTCTATTAAGCACAGAACAGTAATTAACTAAAGCTTCAAAGATTAAACAAGATATAGAACAACAACACTTTCATTAATAAACCGTTAATTCATTACAATCTAACAAGGTCCTTTTATAGATTACCGGCTCTGGGTACGAACTGATGCCAACCGGCAACCGGCTACGAACCGGTCCGGATCCGAATCGGCATACCAAATCCGGTCCGTTTGTTCGCTTCTCAAAATATAACAATTATAGATAGTTCTAAAATAAATATCCCTTTCCCATTCTGGACTTTATCCGGCTTGTAAGTCTTTGCTGGTCAACACATGGCACGCTCGTGGGACAGTACCTTGTGCGTTGAATCCCATGGTTCGCCCTTCAATCTTCCTCCAAAATGTCCAGAATGCTCTGGTCCAAGGGTTCTAAAGGCTCATCGGGGAGTTGCTCTGTCGTTGGCTGCCGCTCCTGCTTCCGCTGCTGCTGCTGCTGCTACTGCTTCGGCTCCGGCTCCTCTGGTCTTTCCGGTTCTACTGGTCTCGAGGCTTCTGGTTTTGGTTCCGTCGGTTTGGGCTCCTCCTGCTGATGGTTACCGGTGTGCAGGTTTTCCTCCTTTGGTTGTTCCTCTAGAGTTTCATTCGGCATCTGCTTCGAAGACTGCTCTTCGTCACTGATATTGATCGCCGCAGTTCTTCTAGTTACCTCATGCCGTTGCCATTGTCGTTCATACCGTTCAAACTGGAGTTGTGTATCCAGCTGGTCATCATCTAGTTCTTCCACCAATCGCCTCACTGCTGCCAATTGGTCCCCGGCTAACGATAGGAAGTCGTCCGACAATTCCTCCCTTATGGCTACAATGTTTTCTTCGTCCAGCTTATAGAAATCGTTGTCGTCCTTCCTTCAGTTTTCCGCATCTGCTCTCAGCAATTGTAACTCCGTTGCCTGCTTAGCCCATTTAGACCACCATTGAACCGAACTGTCTTCCACCAGTCTCTTCGTCCGGTCTCGCCATGACAACACCAAATCACGGATTCGGCCTAGCCCCATCATCGACTTATTCTCCGCGACTTGTTTTTCTTCTTTCAATTGTTTGATAAGGCTCGCGGTTGGCACTTCTTGGCTTCTGTAATGCATGAGTTGTGTGTGATAAGTAGTCTGCACTTTGTCTAGAGCCATTGTAGCGCGTTCCATTGCCTGAGAGTGCTGTCGGGTCAACTCCATCCATTCTTTCGCTGCTTCCGCCAGTCTTTTCGCTGCTTCAGTCCCCTTCGACTGCTCCTCCACCAGGGCCGGTGCTGTCTAGTTAACCTCCTCCCGAAGTTCCCGTAACTTCTCCTACTGCCGGTCACTTTCCGTGATCAATTTCTTGTGTTCTGCATCCAAGTGTTTGTGATCCTAGTGCAGCCGATCAAAGTCGTTTGGTTTTTGTTTCAGCCTTTGATTGATCAGACGGCGAGCACGATCCTCCCAGTCTTTTTGTTGTCGGAGCTCTTCTTTGAGTCGCTCGATCTCTACTTCCGCTGAGTGCTAGAGTATGTCCTTTTCCTGCAGGAGTTTTTATTTTTCTTCCTTCAGTCGGTCATATGCTTGATCACCTTTTCGCAGGCTTTCCTCGGCTCTTCCTCTGCCGCCTTCTTCCCTTCACGTTCTCTAGCCCTTAAGGCCTCCTGGGCTTCCAATTCTTCTTTCAGCGTGGCGAGTTCTTGTTCCTATGCCTTATTCGTATCCAGGGCTATTTCAATCATCGGGGTCTTCTTATTCTGAACACTCACCGGTGCCACCGGTTCTAATTGTTTTGGTCCTTCGATGACTAGCTTCGCCGCCTCTTCTCTGGTCTTTTACATTTCTTGTTCCATGCTCCGGATTCTTGACCGAGCCTTCTCTAGTTCTTTGGTTGTGGCAAGCAACCGGTCACCGTGTGCTCTTTCTTTTGCTTCTATGTGGCACACCACCCCAGCCACTTGTTCTCCTATCCACCGTAGCCATTGGTTGTCGGTGCTTTGTTGCCGTGTCGGTTCTAGTCGTGGTGTGGCTTCCTCACTCACCAGGAACCTATTTTGGGTGGTTAGTGGTAGTTCCTGTTGTTGTTGTTGCAGCTGAGTCGGCGACACCGGCAATTCAATCACCGGTTTTTGAATATTCGGTTCCACTATCTCTTGCCGCACAGGTGCTTCTAACACTGGAGCTGGTTGAACCAGTTC
Organism: Azolla caroliniana; assembly: GCF_043228905.1. Classification (NCBI taxonomy): domain Eukaryota; kingdom Viridiplantae; phylum Streptophyta; class Polypodiopsida; order Salviniales; family Salviniaceae; genus Azolla; species Azolla caroliniana. The sequence goes on from NW_028230452.1 coordinate 12,003,253, forward strand.
TGACTCCATCGTAGGCTGCGGCTCCTCGGGGCGGGGCTTTGGTATACTATCCCTTACCGGACTTGATTCCTCCCCTTTGTGGCCCTCGTCGCGTGTTTGTTTGCGATGTAATAGGGGCTCGACAGGTTCTTCTTCCTGTTCTTCGGCTAGGGTTCCGCTATTGATTAACGCCGCCAAGGGTTCTTGCTCTTGTTGTTGTGCAGATTGTTGTTCGGGCCGGCGAAGCTTAATTTTTAAGGGTCTCACTGGTGTTTCCACCGGTGTCTCCTTCTCTGTCGTACGCTTCCGACTAGGCTGCTCCTTCGCCTTCTGTGAGGAGTTGGCTGTGTTCCATCCGATCGCTTGTTTAGCTAGGAGTTGCTGCCTTTTTGAAGATTGGTTGGGGGTTGATTCATTCAGTTTCCCCCGATTCTTCGGCTGTATCGGCTCTACTAGCGACGCTAAAAGAGTGAGCCATTGCGCCACCGCTGTCCACATCTTCTTACCATCCTTTACTGAGTCTATGGCCGCGCTCAGACTATCAGCGATGATCACCAGCCAATCCACCTGTACTCCCTCATAAGTCGCTATTATAAGACCGGTTCTGTTCTTTGGCATAGATGGGGGTCGAGGGTGTACATGCCCATACTCATGAAGCACACAAGCTATTTCTCGGAATAGAGCGTCCGCGCCGCCTTGCGTGTCGTACGCCTTGCTGGCCAGGGAGTACCCACCAAAGAACTTCGTGAGAATCTCCAATGAAGGGTTGTCGATCGAGAATATTCCGCCCTCTGGTAAGCCGGGCATGGCGCGGATGACCTCTTCTATGATGACCTCCGTATCGATCTCCTGCACGACTTTCTCCGCCTCGCCGTGCGGAGGTGCCTCGACGATTCTTAGGAACCCTTCCAACCCGTGTTGCCTGAACCATTTCTTGGCCGCTTCCGAGAATGCCATGTGTTCCATGTCGTCGTTTGAGTCTGTGGGACTTGGTCAAGCTAGTACGCCTATGCGTTCTTCTGGCGTTCGTCTGATCACTCTTAATCGGCTGTGTGCGTTTAGTGCTCTGTTCTCGCAAAATGAGAGGGACTCTACGAGGTAGAGATTTTGTCGAGCTCCATGTGTGCGCTTAGTGTTGTGTTCTTGATTCCCGCGCATGCACGTCGTGTACTATAATAGCAGTCGGTTGACACGTGGTGTGCTTTTAAATAGGCTTTAATTAGCCACCAACCACACACCTTTTCAAAGTGCCCGTTCGTCGTTCACTCCTCGCCTATGCATGATGACTTCTTCTTCTTTTTTTCAATAATTAAGCGTTAGTCCCGGATGTCTGGTAACACCAGCTCCTCTTGGTTGCTGGCCAATTGCTTGCCGCTTCCGATTCCCGCCTCGGTCTCAACCGGATGGAACGGGTTTGGTGGCATGGCCCCGTAATAGGGTTTAAGGCGGATCCCATTTAACCATTTGTCCAGTACTTCGTCGGCAAGCGTGCCTAACTGGTAAGAATCGTTGAATTCTCACATGATCCAATATTGTCCGGTCCACCGGAACCATAGCTTGCCGGGCATCTTACCCGTCTGGGTTTGAAACACAAGCATCGGCTTGCCGATTCCAAACAACTTCTCATTGCCCTTCCGGTGTCGGTCGATGAATGCCTTCCTTTGTCGCGACTCCAGTTCCAACTACATGATACTCGCTATCCAATGCTCTTCCAGCTCACATAGTGCCGCCAATAAGATTTTCTCTGATTCCTTTTCACTCAGTCGCTCTCGGACTTGTATCCGTAAGCTCGGTACTTGAAATTTAATCGGCATCACCACTTCTAGTCCGAATGCTAGCTGGAATGGTGTCGTCCTGATGCTCGTTTTATACGCCGTTCGGTAAGCCCATCATGCATTGTGCAACTTCGTGTCCCAATCGGTCTGGTTCTCATTGATGATCTTCCGGAGGATGTTCTGTAGTGTTTTGTTGGTGGACTCGGCCAGTCCATTGGCCTGCGGGTAGTATGGAGTGCTGCGCTTGTGTACTACTGCGTAGAATGTTGTTAGGCTCTCCACTACTTTGACCGAGGAAGTGTCCACCCTGGTCACTAATTAATTCGATTGGACATCCGTAACGACACCAGATATACTTGTGGAGAAACTTCGTCGTTGATGCCGCAGTATTGTCTCGCAAAGCCTTGGCCTCAACCCACTTGGTGCAATAGTCCATAGTGACAATGACGTATCTGTTGCCGATTCGCATGGTTGGCAGCTTGAATGGTCCGACGAAGTCCAGCCCGCATTTTTGAAATGGTTCCAAGGGTAGTACTGGCTGGTGAGGCATCTGTGCCTATTCTGTCAGTTGGCCCATTCGTTGACACAAATCACATTCCTTCGTGTATCGAACGGAATCTTTCAGCGTCGTTGGCCATCATAGCCCACGACGCCATATCTTTCTTGCTGTAGCTTCACCGCCATAGTGTCCTCCGGTGACTCCGCAATGTGCTTCCCGTAATATAATGTCCTTTTCATCGCTCCGCACCGCTCTCCGCCATATTCCATCGGCTCCCTTGTGGTATAGGGTGTCCTGTAATAAACAAAAATGCCAGCTTTGGACCACCAATCGTTTCGGCTTGTCTCTGTTCATCTCTTCCGGTAGTAGTCCCATGCTTAAGAACTGATGCATGTTCGTTAACCAGTTGTCCTCATCCAGAACTGTCCTATTCGCCATGGTTTCTGCTGTGATTTTAAACAGTTCGGCATCCGGAAACTCATCTAGTACACCGTCACCAGTCTCGTCGGTTTTTAACCAGCTCAAATAGTCGACAATCGCGTGTTGTATACCCGGTCGGTGATAAATTTCGAACTCGAATTCCTATAGTAGGAATGTCCACCGGGCCAGTTTACATGTGAGGGATGCCTAGAGACCAAGTATAAAAGTGCAGAATGGTCTCCGTGAAATGAAAATTTACAGCCCAACAAATAGTGTCGGAACTTCGTGACACTGTAAATCATCCCCAAGGCCTCTCTTTCTATTGCGGAGTAATTTCATTCCACTTGTGACAGTTTCCGGCTTGCATAGTATACTAACCAATACCACTTGGGTTCGGTCAACTGCATAAGTGCGCTGCCGATTGCTATGTATGACGCATCGACGAACACATGAAACTCTTTGGACCACTCCGGGGGTTGTACTATCGGTGCTTGTGATAGTAGTACTTTTAGCGCGCGGTAAGTGTCATCCTCTGTAGCCGTCCATTGAAACGGTGTTGCAAGATCTACCAAATACCGAAGCATCCGACTATGCCGCCGAATTTGTCCTAAAAATCTTCTTAATGCTTTGGCCGTCGTTGGTGCCGTGCTTGCAGAATTGCCACAACTTTGTCCAGGTCTAGTGCTATCCCGTCCTTGCTGAAAATATGGCCAAGTAGCGTACCACTAGCCACCCCGAACACAGACTTTGTTGGGTTCAAGCTTAGCTGGTACCGTCTGCATTTTTGTAGGCATAACCGGAGATTGGTCAGGTGCTCCCCTTCCCGGCTATACACCGCGAAGTCATCTAGGAACACCTGCATAAACACCGGGATGAACTCTCCAAATATTTCCATGATTATCCGTTGAAAGGTAGCCGATGCCGTCTTGGGGCCAAACATCATCACTACGGCAACAAAAGCTCCCCACTTGGTAATGAACGCCATCTTTTCTTGGTCATCGCGGTGCATCCGTATTTGATTGTAACCGTTGAATCCATCTAGGAAGCTATATACCTCATGATCGGCTACTGCGTCAAGAACTCCATCTGTGAATAGAAGTGGAAAGCCATCTGTCATCGTCGTGGCATTCAGTTTCCTGTAATCGACGCACACCCGGATCTTCCCATTCTTCTTCGGCACGACGACTATCAGACTCAACCATGTGGCTTTCTTTACCGGCCGGAAAAATCTGACTCGGAGTAATTTGTCGATCTCTTCTTTTACCCTTACCACATAATTAGGGTTCATTCGGTAGTGCCTTTGTGCTATCGGTTTGGCGTCTTTGCTGAGATGTATCTGATGTTGATACAGTTGCGGATCCAGCCCTCGCATATCCTCATAGGACCAGGAAAATACGTCCCGGAATTCTTTCAATAATGTAATCATTGCCGTTTTGTCTTCCGGTGACATCTCTTTGAGAATATGTACTGGTCGTGCTTCCTCTCCAGTTCCCAAGTCTACTTCTTTTAGTTGGGATGACTTCACCCTTTGAGATACGGCCATTTCCCGTTTCAGGGCCTCCTCTGCTTGGCGTAGTTCTCTGACGACATCTCTATTCGGTTCCTCTCCAGCATCTTTTTGTTGTGCAATATACGGAGAGACTGCTTCGGCCACATCTATTTCGAACAAGGGTACGATTTTTGGATTATCCTCGAGATACTGATCAACTTCCTCGTCAGCGAGCCCTTCCAACATATTAACGCTTTTAGTGTATAATGGTGTTAGCTCTTTTCCGGTTCCGGTTTGTGGATGTGTCGGTACCGATACTTTGGTTTTGCCTCGTCGGAACATAATCACGTTCTTTCGCCTGTTTTGCTTAATGTGCGCCATGCGCAACCATGGTCATCCAACCAATAGTGGGTAAGCCCCTTGGGTATTTAAATGGAGAACCACCGCAGAAATGCGGAATGCATGTCCTCCAATTGCTACCTCCAGATCTCATATTAAACCGGTGGATCTTACCGAAATCTTATCTGCTATCCGGAACCAAAACGGACAAGGCTCCCACTCCTGGATTCCCAGGGTATCACAAGTACGGAGGCTGATTACATTGACGCCCGATCCTGCGTCGACGATCGTCCGTGGTAGCTCGCGTCCTTTCACAATGGAAGTGATTGCCGGACTGCTTGTGTCCACCACCATCGGCGCTTCCTTTGGGTTGGAAAAGAAAGTCGGAGCCGGCGACGAGTCTGGTGGTGTTATTGCCGATTTCAGCCCATTCGTGAACCGGGGTACTAATTGTAGTAGCTGACCTAATGGCAACGTAATTTGACATTCCTGTAACGCCTGCCATGTTGGGTTTTCTAACTGTATTGTGTTAGTGAGCTCCGCCGGTGCCTCCTTTTGTTGTTTGACTTTGGCTGCATTCCGCTCATTCGCCTTTTCTACCCATTCAGTGGCCTATTTCCAGATAGCCTCTTGTGCTTCCCACTCCGTCGTCTTTCCTTTTGACCTGATGGTGGTGACTTGTTGTATATCTACGACCTCTGCTTTCCGGGTATTGCTGGATTCTGCTTTTGGCCTGGTACTTGGTTGAAATCCTGTTGCAGGCCGATTAGGCTCTTCCTTTCGTCTTTGTTCTAGCTCGGTGCCACTCAAGGCTCTCTCCGGCTCTCATGGGTATTCCTTCGCCGGTTCTTGATGCTCCTCCTTTCGAGTGTTTCGTTTCTTATTAAAATGTCAGTGGTTCTTATATCCCTGTCGGCAACGATCTTTGTAATCCCCGCGTTGATCTTCTCTTCTCCGGTTGTAACTTGGAGAGTAATCGCGATCAGAACGGTCGCAATTATAATCCCAGTACTTGTCGTACCAGTCCCGGTCATAATTTTCCCTTCTGTCGCTGTACCAGACATCCTGAACTGGCCGGTAACGCTTGTCTCGATGCCAACATTCGTCTTCCTCTTCTTGGTCGATGTGGGTATCGATTTGTCTTACCGGTGCCGCTTGCCAGTTCAGTAAGTTATATTCGCATCGGTCCATTGTGTGCGACCTGGAATGGCATAACATGCATTGTGACCGCATGGTACATTCTACGGTAGAGTGCTCGACATTGAGACAAGTCGTACATTGTATATTTTGCTGAAAACGTAAGTTTTTCCCTATCGATAATGTACGCTGGAGTGCCCCCATTGTTAGCCACGAGCTCATTTTCTCCATCTCCCTAATCCGGTCTATGACCTGGTCAATCGTGCTAGTGCGGAAATAAATGACTGCGCACACCGTACGCAGGGGTTCCCGGACTGCTGTTAGGAATATTGTTTTAGCCTCTGCTTCCGGTGATGGCCGACTTAGCTGGCTGTGCATCCGCTGAAACCGGATTACGAATTGTTGAATGGTTTCTGTAGGTTCCTGCCGTATAGTGTAGAATAGGCCGACCATCTCTCGTTGATCCACCTCCTTGTTGAAGAATTGTAAAAATCTGGTTTTCAAGTCCTCAAACGTAGTGATGGTGCCGGGAAGGTGCGTCAAGCACCATTGCGTGGCTGGTCCTTCCAAAGTCATGCCGAACTCTATGATCTTCGATCGTTCTGCTTCGGTGGCGTTTAAGCGTTGCGACACATGGTTTGCTTCCCATGTTTGTAGAAATGCATACACATGGGCTTCCGCGGTGTCGGAACTCGAGCTAGTAGTGACAGAGGTCTCTCCCCCTCTTCTATTGGAGGCGGTGTCGGAGGTTTTTCCTCCTCTTTTTTCGGAGGCGGTTTCGGAGGCCTTTCCTCCTCTTTTTCTGGTGTTGAAGGTCTTCCCTCTTCCTCCTTTGGAGGCCCGCGTGGCAGTGTCAGAGGTTGATCTCCCTCGTGCCTTCCTGAAGCTTCCAGTTCTGTTATCGCCGGTTTCGGTGTCGGTATATTAGTCGAATACTCGTCCTCTGGTCCGTCTGGGGTGTCATGACTGCTGTGGTAATTCGAATGTGCATTGTACTCGCCGTCTAAATCCGATTCAAACGCCGAAAATGGTTCTGAATCACCTTCTCCCGCTGCTAATGCCTGAAGGATGGATCCTGCTTCTCTCAGACTACTTAAACTGTTTCCTTTGTTTGGATGGGATTTTTACTGCACACAGAGGGACTCCACGACCACTCGCCGGATCACCTTTGAAAAGGATCAATCCGAGCAGATTTCTTCCGCCACCTGGTGGTACGCTTCGCGCTTCCGCAATCGTTCGGCGAGTCATCGCACTCGCTCCGTTGCTGGGTCGTTTGTTGGTCTAGTCTTCCATGCCCCCACTGTTCACTACACTTGAGCAGGAATCGTGGTCGCCAAAAATTATGTTACTCCTTGGGGCAGGACTAGCCCTAACACAGGGTGTCCCTCTAGGAAACTTCACCAAAGGGTGGTGCATGTGGGGTAGTCATAGACCGTGATACAAACGTATTCCTAACCGGCTATTAGCCGGTGTGGTTAATGATGTCAATACACGCGTAAGATAGATTCTATTAAGCACAGAACGGTAATTAACTAAAGCTTCGAAGATTAAACAAGATATAGAACAACAACACTTTCATTAATAAACCGTTAACTCATTACAATCTAACCGGGTCCTTTTATAGGTCACCGGCTCTGGGTACGAACCGGTGCCAACCGGCAACCGGCTACGAACCGGTCCGGATCCGGATCGGCATACTAAATCCGGTCCGTCCATTCGCTTCTCAAAATATAATAATTATAGATAGTTCTAAAATAAATATCCCTTTCCCATTCTGGTCTTTATTCGGCTTGTAAGTCTTTGCCGGTCAACAAAAGGTTGGCCCTTTTCTGGTATTTCGGGTCTCGGATCCTTTCGATCCTTCAACGTAGTGCGAGCTTTGCCAATTCCCTTGTCTGGCCTTACCGAATCCGGAATTATCCGAATCGGCTCACTTCTTTCAACACTATCTTTCTCTATGGCCCTTCCAGCCATAGTACCAACATTCTGTTTTGATCTTTTATTGGTTTTCGGCACCGCTTTGACTCCCCCTGCTTTTGAAGGGTCCAAAATTGTTGTCGGCACTATCTTTGTGCCTCCGATTCTGCTCTTGCCGGTTGTTGCTATTGCGTGCCGACCCACCTTGTCCTTCATGCCCACGGGGCTGATTTGCATCTGTGTACAACATCCGGCTATTCGATTGAGTGGCCCTTGACCCACTTGCGTAGTTTTCTTCAACCATGAGCCTCGATTGCAAGTCGAAGAAGGACGGTGACTTCTCATGGGTGCGAATTGTCGTCCCGATTGGCCCGTACCGGTGTGTTAAACCACCGAGGCAGATTTGGACCATCTCGTCTTCGTCCACTATCACTGTCACGTTGATGAACCCGAGCGCATCGTAGATCTCCTTGATCTTGGTAGTGTAGTCGGTTGCTAGATACTGTTGAGCTCTTGCCGGAGCTGCAACTTCCGAGTCATGGTACTTGCGGTGAAAATCTTCCAGATATTTTCCCAGGCCTCCTTCAGTCTCTGATATAGCTAAGCATCTGGTTGTGCAGACAGGATGCGAGGTATACAATACTCTTCTCGCTCCTTGCTCCCATACCGGGAAGTTCTTGTGTGGCGAATCCGGCATTGCTTCATTTTCACCTCCCACTTAGCTTCAGTATCCGTGCCCCAATAGGTAATGATGCATTTTGTACGACAAGGAAACATAGTTGCTCTTGTCGGGCTTTTTTGTTGGAAGCGAGCTCGTCATGCTTTTGTTCATATCTTCCTTTCTATTCTTTACCGGGTGTTAGGGTTTGTCTGTGAGCGTCACTCGTTGGCAACAAAGGATTCCCAACCCTTGCGCTCTCATACCATGTAAATCTGTGGAAGCTTACTTAAATCTGCTCAACCGGATACTAGCAGTAAGACAGAAATCAGGGTTTAATGGTAGCTTAAGAATACATAGTACAAGGGAGAGATAGAGAGAGCAGAATAACATCAACTTAATTCAAAAACAATAACACACAGTTTTTACAAACGTCCTACAGAACAATTTTTAAACAAGTCCTTAAAAGGACTAACAAAAGTACTGACATGTACTTCAATGCTCATACGAGCGGCTGACACTAACTCCAATGAATATGCCTACGTACTAGGTTCAGATCGTAGGCTCCAACGGCCTACCGGTTCTCACTATTCCAGAGTACAATCCGGTTGTCTGATCCGGCTCTAGGTTCCATATACCGATATATCCAGATACCTATCTGGTTCTTTGTTCCGGATACCGATCCAAGTCTAGCTTACTCAGCCTATAGTAACATATTCGAGCCTTTTTCATGATTGTAACATATTCGAGGGATGTCTTGAGTATCTACTCTACCTATAGTAGTAGTTGCCCTTCTACCCTTCTTAGAAATACTCACCACCTTCCTCCATTCTCTACGTACCTTAGGAACTAGTTCATAATTCTTGGGCAAAGGTCATATCCACTTTCCTTTCTTTCAAGCCTTTCAACAATGAATATGATTCTTGATTTAAACCTAATGGATAATCCTTGATAGCTATCCTATTGTTTGATTCTTGAAGTTTCTTTCCTTGCTTATCCCTATGATTACTAGGTTCTCCCTCTTGTGGTATTGCTCCATGTTTCACCTTATTATGCAACCTAGCTCTCGTTCTTGAGCCTTCCTCGTGCTCCTCTACACGAGCTCTCATTCCTACTAAAACATCATATGAATCCCCATCTAGCATGACCTTCCCACATGTTGTATTTAAGGCATCATTTACATTATCATTCTTCTTAAACTCAACCAAATTAATACCATGAGAATCTACTTGATTTTGTGACCTTTGCTCTTCTTCTCTTCTTGGAATCGGGAGAAATACCTCCTCCTTCTCTCTTATGATGTGGACAATTTGGTGAAATAAGCCCTCGTTCAAAACAATTATAACATTGCACATTGGGATTTTGCCTCCCAATATCTTTCTTTTTTTGAGAAATTTGCATAGATCTTGTAAGTTCAGCTTGGTTGATACACATCTTACTTACTTCATCAGTCATCTTTGCCACTTGTTGTGCAAGATCCATGGCCCCACTTGTAGAAGACTCTCGCCATGAAGACACATCAGGACTTTTCTCATGTACCATGTGAACATATGGTGTCACACCTTCAATAGCTTCATCATCTTCTCTCATGTCCCTCTGAAGCTTTCTCATCCTCTTTCTCTATTTCCTTATTGTCACCTCTTTTTCCCTTTCAAAAGATTCAGGTTCCTTATTATCTACCTTCTATTTAATATCCTCATGCAAGGCTACAATAAATTGGTCATGCTTCATAAAATCGGGCGAAACTTGATCATTTCCTTATCTCTCCAATATCCTATATAAATCTTCAAACCTCCTAATAAAATTCCTAATATCCTCTTCATACCCTTGCCTTACCCTTCTAATATCTGTCAAGACTGAGAGAGAGAAAGAGAGAGAAAAAGAGATAGAGAGATAATTGAAAGAGAATTATTATATTGAAGCGTAAAATGGATTACAAAGAGTAGGCTACAAAATGGCGTTGAACCAATTTAGGTTTGGGATGGGTGGTAGATCCCTATTTATAAGTAATAGAGAACTCTCTAGAATATTCTAGGTTATCCTAGAATGTAGAGTAATCTAGAAGATCTCTAGAGTATTCTAGAAGGTTCTAGTGGTATAGAACACTCTAGAATATTCTAGGTCATTCTAGAATGTAGAGTAATATAGAATATTCCTATGATATTAGATTTCATATTCTAGAGACTATACATATAAGAATATTAATACAATGGTTAAGGATTTGACATGTGTACAACAAGGTCGTGGGTTCAAATCCTTTCGAGTCATAATGTGAGTGTCATGATCCTTTCGATGCATGATGTGACTGTTATCATGACACTATCCCCCTTCTTCGACGACACGTCTCACGGGTCGTAGGGTTTGTATTAGGACCTGGTTTACAAGGATATTGGCGATGAAATGCATTGGAAAGATTTGTGGCAGGTTCCCAAGTTCGATCATTGGGGGTATAGCCTAGCCAATCGACCAAGTAATACAACTTGTTGCGCACGATTTTAGAATCGAGAATGGCAGCAACTTCAAATTCAGGCCCGTCCAAGAACTCGACAGGTGGTGGGGGTGTCGTAAGACGGCCCAGAATTGAACTTGTAGTATAAGGTTCCAAAAGGGATACATGAAACACCGGATGAAGATGCATGTGCGGAGGGAGGTCAAGACGAAATGCAACATCACTTATCTTACTAGTGATCATGTAAGGGCCAAAACGTTGGTAATCCAATTTACTGCAAGGTCGAGTGGTCTTGATGTTGTGTTGGAGAAGCCATACATGATCCCCAATGCGGAACTTTTTTGAGGAGTCTAGACGATGACGATCGGCAAGCCTCTTGTGTGTAAATTGAGCATCGTGCAAATTGTGGAGAATGTTAGCTTGAATTTCTTGGAGGCGACTAAGACGATCCTCGGCAGCAGGGTTGGTAGGAACTTCTGGATGCGCATTCATCGTCCATCGAGGATGACAGCCCGTATTTGCGAAAAATGGGGAATATCCTGTAGAAGAATGGGCTGAGTTGTTGTAAGCGAATTCCGCCAAGTGCAAAAATGCAACCCAATCATCTTGTTGATAGTTGATGAAACAACGAAGATATTGTTCCAATGTCTGGTTGGTACGCTCTGTTTGGCCATTTGTTTCAGGATGATAGCCCGAAGAAAGCTTAACTGAAATGTGGAGAAGTTTGAACAGGTGCTTCCAAAACTTTGAGATGAATTGTGGACCACGATCACTAATAATATCATCTGGCAGACCATGATGCTTAAATACCTCCCGCATAACGAGATCAGCCGTCTCTTGACTAGTAATCGACTTTGTACATGGCAAGAAATGTGCCATTTTGGTAAATCGATCAACCACTGTGAGAATTGCATCAAAACCTTTTGAAACTGGGAGATTAGTAATGAAGTCCAAGGATATAGACTTCCAAGGTGTTTTCGGAATGGGAAGTGGTTGTAGTAAGCCATAGGGTCGGTGACGAGGATTCTTTGATCGACAACATATATCACAACTCCGAACATACTCCTCAACAAAATGACGAAGGCGAGGCCACCAATAGCGTCGAGAAATTAATTCTAGAGTCTTGTGAACTCCAAAATGACCAGCCATTGGTGAGTCATGGCAATGTTGCAAAACTTGTAGCCGTGGGGGACCATCAGGAACATACAATAAATTTTGTCGAAATAGAAAACCATCATGCCAATAGAACTGACAATAGTCATTACGAGGATTTTGTAGCCTACTCTTTGTAATCCATTTTACGCTTCAATATAATAATTCTCTTTCAATTATCTCTCTATCTCTTTTTCTCTCTCTTTCTCTCTCTCAGTCTTGACAGTTTGAACCAATTTAGGTTTGGGATGGGTGGTAGATCCCTATTTATAAGTAATAGAGAACTCTCTAGAATATTCTAGGTTACCCTAGAATGTAGAGTAATCTAGAAGATCTCTAGAGTATTCTAGAAGGTTCTAGTGGTATAGAACACTCTAGAATATTCTAGGTCATTCTAGAATGTAGAGTAATATAGAATATTCCTATGATATTAGATTTCATATTCTAGAGACTATACATATAAGAATATTAATACAATGGTTAAGGATTTGACATGTGTACAACAAGGTCGTGGGTTCAAATCCTTTCGAGTCATAATGTGAGTGTCATGATCCTTTCGATGCATGATGTGACTGTTATCATGACAATATCCTTCCAAATAGCTTATGGAGTCTCGGTCTTTTGAAATTGGGTTAACAATGCTTGTTGCAAACGTGCCCAATCATTCTTCAACTTTATTGGCACCGACCTTACATACCAATCTAAAGTAGGACCATCCAACAAAAGGCTTACCATTATCACTACATCAACATCACTCTTCCGAACTTGTAGATCCCAAATCTTCAACTGACGCACGAATTGCACCACATCACTATTTGTCTTGGTGAAAGGTTCACTAAAGAGATGTACGCCATTATTTGGAAACACCCAAATGCCAAAATATGCAACAAATATAACAAAACCACCAATTCCAATATTAAAATAGTTCGCCTTGATTATGACAAAACCGAAAGTCCTCGACTGTTGTGTAAAAGATATTGTGCGGAACCTAGGACAAAACTGACAAGAACTCTACGTCCACTATGCGCAACGCTCGGCCACAACCGATCTTAGAATCATACACAGAAAACGAGAAATAAATGCACGACAATGGAAGAGAAAAGTACACAGGATGTTTACGTGGAAAACCCAAACTAGGGAAAAACCACGGCAGCCCACAGGCTGCAAACTATCACTATGTTACAATATACAACAGTAAAGCACCAAGGCAACAACCTCGAGCTTCCTATCTTCGCCACAGGCAGCGGTTACAACGAAGGCAACAACCTCTTCCTCTCTCTCTCTTATGCCTGTACACAAGAATAACAACGAGTCCTACATAACCCAATAAGTTTGCCCTAAGTCATATTTATACTAATATGACTTTTCGGCTATTTACAAATATAGCCTCGATGGACTCTCAGAAACATATTTACGAATGTCTCTCCATCCGGTGAGCACTCCTCACCGGGTCTGCACCATCCGGCTCTCCGTAGCCGGGTACTCCTCATCCGGTTCTCACCAGGTCTGCACCATCCGGCTCTCAGAAGCCGGGTACTCCTCATCCGGTTCTCACCGGGTCTGCAACATCCGGCTCTCCGTAGCCGGGTACTCCTCATGCGGTTCTCACCGGGTCTGCACCATCCAGCTCTCCGTAGCCGGGTACTCCTCATCCAGTTCTCACCGGGTCTGCACCATCCGGCTCTCCGTCGCCGGCTACTCCTCATCCGGTTCTCAACGGGTCTGCACCATCCGACTCTCCCTAGCCGTGTACTCGTCATCCGGTTCTCACCGGGTCTGCACCATCCGGCTCTCCGTAGCCGGCTACGCCTCATCCGGTTCTCACTGGGTCTGCACCATCCGGCTCTCCGTAGCCGGGACTCCTCATCCGGTTCTCACCGGGTCTGCACCATCCGGCTCTCCGTAGCCGGGTACTCCTCATCCAGTTTCGGCCTCGGCCGAGTTCACTCATCAACACTGTTCTTCTCCCTTCCCATCCGGAGGGACCTGTCTCCCAACAATCTCCCCCTTCACTCCGGCATGGGGTGTCTTACTAGTCTGATCCGCTTCCGGCATGCATCCAGCTTGTCGGGTATCAACACTTTGGTCAGCATATCTGACCCGTTCTCGGCCGTGTGGATCTTCATCAGCGCGAACTCCTAGTCATCTACTCTTTCCCGGATCCAGTGATACCTTCGCTGGATATGCTTCGTCCGGGAATGGTAGGCCGCATTCTTAGCAAGGTGGATGGCACTTTGACTGTCACAATAGAGCCGATAATCATCTTGCCGGATACCGAGCTCTCCGATGAAGTCCTTCATCCATAATATTTCGTTGCCAGCTTCCACAGCCGCCATGTACTCCGCCTCCGTGGTTGACAACGCAACCGTCTTCTACAGCCTCGACTGCCACGAAATAGCTCCCCCTGCATATGTCATTACATACCCATATGTAGACCGGCTGGTATCCACATCAGCCAACATGTCCGAATCGGTAAAACCGTCAAGTTGAGGTTTTCCGGATCCGAATCAGAGACACATATTTGAAGTGCCCTTCAAGTACCGGAGTATCCATTTGACTGCGTTCCAGTGCTCCTTGTCAGGATTGCTCATAAACCGGCTCACCACTCCGAGTGCGTATCCTATATCCGGTCGGGTACACACCATTGCGTACATTAAGCTCCCGACGGCAGAGGCATATGGAATTTTCATCATATCCGCCTTCTCTGCTTTCGTCTTCGGGCTTTGCTTAACGGATAACCTGCAGTTTGCCGGAAGTGTCGATCGGACCGATTTCGCAATTGACATGTTGAACCGGTGAAGCACCTTTGTCACGTACTTCTCCTGTGACAGCCATAATTGCTTCATTGACCGGTTTCGAATAATATGCATCCCCAGCATCTGTCTTGCCGGACCCAAGTCTTTCATTGAGAAGGTCCGGTTGAGAGCCTTCTTCAGCATCCGTATTTTGACTTGGTCCCGTCCGACGATCAACATGTCATCCACGTACAGAAGGAGTATCAGGAAGTCGCCTCCTTCGAACTTCTTCACAAACACGCAGTGATCGGCCTGCGTCTTGTGGTACCCTTGATCGGCCATGAAGGAGTCGAACTTCCGGTACCATTGCCGGGGGGCCTGCTTCAACCCGTAGAGGCTCTTCTTCAACCTGCAAACCAAGTGCTCCTTCCCTTTCTCCACGAATCCTTCCGGTTGCTGCATGTAGATCTCCTCTTCGAGGTCGCCGTGAAGGAATGTTGTCTTCACGTCCAACTGCTCTACCTCGAGGTTCATGCTTGCTGCTATACTCAGCACCGTCTGGATGGAGGTCATCTTTACTACCGGGGCAAATATCTCGTCAAAGTCCACGCCCTTTTTCTGCTGGAACCCCTTCACCACAATCCTGGCTTTGTATCTAGGGGGGTTGCCGGCATCTCCCGATTTCAACTTGTACACCCACTTGTTTCAGAGTGCCCGCTTTCCTTTTGGCAACTCCACCAATTCGTACGTATGCTTCTCATGCAGGGAATCCATCTCATCGTGCATGGCACTTAACCATTTGCGGCTATGGGTGTCATCCTTCGCTTCTTCGAAGCTTTCCGGCTCCCCCTCATCGGTCAGCAGAACATGCTCTGCATCCGGAAATCTTCGGGGTGCCCTTCTCTCTCTGAGAGGATATCTCCGTCTTCAGGCTTCGGTAACCGGCTCCTCCATTTGCTCTTCATCCAAATCCGATTCGGGGTCTTGGCCGGTTCTGGTTTCAGCTTCCTCTACTTCTTCTTCAGCCTGTTCGGTATCCTCATTGTAACCGGCTGGTCCCTCGAGTGCTAACCGGTCTCTTGCCGGTTGGGTCTGCTCATCGTAGAGTCGATCCTTACCGGTCGACTCGGAGTTCATTATCTTCTTCTCCGACTCCCAGTCGACGAGCGTCTTGTCCTCCATGAAGATAATATCTCGACTCCGGAATACCTTCTTGTCGACCAGGTCCCACACTCGGTAGCCGAACTCATCGTCACCGTAACCGAGGAATATGCATGGCCGGGTCCATGGATCTAACTTTCCTCTCTGGTCCTTAGCTACATGCACGTACACGAGACACCCGAACACCTTTAGATGCCGGTAGGATACTTCCTTACCGGTCCATACTCTCTGTGGCGTGTCTCCATCCAAGGGCACTGAGGGTGATCTGTTTATCACATATGTCGACGTCGACAATGCCTCAGCCCAAAACTTCTTGGGTAGTTTTGCATGTGCTAGCATACTCCGGACCCTCTCCATTATGGTCCGGTTCATCCTCTCGGCCAGTCCGTTTAGTTCCGGCATCTTCGGCATGGTAAATTCGAGCCGGATTCCCTTCGAGCGGTAGTACTCCTCGAACTGCCCCCGGTATTCTCCTCCGTTATCTGCTCGAACCGCCTTCAGCTTCCGGCCGGTTTCTCTTTCCACTCTCGCGTGGAGCTCTTTGAAGACTGATAGCACCTAATCCTTCGTCTTCAACAGTTTGGCCCACAGCTTCCGGCTCTGGTCATCTATGAACGTCACGAAGTACTACGCTCCGGCATGTGACTTCGTGTCTACTTGACACACATCTGTATGCACCAACTCCAGTGGTGCATTACGTCTCATCGGTGGCCTTGGTCGGAAGGAGGTCCGGTTTTGCTTATTGGCCAGACAATCAATGCACTTCTCCAAGTGCACGTTCTTCACTGGAATGAGGATGTCGTCTGTAAGCCTCTTCATCCCCTTCTCGCTCATATGACACAGCCTCTTGTGCCACAGCTCACCGGCAGTGTCAGATGCCACGTTCACTTCCTCCAGACATAACCGGGCATTCATCAGGTACAGAGTGTTGACCTTCTGGGCCCGAGCCACAATCAGGCTCCCCTTGCTGAACTTCATAACACCGTTCCAGATGCTACCCATGTAGCCTTCATCATCTAGCCGACCGGCTGATATCAGGTTCAGACGAACCTCTGGAACGTGTCGGACATCCTTCAGCCACATGTCTCCTATGCCGACAATTCGGCATGTACCTTCATTCCCCTTTCGGACACAGCCGTGATCACCGGCTGAGTAGAATGAGAAGCATTTCCGGTCCGGGGTAAGGTGGAACGACGCTCCGGAGTCTACCACCCAGGTCATCTTGTCGCCTGCAAGGTTTATCTCACTCTCCTCGGTGATGAGCATCAACTCTTCTTCACTTGCCGCGATTGCCGTCGTTCCCTTCCGGTCCGGTATCCGCTTCGAATCGGTACCGTCAGTTTCCTTGTCCTTTCGGAAATGCCGACAGTTCTTCTGGAAGTGTCCCGGCTTGCCGCAATAGAAGCAAGTAGGTCTCCCCCTTGACTTTGACCGTGTACCCTACTTTTCCCAGTTTTTGGGACTACGGTTTCTATGTCTTCCGCGTTCCGATTCGACAAGGAGCGCTTTGGAGTCGGAGCTAGTATCCTTATCTTTCCGATGTGCCTCCTCATCTAGCAAGCTCGACTTCACTCTTGCTAGGGATAACCGTTTCCCTTCCGGCCCGGTGTTGCCCAAAGTGACAACCAATGTCTCCCAGCTATCCGGGAGGGAACCGAGCAGGAGTAGTGCTAGTACCTCATTGGCGAGAGGTACTTCCAATGATGTTGCCTGGTGAATCAGCCCTTGGAAGGCATTCATGTGCTCCGCCATGCTGGAGCCATCTTGGTACCGGAGTCTTACTAGCTTCCGGAATACCGAAACCTGATTAACAACACTTTTGTCTTGAAACATAATGCCGATCTTCTCCCAGAGCTCATGAGCCTTGCTCTCTTCATTGAAGTTGTTGTATAGGCTCATGTCGATGAAGCACCGTATGTACGTTGTTGTCTTCATGTGCATCACCTCCCATATCGTGGCATCGATTTTGTCCGGTCTCTTGTCCCCAAACTGAATCGGCAGCCAAAGATCTTTAACCACGAGCATATCCCTCATCTTCGACTTCCACACTGAATAGTTGGAGCCGGTGAGCTTGAACATGCCGCCCAATGATTCCTCCATTTTTTGTGTCGTTTCGCTCTGATACCACTTGACAAGAACTCTACGTCCACTATGCGCAACGCTCGGCCACAACTGAGCTAGGGAAAACCCAAACTAGGGAAAAACCACCGCAGCCCACAGGCTGCAAACTATCACTATGTTACAGTATACAACAGTAAAGCACCGAGGCAACAATCTCAAGCTTCCTATCTTCGCCACAGGCGGCGGTTACAACAAAGGCAATGACCTCTTCCTCTCTCTCTCTTATGCCTGTACACAAGAATAACAACGACTCCTACATAACCCAATAAGTTTGCCCTAAGTCATGTTTATACTAATATGACTTTTCGGCTATTTACAAATATAGCCTCGATGGACTCTCAGAAATATATATACGAATATGTCTCTCCATCCGGTGAGCACTCCTCACCGGGTCTGCACCATCCGGCTCTCCGTAGCCGGGTACTCCTCATCCGGTTTCGGCCTCGGCCTATCAGCCGCGGCCGAGTTCGCTCATCTACACTATTCTTCTCCCTTCCCATCTGGAGGGACCTGTCTCCCAACAAAAACCAGCTAGTCCGGATAACAGCAAAACACAAAACGAAGATTTAATGGAGCGCTTGAATACACGAGAGAGATAGAGAGAGGGTAATATAGCATAAACTGAATTGAAAAATAAAAACACTCTATCTACAAATATCCTATAGAACACTTTTTATACAAGTCCTTAAAGGAGTAACAGAAGTATTGACATGTACTTCAATGCTCATACAAGCAACTGACACTAACTCCAAGAAATATGCCTACATACTAGGCTCACACCGTAGGTCTCCAACAGCCTACCAATTCTCGCTATTCCAGAGTACGATCTGGTTCTCCAGTCCGGCTCTAGGTTCTGGATACTAATCTATCCGGACACCGATCCGGTTCTGGGTGAAAGCATGTGAATGGAAATAATTAGCTATGTCCTTGACATAGCTAATTAACTATGCAAAAAGCTACCATTGATAAATAGTCATTTTTGCAAAAAACTACCGTTGATAAATTAGCTATGCAAAAAGCTACCATTGAAAATAGTAGAGAGTTTTAATTATATAAATGTGCAACATAAATTGATATGTGCACAATAAATGTGCGCCATAGATTATAAACTGAATCCTTAGGTCCATTATGCATGATCCTTTGCCACATCATGTGGGCCATCTCTAGTTGAGTATTTTGGCTTAGATTACTACCATTGTTGCTAAAACCTATTGAGTCCACTCCTCCATTGCCACCATTCTACACTCAGTTACCACCAATGTGCGGTCCAAGTATCATCTGCCACTGTTTGATCCAATGGAGTTCACTCCTCCATTGCTACCATTCTACACTCAGTTGCCACCACTGTTCAGTCCCAACATCATCTGCCAAGTTCACTCCTCCATTGCCGCCACTCTACACTCAGTTGCCACCAATGTGCGGTCCAAGTATCATCTGCCACTGTTTGATCCAATGGAGTTCACTCCTCCATTGCTACCATTCTACACTCAGTTGCCACCACTGTTCAGTCCCAACATCATCTGCCAAGTTCACTCCTCCATTGCCGCCACTCTACACTCAGTTGCCGCTACTGTGAAGGTCGTATATTGCTGCCACTTTTCGATCCAACGGAGTTAACTACTTCTCCACTGCCGCTATTCTACTCTCAGTTGTCGTCACTGTGTGTTCCAAGCATCATCTGCCATTGTTCGATCTGATGGAGTTCACTCCTTCATTGTCATCATTCTACACTTAGTTGCCGCTACTGTTCGGTCCTGGAATGCTGCCATTTTTCAATTTGATGGAGTTCACCCATCCATTGCCATCATTCTACACTGAGTTGCCGCTACTTTTCGGTCGTGTATTGCTGCTACTTTTGGATCCGAGGGAGTTCACTCCTTGTCCACTACCGCCGTTTTACTCTTAGTTTCCGTCACAGTGCGTTCCAAGCATCATCTGCCACTATTCGATCTGTCGGAGTTCACCCCTCCATTGCCATCATTCTACACTCAGTTGCCGCTATTGTTCAATCCTGGATTGCTGCCACTTTTCGATTTGACGGTGTTCACTCATCCATTGCCATCATTCTACACTTAGTTGCCGCTATTGTTCGGTCGTGTATTGCTGCCACTTTTCGATCCGAGGGAGTTCACTCCTTCTCCACTACTACCATTCTACTCTCAGTTGTCATCACTATGCGTTCCAAGCATCATCTGCCACTATTTGATCCGACGGAATTCACTCCTGGATTGCCATCATTCTACACTCAGTTTCCGCCATTGTTCGGTCCTGGATTGCCATAACTGTTCAATCAGACGAAGTTCACACCTTCACTACTGCATTCTACACTCAGTTGCCGCCATTATTCAGCCCTGGATTACCGCCATTGTTCGGTCTTGGATTGCAAGAACTATTCTGTCTATTAATTATTTTGCGTATTGTTGTGTATAATCTTGTGTATTGCGGAATATTTTTTATATTGTTGTTGCCCATAGCCATCTTAAATACGTGTCTTTTTTTCGGGAAAATTAGGGTCTAAATATGTCAAGCCAAATGGAAGGGAAAGGAGGGTGTTGAGAAGGGTGTTTAGAATTATGTACACTCAGTTATCATCGGGATAGGGATGACGCTATCAGGACACAAAAAGCGATACGAAAGTATTAGGCAGAAAAAAAAAGAAAACATTGTCAATTGTTGAAGGATACGAAAGCCACACTCACTAATGGTAAAGATAGTATTGGTTGCGATATAGGTCTAAATATCACTGAGAATGGAAGTAATGAGGCTACTATCATAGAGAGAAAGGTTGTAGACTATTTCAATGTTCAAACCAAGCACATAAGCAATGAAGACAAGAAGGTAGTACTTTATGGAATATTAAATGATCCATCGATAAAGGAGTTAGTTGATTATGATGGTCTTAATGCAAACATAACATCTATACTAGTAAATAATCTCTGTAATAGTTTCGTATCCATGAGCAGGGCAAAAGATGATCTTGTCCTAAAATGTTCTAGTCTAATGATGTTGCTTAATAGTGAAGTTGACGATATTAACATCAGTGTGCTATCTAAGGTAATTGGTGTTAGTAGAAAAAGTGTATACAATACATTGAACCGGATAGTTTCCTCAAGTGAAGGAACTATTCTGCTAAAGCCAACAACAAGATATAAGCCAATGAAACCCATAACATCAGAAATCAAGGATATAATCACAATATTTTGAACTAATGAGAGTAGGATTTCACCCAATAAGAAGGATTTATGCAGGAAACGTGTTGGAAGGATTCAATACGAGGAGCATCCCATTCATCTTCTTGATGTACCTCAGGTATTCACATTTATCTCAACATTTGTTTTGACTTTTGAGCTTAGTTAGTTAGCTTATTAGCTACCCCTGAATATGACCATACCAGAATAGCTAATTAGCTACCTCAGAATATGACCATAGCTAACTAGCTACCAGTAATAGCTAATTAGCTACCCGAATAGCTAATTAGCTACCTCAGAATATGACCATAGCTAACTAGCTACCAGTAATAGCTAATTAGCTACCCGAATAGCTAATTAGCTACCTTAGAATATGACCATAGCTAACTAGCTACCAGTAATAGCAAATTAGCTACCCGAATAGCTAATTAGCTACCTCAGAATATGACCATAGCTAACTAGCTACCAGTAATAGCTAATTAGCTACCAGTAATAGCTAATTAGCTACCCGAATAGCTAATTAGCTGCCTTAGAATATTACCATAGCTAACTAGCTACCTATAATAGTTAATTAGCTACCATAATAGCTAATTACCTACCTCAGAATATGACCATAGCTAACTAGCTACTAGTAATATCTTAATAGCGATTACCAATAGCTAATTTAGCTATTACCAGCTAATTCGCTACCAGAATAATTAATTAGTTACCTAAGAATATCAAACATCGCTAATTAGTTACCAATCATAGTTATTTAGCTACCACAATAGCTAATTAGCAACCTATGACAATAGCTATTTAGCTACCAAACTAGCTAATTAGCTGGTTATGAGTATAGCTAATTAGCTACCAGAATAGCTATTTAGCTACCATAATAGCTAATTAACTATGTATGAATATAGCTAATTAGCTACTAGAATAGCTAACTAGCTATTCCTAATAGCTAATTTAGTTATTACGAGCTAATTAGCTACCAAAATAGCTAATTAGCTACCAATCTTAGCAAATTAGCTAGCATTCATAGCTAATTAGCTACCAGAATAGCTAATTAGTTGCCTCTGACTATAGCTAATTAGCTACCACAATAGCTAATTAGCTACCTAAGAATATGAGCATAGCTATTTAGCTACCAGAATAGCTAATTAGTTGTGTATGACTAGCTAATTTGCTACCAGAATAGCTAACTAGCTAATTAGCTGCCAGGATAGCTAACTAGCTATTCACAATAGCTAATTCATCTAGTATCAGCTAATTAGTTGCTAGGATAGCTAATTAGCTACCAGAATAGCTAATTAGCTAACTAAGAATATGAGCATAGCTATTTAGCTACCAGAATAGGTAATTAGTTGTGTATGACTAGCTAATTAGCTACCAGAATAGCTAACTAGCTAATTAGATGTATATGACTATAGCTAATTAGCTGCTAGAATAGCTAACTACCTACCAATCATAGCTATTTAGCTACTAGAATAGCTAATTAGCAGCCTATGATTATAGCTAATTAGCTACTAGAATAGCTAACTAACTATTCCCAATAGCTAATTAGTTATTACCAGCTAATTTAGCTATTAGCAACTATTTAGTTGCCAAGATAGCAAATTAGCTACCAATCATAGTTATTTATCTACCAGAATACCTTATTTGCTGCTATAACATGTTTGGAGCGTAGCTAATCAGCTAATCAGTATGTGCATTTTTTTACGCAGATCGATTTATTTATTAGGTTTAGGCGAATGCATCCAAATATCAAAGCCACACTTTGTGAGACGCTTGAAGGATCGATACACATGTTGTTGCATTTACCATGTACAAATGGGTTTTCTCAAAGATTCTGTTAATCTACTACGTCACCATAGTGCCTGCCTAACTAATGCAGTTTGCACTTGTGAGTGCCTAATTTGTCAATCGAGCCCACAAGAGCACTATAAATCATCTGAGCATGTTATCTCTTTCATGAGTTGTCTTCTAGGTTTAGTTTTGTGTCCGAGAGAAACTGAGGCTATCTTCCACATTCATAAATGTGTCATGGGTTTATGTTAAGATTGTGGTCCTAGTAGATTTAGGTGGTGTCCAAATGAATTGAGTAGTGAAATATTAATCTCTGTCAAGTTATTTGAGTCAGTTGACACCAATTTCGAAGGAAAGGTGTGTAAAAGAAAAGATCTAGTTAGGAGGTCGCTTAAACCAAGGGATTTGGCGTCTCTATTTGTAGTATGTCTAGGAAAGTTCATTAAACACAACATCATTTATTCATGGCAAGCCCATGAGTTTAAGACTTGCATATCTGATTTTCCAAATGATGTAGTAGTCTCAGTAGTAGATTTCGCAGAGAATTTTACTTTCAAGCAGCAGAATGAAATTCAATCTATGCATTGGTGTTCAGCGTAAGTAACCATTTTTGTGCACGTACCATATTTTCGAGTTTCAGGTGATGTTAAAAAAGTAATTCATTTTTTTATTTCTGATGATATGTTCGTCCAACATGGTTTTAACTTACATGGGCAATGGTTATTAGCTAAACATTTGGAGCTTACTCAACATTGGGTTTGGTCTAACGGAGTTGCGTCACAATTCAAGGCTAGACATCCATTTTATTTTGTGGGGAGGTATCCTGCTATAACAGGTTTAGAGATTGTTGAGTGACAAGCTCAACATTGGGTGAGTAATACGGTGCATAACCCAGTGTGTAGACTAGGTGCGTAAAACAGTACGCATAAGGTGGCCGTAGCGGTACGTAAACCGCGAGGCCGTTGGAAAGATATTCCACATAGGAATATATTTTGAAGTTAGTGTAGAGCTCATTGATGAGCAGTCAAGTACTGTCAGTACTTGTGTCAGCCCGATTGTTAGGGCTTGTATAGAAGGTGCTCACTAAGCACGAAGTATGTATAGAATAGAGTGTCATTTTTTGAATCTAAGTTTTCTATTGTCTACTCTCTTTTCTCTCTGTCTCTCCATCTCCATCTCCATCTCTGCGTTTTCTGTGTTTTACCGAACTGTCTTACTCCTCCGGACTGTCTACTCTGCGTTTACGCACACGCTTCCGCATAACGTATTCTTTTACAGGGTATACGAGCGCGAGGGTTGAAGTCCTCTGTAGCCAACAAGAAAAGCTTGCAACAAAATAGAGTTGAAGTTGTTCTTCATTTTTTGAAAAAGGAAAAGACATTAATATGGATAGAGCTATGGGAAGCTCACTTCCGACTGAAAAGCTTGACAGGAGCAACTACACATCTTGGTCGTACAAGATGCACTAGTACTTGCTCAGCCATGGCTACTGGAGTTATGTCGAAGGAGCAAACGATGTGGCACCCAACTCGACGCACAGGGACTATCCGGCTTGGGAACAACTGGCAAGCAGAGTGTTGTACTGCTTTGCGTCCTGTGTGAGCGATCAGCTTTTGAGTTATATTCGGGATGCGTGGGCGAATCTCAAAAGGATTTTCACCGCCAGCACAACGGCCAGAAAACTGCAGCTTAGACAGGAGCTCGGCAATGTGCGACAAAGAGATATGTCAGTGGCTGATTACACCACCAAGGTCAAAGAAATTTGCGACTCTCTCGCCTCCGTCAACGTGAACGTCGAGGAAGATGAAATGGTGCAGGTTTGTCCTGGTGGCTTGGCATCAAAGTTCGAACCGTTCCGAACGGCAGTCTGCATGAGGGAGATTACGCCTTCGTTCTTCGAGCTTCAATCTATGTTGCTCGTAGAAGAATACCACGCGCGTGCGTCGACGAGTGTGCACGCCGATGGCAAGATGCTCTACATGGAGGATGATAGGCTCCGTGGTCGTGGTGGACGAGGCGGATCGGCGTGCAATGGAGGTGGCTGAAAAGAGCAGAATGTGCAGCATAATCGAGATGCCAGAAGCAATTCCGAACCCTCCACAAGTAGGGGGAGTTATGGTGGTGCCGGAAGACGGCAAGAGAAGACCGTGCCGGATTGCTGGTATTGTGGCAAGAAAGGCCACAAGGAGAGCAAGTGCTGGAAAAAGCGAGCCGATTCGGACAAAGCCGGATCGAGCTGAAGAGACGCGGAGAGGCGTTAGAGATCGCATTACGCAGAAGGCTCTGAACGAGCCGGAAACAAATTGGGCCCTGCCTTCGTAATGAAGCATAAGGCCAATTCTATGGCCGTGAACACCTCGAAATCAAGCGAGGTGTGGTATGTTGATTCCGGAGCGTCAAATCATATGACGAGTCACGAGGAATGGTTCTCGTACTTGGAGAAACCGGAATCACAAGCAGTGGTCGAAACGGGAGACGACACTCCGCATACCATCGAACATGTCGGGGAAGTTCCTCTCAGCCACGTCAGGCAGAAAGGGAAACTCATGAACGTGTTGCACGTCTCGACAATAACGAAGAACCTAGTGTTGGTCGGTTAGATCGTCGACCAGGGAATGTAGGTTCGATTCACGCATCTCGGCTGCTTCAAAGAAGAGGAAGGCAAAGTAATCGCGCAAGGGCGCCGTGAAGGGAGGATGTTTATGCTCGACACTAATCAAGCCGGAACCGCGTTGTACGCGAATCGGATATCGACCTATGGCACAAGCGGTTCGGCCACGTAAATTTCCCACGGCTTCGTGAAATGCAGACGAAGAACATTGTTTTCAGGTTGCCGAAATTTCGTGGGTAGAATGGCCAAGTCTGCCAAGCTTGTCAAATGGGAAATATTAGAGACATGTACTAAAGTAAGCATTAGATAAGGATAGATCGAGGTAGATAGAAAGAAAGGAGAGAGAGAAAGAAGGGTGCCGATCCACCCGACCACCCCCGAGCAAAGGGATCGAGACGAACTCAAGCCTCGATCGGCGTCCCATACCACCACCGTGGTGTCAAGTCGTACCTGGTGCTGGCGCACTCGCTACAAGAGTTGACCCACCACAAGACAGAGTCTCGACGTAGTTAATAAGATAATGAAATGAGGGTAGTTAGGCCTCTATTTATAGCGATACCCAGGGCCCCCAGCCATGTTCACACTTGGCCTAATGGGTTGTCTCAATCCCGAGGATTTAAAAGTAATCCTCCCTTTCTTTACACTCTCATTTAACCCTCACACTTATCCATGTGTATAGAATACTACGGTAAATTCTCACCACGGGATATTATATGGTCATGCCCATAACAGGAAAATAACACTGACTTCCATTCCCCAATGAGCGTAATCATAGTCGCAGTCCGCTGAATTTGATCCATTCGGATGTGTGGGGTTCGGCACAGAACGTTACTTTGTAACCTTCATCGATGACTTCACTCGGCACACGTGGGCATACATGATTGAGAAGAAGAGCGAAGTCTTCGCATGTTTCCTGAAGGTGAAGAGCCTTGCGGAAAGGGAAACGGGGCGTAAGATCAAATGCCTACGGTCCAATGGCAGGAAGGAGTACTTCTTCGACCAATTCACAAGTTATCTACAGAAGGAGGGAATTCGATGCGAATTCTCGTGTAGATAATCACTGAGCATGAAGTATGTACAGAACAAAGTGTCATTTTTTGAATCTAAGTTTTCTGTTGTCTACTCTCTTTTCTCTGTCTCTCCATCTCCATCTCCATCTCTGCGTTTTCTATGTTTTACTGAATTGTCTTACTCCTTCGAATTGTGTACTCTGCGTTTACGCACACGCTTCCGCACAACATATTCTTTTAAAGAGATGAGATGGAATTTGTTTTGGGTCTGGCCATGGTAAAGGTGAACATGATGGTGTAGGTGCTGTTATAAAGCGGGCATTTACCCATGAACAACTGAAGGCAGATGGTGTGCAGATGAATTGTGCAACACATGTAGTTGAATTTTTAAGAGCTAATATGTCAACGAGTGCAATTGGTGTTTATTCCTTACAGGTTCGAGATATCAAACGTGAATTTTGGGAAGTGAAGATAGATGAAGTAAATAGGGAGAAGACCTGGGAGGGCAAAGGAATTCCTGAATTGCGATCTCTCCATGTTGTTCGTGGTTATTCTAGGTTGGATGCTCATTGTATTGCGGTTAGAGAATTAACTTGTTTTTGCTTCCATTGTGTGTAGGGAAATTGGAGGTATTGCTTAAACAAAGCATACATTGAACAATAAGGAAGCAATTGATGGAGAAACAAAAAAGAATGTTGACTTCACATATCAAGGGCATGGAGATACTTTGAGTGATGTCTTAAATGTTGGGGATAATTTCACTGTAAATGCAAAAGAAGGCAATTCAGAGGGTGCTTATATTCTATATATTGAAGTGCATGGTTAGTAAACAGTGTGCAACACAGAATATTGTAGATGCTTGGGGAAATGTTGTATCTACCGGGGCATTCTACATTGAAGATATTTTTTATGCAAGACTAGATGATTACGATTATGTGTATAGGCTATTAGAAGACAAACCAGTGGCATACATGTACTCTCATTTGGTCAGGTGCATCAACGTCCCAATGTCGCAATACAATAGTTGCTCAAGTTTATACACAGTTAGTGCTAATGTTTATCAATGTATTTACAACAATATGCCATGGAATTTGTAGCTACAAGTAGCAATTACCAATTTTCTTGTAAAACCAACAAAGCACATGTATTGCAAATAAATAGTTAAATAAATTCGTTTGGGAGTTATTATTATTATATACAGTCTACTTTTTGTGCCTCTTGCTCAATAAAATCGTGTGTCTTTTTTATATACAGTCTTCTTTCTGTTCTTCTTTCTTAAAAACCAGTTTAATAATATCGTTTAGGGTTCTTCTTTCTGATATATAGATTTACTTAAGTGAACCATGTACAAATTAAAATAGTTTGCATAATTTTAAGGAAAAGCACTATCATGAAATTAGCAATCCTAAACATACTCTTAAAATTACACAGTAGATAAGTTACTCAAAACATCCCATTGATTAATCTGTCATCAAATTACATATTTATAACATCCCATTGGCAATGTCTACAAATCGCCTATAAACAGCTAAGCTCTTGTTGGTTAGTGGAACTTTTTTACATATATGATATGCATACTGAGCTCGGTATGAAGTCCAAAACCATGTAGTTAGTTGGCAACTCAATGTTTTCACCAAGTAGTGTTCAGGCATTTCCTCGGGTAGAATGAGACAGCATCTGTGAATGTTGAAGTAATGCTGGAAATGTTCTAGATCTAGAATTAATGTATTGTCGGCATTATAATCTGGCCAAGTAGCCCAAAAATCAGAAAGTCTTTTGAATCTTGCAACATCCTTCTGCTCACATTTCTCTCGTGTCCATTGACCCTTGAAATGTTGTTGCCACTTCGGGAAGAAGCTTTCTACACACTTCCACACATCTGTACGTGGTTTTTAATTCCAAACAAACAAATCAAAGTATTGCACAACCCACTCTAGAAATTGATTTGTGTCCCTCCATGGTGTCATAAATCGCACACTCATTAGGACTTTATCAAGCTCCAAGATCAAGGCTCTTCTTTCGACTTCTAATGGTTTAGGTTTTCATTCTTATAACTGAACCTCTGTTACACCAATTACTG
This sequence comes from Azolla caroliniana, assembly GCF_043228905.1. Classification (NCBI taxonomy): domain Eukaryota; kingdom Viridiplantae; phylum Streptophyta; class Polypodiopsida; order Salviniales; family Salviniaceae; genus Azolla; species Azolla caroliniana. The sequence goes on from NW_028230452.1 coordinate 12,031,761, forward strand.
GTAGCACACGATCAATTTCAATCAACTCAGGTTCTGTTGACACAATTGGTGTCCTTTTCCTCTTCAAAGACCTGGTCGACTGTGTTGGGCCTGGCTTCACATTCTGGTGCTCTTTCATTGTCGACTTAGTCATCAATCCTTGCATTAGCTTGATGCATGTAGATACTGATCTGGTCGATATCAGCCCACTGGTATCACATGCCGCATCTACCTGCAAAATCAGATCATCTGTGCAACATGCTTGATCAACTTGCGTGACCAGATCATTTGTGTCAGTTGCTACATCTACTTTCAAGATGTGGCCCTCTAAACACGCAACACCATCAACAGTTTCCACACTTCCATCGGCCTTAGGAACAATAGATTCAAACCCTTTAGACTCTACAACATCAGAAAACACCAACATATTCACACTCACAAATTAATTAACAGTCTCAAAAAACAACATAATGAACATGAAATATTTTCCATCATAGAACAACATGAACATAATTATCGTAGAGAAACATCACAGAGTTCCATTACATAATGTGGATCAAGCAACAACCAACCTGAGGTTTTACTTGTCCAAATAGATCATAGTAAAACTTCATAAAACCCTAGGAAAATTGCTAACAATCATATTCCACTAATTAGTATTTCGCTCCAATTCAAGATCCCCTTGACCGAGTAACTCGTCTTGTCCCCGATCGTGGCCCCTTCTTTAGCCTTTTTCTAGCCGGTTGCCCATTTAGCCTTGCTTCTTTCACCCATTGCGCAAATGTGTCCTCCTCCGACAACGTTTCCATCACCTTAGCAGCATCTTGCACGTCCGCCGCGTCTTGCACTATCTTTTCCAGTACAGTGGGATCTGTTTGGACATTATGAGTAGTTGGGCTCAGTGGGGTGGAATCAAGGTTTTGGGATTCGAAGAAATGTTCAAAAACACTGTTGTTGTGAACCTCAGATTTACATGTTGTTTCCAATATTTCATGGCTTTTGACATCGTTTCCTAATTCACTACAATCTTCCAAAAGAATAGGGTGGAGTTGATCTGAAGGAGATGTGATAGCAGGACTCTTACTTTCAGCCACGTTGGCAGCTATCTCCTCATCTGTTGCATCGTCATCAACACCAGACATCCTCACCCTAAATTTCCCCCCAAAACTTTGTATAATTCTGGTCTTACCCCTCCCCCAATCTCTAATATAGCCCCAACACCCCCTAAATTTTTTCACACTCCTCCCATACCCCCTTCTCCATTCTTAATAATTCCACACATGCCAACCCCCCCTTATTTTCACATAATTTGAATAAGAACCCCTCCCTATTTACATTTAACACCCCTCCCCTTTTTCCTAATTTTAACTTATTGGCCCCTACCACCCACCCATATAATAAATCAAACCCACACAACTCTTACAAACCCCCCCGTCACCCCATAACTAAAACTCCGTCTTATACGTCTAAACCAAAAAACATGTAGCGAGGCGTGCTAAACGAATTAGTAAACGGTTTAAGCACGCCGTACACCCGTGTAAACGTCTCTTTTACATACTAGATATGCCACCTTTAACGTGTGATACGTACATGTGGCTAGGTAGAAAAAACTCCCATTTCCCCTTCTCCCCTTACACTAAATCTCGCACTAAAAGGCTTAGATACAAGTTTTGGAAACCACTTACTCCCACCATAGACACGACTCCCGTCTTAAAAAGCAAAATTCATAATCTTTCAAATTACGCCCTAAGTAAATTAGAAATCAAACTTTTAAACCTAAGACTTAAGTTTATACCCCCCTGCCGCCCACCTACTAACCAATCCATTCTTCAAGAATACCAAAACCTCAGTAGATCCTTGAGACTTAAACATTTCTTTAAAGACTTCAACTCTCCCCCCTCTAATCCTTTCAAACTACCCAACCCGAATTGGAACCCTCCTACTAAGTATCCACCATTAGAGTCTATACTCCATAAATACAATATCTCTCTCTCCACAAACCTCCATAATAATATACTGCCTAATACCAAAATACCACTACACCTCCAAATAGCACTAACCAACCTTAGAAAAAACAAACAAATAATCATCCTACCAGCGGACAAAAACATCAGAGTTTGTGTCCTCGATAAAAAAACATACCTAGATAAAGCCCTAGAACATTTATCCGACATCACTACATATAAAAAAGTTAATAGTCTCCCATTAGAAGAACTTTTAAGTCGACTACATGACATAGTCAATTGTAACCTTAATATCTTGTCTCTCATAAAAATACAATTTATCCTACACAAACCTCCTAAAGGTTACTCAGTACCTAATATGTACTTCCTACCAAAAGTACATAAAACCCCTGTTAGCTATAGACCAATTTGCTCATATAATGGTTCATTATTTGAACAAACGTCTAAATGGCTTCACCACTAACTCCTCCCTATACTTCTATGTCAAAAACAATATCTTAGGGGCTCCCATTCCCTTGTCCAAACCTTAGAACAACTTATAACACCACCCAATAGCCTCATTTTTTCTTTTGATGTTAAATCACTCTACCCTAGCATCCCACCAAAACTAGGACTCTTAGCCCTAAAAAATCTTATTTCCCCCCACTTTTCGAACCAAAAAACTAATTTGATTTATACCCTTAGCGCCCTCACTTTAGAATACCACTTCCTAAATATCAATAACCAAATTTATTAACAGGTAAAAGGAACAACCATGGGCAGTAATTTTTCTGTTGTCTACACATGTCCCTTCCTCTCATATCTAGAAAATTCCAATCCATCACCCCACCTTTTCTATTTCACTAGGTATATTGATGATGCCTTTGGTGTCTAGATTGGTACTAAACCCCAACTTTTCGAATACCTAAACTTCTATAGTAACACTACTCAAAACTCTATCAAACTAACCATACATACTTCTTACACGAAACTACCCTTTTTAGACTTGTGGATTAACTTAGATAATAATAGATTCACTTTTAATTGCTTTCAAAAAACACTTAATACATATCAATACAGCCCTTATTCCTCCAATCACCCTCTCCATATTAAAACTAGTTTCGTTTCGAATGAATTAAAAAGATATATGGTTAGAGAAAGCACATCCCTAGGTTATTTAAATATGCAAAAGAAATTCTTTACGAGACTTAGGGCCCGAGGTTATCCCACACATTTTATTCTAAAGAACTTTAGAAAACACCCTTACTCCCTTAGACACACTCTCCTCTTCAAAGAAAAAACTAAAAAAACTACCCCACCCACTATCTTTAAACTTAGATATACTCGCCATACCCCCACACTAATTATCAAAGAAATACTCACTAGCCTACACTCTAGTATACAATTAGATCCCCAACTACAACATATCCCTAAACCTATTATCTGCTAGACAAAATCCAAAAACCTCCACTCTTTTCTAGTCCAAACTAAAAACATCCTAGACCCCCCCATAAACATATTTTCTCACCCTTCATTTAATCTACCCCCCTTCCTTCCCCCTTACTACTATTTACTAGTCACACACATCTCCTTTTTCCCCTTCCCTCCTATCTATACCCCCCCTATCACTCCCTTATATTTCACTAAAATCTATATTTCTCTCTCTCTCTCTCTCTTCCCTTTTTTCTCCCTTCTCCCTTCCCCCTCCCCTATACCTCTCACTACCTTTTTATACACATTTCACTAAAATCCATAGTTCTCTCTCTCTCTCTCTCTATCTCTCCCCCTTACTACTATTTTATATCTTTACTCATTCCGTTTTTCTCTTTCTCTCCTTTCCCCCTCCCCCATACCTCTCACTACCTTTTTATACACACTCTCTCTTCCCTTGTTTCCCTCAAACCTTCTCCCCACCACCTCTTACTAACTTCCTTTTTCTTTTGCCTTCCTTTCCCTTCTTATTCCCTTCCTTTATTTTCACCTTCTCACCATCTTATGTATACTTACTTATAATTACAACCCTATCACTCATTCATTTCCCCTTATCACCCTATCCCACTCACTCATCTGTCTTATCACCCTATCAATCTTCCTATCACCAACTCATTTTCCCCTTTATCACCACCCCCCCTATCATCAAGATCTTCCACCTTAAATCCTTACAACCTTCCATCTATTTACACTCTTATTACACCCCACTCACTATGATTATACTTTCCCTCTTTCTCCTCCCTTCCCCATTCTCAACATCCTATATAAACCACCATTTGTATTTCCATGACCTTTTGCACTGATGAGCTCTAAGCGAGCAAAACTAGTTTGTTGCATAAGGTCTTTCCTTTCATTTTAATGAAAATTTCTTGAGTTTTTTTTCTCTCTCTCTCTCTCTCCTCTCTGTGCTTAGAATCTCTTCTTTTACTATTACATTATCTACCATATCACAAAGTCGCCCGCACTCCTTGCTACAACCGAAAGGTTAATAACAAAAAGGGTAGTACTTAATTAGCTACCACTTAGCTAATTAACTATTGTAGTAAACTATGGTAGTATCTAATTAGCTACCACTTAGCTAATTAGCTATTGTACTAAACTATGGTAGTAGCTAATTAGCTACTGTACTAAACTATGGTAGTAGCTAATTAGTTAGCTAAAGTATGGTAGTAGTTAATTAGTTACCACTTAGCTAATAGTTACCACCTAGCTAATTAGTTACTCAACTAAACTATGGTAGCAGCTAATTAGCTAAGTGGTAGCTAATTACCTACTGTACTAAACTATGGTAGTAGCTAATTGGCTACCACTTAGCTAAGTAGCTACTTAGCTAAGTATGGTAGTAGCTAATTAGCTACCATTTAGCTAATTAACTACATGTTAGCTAATTAGCTACTACACTACAACCATAACAGCTAAATAGTTTCCACACTTTATACGGCTTACCTAATTAGCAAAGATGTAACTAATTAGCTACATTATGGTCACAAGCAGCAATTTTACCTGTTAGTTTTCTCCACTCATCTAGGAGAGCTATACTGCAATCCCCCAAACAGAATGCAACAATGCGACAGGCATATTGAAAACAAATGATATGGTATGTGTGCTGGCATGGTTGTAGGTGAACCAAAAGAGTAGTAGTTTTGTCCTCTTACGTAATCCGCAAGCGATGCAACGTGCTTGAACAGTCAATATATCATTTCCTGGTTCTCCTTCATTTCGTAAGGGAGCAAGAATATTCAGGTCCAATTCTTGTCTACTCCTTACCATCCCCTCCACAAAATGTAGCTGCTTCTTAAGGCAGCTAACTACCTGTTCTTCACGGGAGTATTGTTCCTTCAATGCAGCCGAGAAATTTACCGATTAATTATTCCTTAATGAGGAAGATACAACAACAAGTGTTAACTTTTAGGGCTGGACAATGGCCTAACACAGGGTGTCTACGGAAGACACTTCACCAAAGGGGTGTTACGGCAAGAGGATTAGGCTCAACGATTAATCCGACTTAATTAGGTTACTTAGCAAGATCGTCCTTAATAATCACACGCGTAAGATATAACAATGAATGCAGAACGGCAATTAACACAGAGAGATAAAAACACTAAGCTTCATTAATTATCCGCTACTCATTACATTGTATCCGGGCCTTTAAATAGGTTTCCGGTTTGTAGTACAAAACGGTGCCATCCGCACCTGTTCGGGATCGGTCCGGATCCGGAACAACATACCGATTCCGGTCCGTCTGTCCACACTAATAACTTACTTACAACCATTCCTTAATAATTAAATAACTCCTTCGTTTCACACTCTGGACTCTTTTGCCGGCCGGTAACACATGGCACACCCGTGGGACAGTACCTTGTACATCGAATCCACCATCCAACCCTTGCTATTCTTCGTCCAAAATATCCAGAATGCTTTGTTCGCGAGTCTCCAATGGTTCATCTGGAATTGGTTGTTGTTGTTGTTGTTGTGGTTGCTGCAACTGGTCCGTTGGTGGCTGTTGCGGCTGCTCCTCCGTTTGTTGCTCTGACACTGGCGTTTCCGTCGTTGCTCCCTCCATCGTAGTGGTCTCCGGTTGATTGGTTCCGGCCTGGCCCTCGTCCGGCAACGGTTCCTCATCACTAAGGTTAACCGTTGCCGCTTCCCGTGCTTTTTCTTCCCAAACCCGGGACCACTCGTAGCTCTCAAACTGGATTTGAGTGTCCAGCCTATCATCATCTAGCTGAGCTACGAGTTGCCGGACCTGCACCAACTGTTCATCCACCAGAACTTGGAAGTCTTCAGCTAGCTCGTCCCGTATGGCGGTGAAGTCCTCGGAAGTCAACGTGTAACAATCATCTCCTTCCTTCCACCAGTTTTCCACGTCTGCTCATAGCAATTGGAGTCTCGCCGTATTTTGTGCCCACTTTGTCCACCATCTTACGGAGCTTTCGTCAATCAAGTGTTTTGTCTGATTCAGCCATGCCCGGAGGATGCACTGAATCAGGCCCGTTCCCATCTGCGATTTGATCTCCGCAGCTTGCCGTTCCTCCTTCAATTGCTTGATGATTTTGACGTTGTCTTCCGCCTGCTCCTTGTAATGCGTCAATTGCCCTTGATATGTGCTTTGTAATTTTTTCAATACCATTGTCGCTCTCTCCCTTTCTTCCTGCTGCTGACTCTGGAGCTCCATCCAGACCTTCTCCGCCTCGTCCAACTGTCTTGTATTTTCTGCTCGTTCGTCGGCGAGCGCCGTCGCGGCCCGATCAACTTCCTGCTGGAGCTCGGCCATCCGTTCCTTATGCTCCGTTTCCAGCCGTTTGTAGTCCCGGTGTAGGTGCTCAAAATCATTTGTCTTTTGCTTGAGCTGTACGTTGATCTGTCGACGGGCCCGGTCCTCGCAGTCCTTCTCCTGGCGGAGCTCCTCCTTTAGCCATTCAATTTCCGTTTCCGCCGTCTTCCACAGCTTGTCCTTTTCCTGCAGCACTTTGTCTTTTTCCTCCCTTAACCGGTCGTACGCTTGATGGCCTTTCCGGAGGCTCTCCTTTGCCCGACGAAGGTTCTCAGCAGTCTTCTTTAATTCTGCTTCGGCCGCTGTCTTCGATTCCCATTCGGCTCCTTAGCGCTTCTTGTGCGGCAAGTTCATCTCTCAATTCCGCAAGCTCCTGGGCTTGCGCCACATCTCTCTCTGGAATGGTTTCCGTTGTCGGGGTCTTATTAGTATGTACAGGTTGGTCTGGTTCTTTATTCTGTACACTTACCAGAGTCACCGGTGCTTGGATCTATGTTGCCGTTAAGGCCATTTTGGCCATTTCGACCGTGACCTGATCCAAGTCATTTTCAAGGCACCGGATTTTGGACCGGGCCGTCTCTAGTTGTTCGGTTGTGATGAGCAACCGCTCGCTTTGCGCTCTTTCTTCCGCCTCAATATACCCCACTGCTCCGGTAATCTGTTCGCCTATCCACCAGAGCCACAGGCTACCGGTGCATTGTTGTTGCGCTTGCACAGAGGTTTGACGGATGGGCTCGCTTGTGGGTGGGTGGTCCCGCCTGATTGCGCCGAGTTTCAATTCCGTTTCTGCCCGTGGACTACCCTGCTGTCCTGGTTCCCCTTGCGCTTCTTCTTGGTTGGCTGAGGGAGGCTGCATTGACCTTTCCGGCTCTGGCGGAACGGGACTTGTCGGTGCTGTCTGTGGTGCAGGGGCTTCTGATTCCGGTGCCATGCGCACCGGTTCCGGTTCCTCCCTTGGCGTGGGAGTCTCAGTATGGGGAGCCGGTGTTCCCTCCGTCTGAGGGTCCGAACATTTCTCGGCTGCCTCAACAATCCTTGCCAACGACCGTCGCTGGAGGTGCTCCGTAGGCTCCTCCTCTATTTCCTCTTCTTGAGTCCCGACATTGAGTTTCGCCGCCAAGGGGTCCGCTTCTCTATTCACCGGTCGGCGGAGTGTAATCTTTACGGGCCGTACCGGTGGTTCCTCCTGCGCATCCGTTGGCCGCTTCCGGCTGGCGCTCTCCTTTCCCGCCTGTTCTGCGTCCGCCACCTTCCCCTTAGTGGCCTTAGAGGCCAATAGCTGTTGTCATTTGGAAGCAGTCCTTGGGGTGCCGTCCGCCACTCTTCCCCGCTTCTTGGGCTGGACGGGCTGGACGGGTGGCACAAGCAAGGTGAGCCACTGCATTACTGCGTGCCATATCTTCCGTCCGTCTTGGCCTTCTTTGTCGTCTTTTCCTCTGACGATCTCGATCGCCGCACACAAACCGTCTGCGATCAATACCGGCCAATCCACCTTGATCCCTTCATAGGTGGCGATGATCATCCCTACCCGGTTCTGCGGCATGACAGGGGGTCTAGGGTACACATGGCCGTATTCGTGGAGCACACGGGCAATCTCGCAGAATAGCATATCTCCGCCGCCCTGTGTCTGGTAGCCCTTGCTGGCTAGGGAGTTCTCACCAAAATACTTGATGAGTTGCTCCGAGGTCGGATTGTCGATCGTGAATATGCCTCCCTCCAGAAGGCCTGTTAATGCACGGATCGCCTCCTCCGTTATGACCTCTATGTCGATTTCTTTGATCACCTTGTCGGCTTCTTTGTGTGGTGGTGCCTCCATAATCGTCAAGAAGCCCTCGAGCCCGTGTTGCTTTAGCCATTTCTTGGCGGCTTCCAACAACGTTTGCGGGTCCATGTCTGTGTCGAGGTCGGATTGTGGTGGCGAGGTTGGATGGTGATGAGAGTGAGCGTGAGAGAGAGAGAGTTCAGAAAGCGGGGGTTCTCTGTGCGTAGGTTCTCGTCTGGTGATCTGCCAACGCCTTGGTGCTTCTGTGCTCCTGGGTTCGTGAAATGAGAAGGTCTTCATGCGCTGTGGTTTTTTTCTGTGCATTTTGGCGCCTTTTTCGAGCGTGTGCACGTCGTGTCCTAAAATAACATTATGTCCTCTAGCAGCGCTTAAATGCCCACTACGTACCTTTTCGCTCCTCGCTCTCTCGTCCGTTCATACCTCGCTTTTGCATGATTACTTCGCTTTTTTCTTTTTCTTTTTTTTTTAATGTAGTGTGAGGTTACTTGTCCGTTGGTCCTATTGGACCCTTACCGGCCTCATTACGGTTTGCCGTCGCCTCATTCTCCCCAGTTACCGGCTTGTCGTCTCCTCCGTCTTGGTGGTTGCCGTTTCCCTCATAGGTTGTCGTTTTCGCACCGGTTCCCGATCCGGTGTCGGTCCTTTGCTCAAATGGGTTCTTGGGCATCGGTCCTCTATATGGCTTCAATCTGAATCCGTTGACCCATTTGCCTAGCACTTCGCCGGCAAGTGTCCTTAACTGGTAGGACCCATTATACTCACGTGTTAGCCAATACGGGCCGGTCCATCTAAACCGTAGTTTACCCAGCATCTTGCCCATCCGGGTCTGAAATACTAACACCGGCTTGCCGATTTCAAACATTTTTTCATTTCCTTTCCTGTGCCGGTCGACAAATGCTTTTTGTCGCCGTTGTTCCAATTCTAAGTGCAGGATGCTTGCCAGTCATTGTTCCTCGAGTTCACACAGCGTTGTTAACCGTATTGCCTCTGACTCCTTGTTCAGCCGTTCCCGTAGCTGGATCCGTAAGCTTGGTACTTGGAATTCCACCGGCATGACCGCCTCTAGTCCGAACGCTAACCGGAACGGTGTTGTTCGGATGCTCGTTTTGTATGGTGTCCGGTATGCCCAAAGCGTGCTATGTAGCTTGGTATCCCAATCTGTTCAGTTTTCGTTGACGATCTTCTGGAGGATATTCTGGAGCATTTTGTTCGTCGACTCAGCTAACCCGTTTGCTTGTGGATAGTACGGTGTGCTCCGTTTATGGACAACGGCATAGAATGTCGTCAGGCTTTCAACTACTTGGCCGAGAAAGTGCCCCCCTTGGTCGCTTATTAATTTGATTGGGCATCCGTAACGGCACCAGATGTATTCGTATAGAAATTTTGCCGTTGACGTAGCGGTGTTGTCTCTTAAGGCTTTGGCTTCCACCCATTTCGTGCAGTAATCCGTCGCGACGATGACGTACCAATTACCTGTTCTCATTGCCGGTGGTTTGAACGGTCCAACAAAGTCCAACCCCCACTTCTGGAATGGTTTGAGTGGTAGTATAGGCTGGTGTGGCATCCGAGCTTGCTCCGTTGGCTGGCCCATTGGCTGGCATAGGTCACATTCTTTTGCGTATCGTACATCATCTCTTAATGTAGTTGGCCACCATAGGCCACTTTGCCATATTTTCCTGGTCATCACATCTCCGGCATAGTGACCTCCGGCAACTCCGTAGTGGGCTTCCCTCAGTATGAGGTCCTTTTCATCGCTGCGCATAGCCCATCTCCATATGCCGTCCGCGCCCTTGTGGTAAAGTGTGTCTCGCAGTAAGCAGAAATGTCGGCTTTGCACCGCCAGGCATTTCCTTTCGTCCCGGTTCATCTCCTCCGGAGGCAATCTTGTGCTCAGAAATTGGTGCATATTTGTGAGCCACTTGTCTTCCTATGCCACCGTCTCATCTGCTGTCGTTTCCGTAGTGACTCGAAATAGCTCCGCATCCGGAAACTCGTCCGCTACTCCGTCGCCCGTCTCTCCGGACTCTAATCGGCTTAAATAATCTGCTACGGCATGCTGTATACCGGGTCGGTGGAATATTTCGAACTCGAATTCCTGTAACAGTAAGGTCCACCGGGCCAACTTACCGGTGAGTGACGCCTTGGACACCATGTAGAGGAGTGCCGAATGATCTACATGGAAGGAAAACTTCCTTCCCAATAAATAATGCCGAAACTTTGTCACACTATAGATCATCCATAGAGCTTCCCGTTCCGTGGTAGAGTAGTTCCGTTCTGCTTGGGATAGCTTTCGGCTGGCACAGTACACTGGCCGGTACCACTTTGGCTCCGTAAGCTGCATCAGTGCGCTTCTGATTGCGATGTTGGAGGCATCCATGAACAAATGAAATTCTTTACTCCAGTCCAGAGGCTGCACTACCGGTGCTTGCGACAATAGTACCTTGAGGGTCCTATACGTCCTATCCTCGGTGTCGGTCCACTAGAATGGTGTTCGATGTACCGCGGCCTGCAACGGTGTAGCCAAGTCAGCCAAGTATCGGAGCATCTGGTTGTGCCACCGGATCTGCCCTAAGAACCGGCTCAATGCCTTTGCCGTTGCCGGCGCCGGTGCTTCTAATATGGCTTTCACTTTGTCTGGGTCGATTGCAATGCCTTCCTTGCTCACAATATGTCCTAGTAGGGTTCCATTGGACACGCCCAATACACACTTCGCCGGATTCAAGCTTAGCCAGTACGCTCTACACTTTTCTAGACAAAGACGGAGGTGCTGAAAATGGTCCTCTTCCCGGCTATAGACGGCGAAATCGTCAAGGAAAACCTGCATAAAAGCCGGGATATATTCACCAAAGATTTCCATGATGATTCATTGGAATGTTGCCGGTGCCGTTTTGAGTCCGAACATCATCACCACGCCCACAAACAACCCCCATTCGGTGACGAAAGCCGTTTTCTCTTGGTCGTCGTGGTGCATCCGGATCTGATTATACCCGCTGAATCCGTCTAGAAAGCTATAGACCTCATGGCCGGCGACGGCATCCAACACTCCATCTGTGAACGGAAGTGGAAACGCATCCGTTACCATAGTCGCATTGAGTTTCCGGTAGTCCACACAAACTCCAATTTTTCCGTTTTTCTTCGGTACGACTACGATCAGGCTCAGCCATGTCGCTTTCTTTACCGAACAGATAAAGCCAACTCTTAGCAGTTTGTCGATTTCCTCGACTTTGGCGGCATAATTGGGATTCATCCGGTACCGTCTTTGTGCCACTGGTTTTGCGTCCTTGCTCAAGTGAATCTGATGCCGGTATAACTGAGGGACGAGCCCTCGCATGTCTTCGTATGACTAGGCAAACACGTCGCGAAATTCCGTGAGAAGTGTGATCATCGCCGTTTTGTCTTCGGACTTCATCTCCTTGGAGATGTGCACCGGTTTTGCTTCGTCCGTGGTCCCTAGGTTCACCTCTTCAAGTTGCGACGCTTTTACGCGCTGTGAAACGGCCATTTCCGTAATATAGTCCGTAATTCCTCCTCTGGGGGTGCGCGGGCAAGCTAACTATGCATCCGTTGAAACCGGATGACAAACTGGGGAATGCTCTCCCCTTCCTCCTGTCGGATGGTATAAAACAAGCCCACCATTATTGTCTAGTCCACCTCCTTTTGGAAAAAATGCAAGAATTTAGCTTTTAAATTTGCGAAGGTGGTGATGGTAGATGGGTCCTGCGTCCGGCGCCATCTTGCTGCCAGTCCCTCCAATGTGGCGCCAAATTCCGCTATCTTAGAGTGTTCCTCTTCCTCCGGGGTCAATCGCTGGGACACATGGTTTGCTTCCCATGTTTGTTCAAAGGCGTGACCATGAGCTTCCGCGTCCGGATCATCTCTATACTTGGAGTACTGGAACGACATGTCGTCGTCCGGTATCGGTGCGCGGGCTGGTGGTGTTGGTGGTCGTTCCTGGTTTTTCTCCGGCGTCGGTGGTTGTTCCTGATTTGTCTCCAGCGTCGGTGGTCTTTCCTCTTCTTTTGGGGACGGAGGCCTCTCCTCCTCGACTTCCGGTGTCGGAGGTCGCTCTTCCTCTGCTTCTTATTCCGGAGGTTCCAGCCTTAGCACTTCCAGTTCCGGTGTCGGTAAGGTGTCCGATCCTTCGTCCTCCGGTCCGCCCGGGGTGTCGTTGCTACTATGGTAGTTCATGTGCACACTGTATCCCCCTTCGGAATCCGATTCATACGCTGAAAAGGCTTCTGCTTCGCCTTCTCCGCTTGCCAATGCCTGGAGAAGGGATTCGGTTTCTCGGAGGTTGCTTAGGCTGCTGCCGTCGTCCGGGTGCGATGTTTGCTGTAACCAGAGGGACTCCTCCGCTACTCTCCGGATTACGTTGGAAAACGAGCGATCCGCTCTAATTTCCTGCGCCGCTTGCTGGAAAGCCTCACATCTCCTTTGCCTTTTGGCAAGGCATCGAGTTCGATCTGTAACCAGGTCGTGCGTTGATCTAGTCATCCATTCATGCCATCGTTCACTGCAAAAATAAGAATTGTGGTCGCCAAAAACTGTGTTAACTCTTAGGGCCGGACAATGGCCTAACACAGGGTGTCTACGGAAGACACTTCACCAAAGGGGTGTTACGGCAAGAGGATTAGGCTCAACGATTAATCCGACTTAATTAGGTTACTTAGCAAGATCGTCCTTAATCACACGCGTAAGATATAACAATGAATGCAGAACATCAATTAACACAGAGAGATAAAAACACTAAGCTTCATTAATTATCCGCTACGCATTGCATTGTATCCGGGCCTTTAAATAGGTTTCCGGTTTGTAGTACAAAACGGTGTCATCCGCACCTGTTCGGGATCGGTCCGGATCCAGAACGGCATACCGATTCCGATCCGTCCGTCCACACTAATAGCTTACTTACAACCATTCCTTAATAATTAAATAACTCCTTCGTTTCACACTCTGGACTCCTTTGCCGGCCGGTAACAACAAGAAACATGAATCATTAACTTAATTGTAGCTTGTCGAAATTGTAATTAGCGACAATATTTACACTTAGAAGGTCTAGGTTCATTGAAAGAACCTAGACCTTTGTCTGCAGTTGAATTTTCCGTTGGGGATCCAGTGACCCCTCAATTTCAAGGTCATATTGAGCAACTTGTTCCAGATAATGCCTCATTAGCACATTTTCATGTATAAGTTATTTATAGCATATTACATAGTAGCAAAACAATAGGTACCTGAATCTTATTTTTGATTGTTGTAACTACCAAAGTGACTTTGCCCTCCATCGCAGTCGCCAATGTTGCTTTCTCTAAATCAATGTGTCACCTGTATCATCGACATTGGCTTTCATTGTGTATCGGTGTGGTGTATACTTGCGGGTTTGTTGGGACTCGGTAGTTTCATCATCAACTGCCATTCTCCAAAATCTTGCCATTTTTTGTTGCAAGCTCCCCATCTTCCACCATCTTTCTACGTATGCCTCACCATAAATTGCCCAAGCTACCTTGTAGATTTCAGGGTCCTGAGATTCCTTCGTTGTTTTGCAATACTCATATGCAAAAGCTCTGGCAAATGAAACAGACAACTCGTTGTTGAACGGGATCAGACTTGATGTACTTTCTGGTGTAGTCTCATGTAGTTGTCGTACAGGTCCGATCGTTATCTGAAATTTGTAATTTGTCCTTTTCAACATGTATCAGAAATCAACCACTTAAAAATCAGAAACCGTAATCAGAATTTGTCATGAAAATTGGTGCAAAATTACAACACATTGCGATAGTAATCAGAAATTTGTAACCAGAAACTTTTAATCAGAAACCCTAAAACACTCAAGGAAAACACAAACCTTAATCATCACTAAAGGCAGAAATCAACCATAATACGAAATTCTATCAATTAGAAACACACCTGCTACTACACCCCGATCTTCGAGACATCCTTGTTTGGAACTCCAACGACTTCACCCTATTCGATTTTTGGGAAAGATGAACAAGCACCAAAGTTACAGACAGTTATCAGAAAGGAATTTTTTTCTTTTAATATGTAACTGATACATACCTAGTCGAGGATCGAACTGGTTGTGTGTTGTAGCTATGAAGGTGAAAATATCAATCTCAGAGTTTTTGTGCTGTTACAGGAGGTTCGTCTATGTTCGTGCTCAGAGTACTCCATCTGTTTGGAGTTCGAACTCGAACTCAGGACTATCAAAAATTTGATGACATTGAAGTCGACCTTAGATGATGGCACTATTCCCGAAGTTCTACTATGTCAGAAACTAAAGTTCAAATATTTGAGTATTCTCATAAATTAAATGACATGTATTTAACTAATACAACATAAAATTTCGTAAACCATCCTTATGATTTGCCCACAAAAAACTATCTAAACAAATAGCTAATTAGTTGTGGCCATTTTAGTAGCTAATTAGCTATAATAATGTTTCCACTTGCATGCTTTTACCCTTCTCCGCTTCGGATGTCGATCCAGCTCTAGCTTATTCAACCAATTCGCATCCGGTTGAGATTGTCCATTGAAAACTCCCCCTCAAGATCAACTAGACGTTGGATCAATATGTGTGTCCGTTGGCCCTTTCATCCGGCTCCTCCTGGCATCTTCCGGCCTGGTTCGCGCTCCTCATCCGGTTCGGTTCCTCGGCACCTCGACCGTCTTGGTCGGTTTGTTAACTCCCTTGGCCCTTGTCAGCTCCCTCATTGCTGTGGTCCTAGCGCTTCTCGACAATTAGTCTGAAATTGAAACCATCATCCGATTCGGCTTTCTGGACATCATCATTTCTCTCCTCCTTTCCGACTTCACCTCTCCCGCTCAAGTTCGGCATATCAAGGTAATGGAGACCAAGCAGGCCCAAAAAATGCCGCAACTTGTCCAGGTCGAGAGGTTTGGTGAAGATGTCGGCGAAGATGTCGGTAGGTTGCCGATCCGTTGGAACATATACCAGTTCGACTTCACCGGAGAGGACTCGCTCTTGGACAAAATGGTAATGCACCTCAATGTGCTTTTTTTGGGATGGAAGACGGGGTTCTTCGCTAGTTGGATGCTGTTGAGGTTGTCGCAATACATCGTCGTCAGATCGGACACCTCCATATATAGATCCTTTAACAACCATTTAAGCCAAATTTCTTCGCACGTCACGACAACGCTCCTCGGCGCTCGATGGTGCAATTGTCGACTGCTTCTTACTGCTCCAGACGATCGTGACACTTCCAAGTGAAAACGTGAATCCGGAAGGTGACCTTTGATCGCCGACGTTTCCAGCCCAATCGGCATCCGTATTGCCATTTAATTGTCCGACTACACCGGCCCGATACAACAAACCCCTGTCCTTAGTGCCACTGATGTATCTGAGAATTCAGTGTGCACACTATAGGTGCTCCACGGTCAGATGCACCATGAATTGACTAATCAATCTGACTGGATAGCTGAGGTGTGTTTGGGTGATGGTAAAATATATGAGGCTTTCGACTATTTGCTGAAACCTTTTCGGGTTGCAAGGTTGTCTAGAGTCGGGGCGTAGCTTCACATTCCTATCCAAAGGAGTTAACATGGATGTGCATTCCATCATACCGAATTTGAAGAGCATAATCAACATATATCCGTACTGAACTACGGGGTGCTTTTGACAAATGCATCGGTACAACTTCTGGTTCGCCAATTTCGTGGCCCTCTTGCCCGACTCGGACTTCTGTTCCAAAAGTTTGTCTTTGTTCTTTCTAGAGTCGGATTTACTCTGATCCGTCTCTTCTTTGCTGGTATCATTTGGTTCACCTTCTTCTAGCGTGTGAACTATCTCCCTCGGTTCCTTACACGGGGAGAGCACGACCGAGTCTTCACTACTCGCTAGCTCGTCATCCAGTTGACCGCTTTGGCTCAACCAGTCTGGATTTAGTCTACTGGTCCGGAGTGAACTCGGACTATCCGGTTCGGATTCTGCAATGCTTTCTTATGTTCCAGAATCAATTGCATCTTCCACAACATTCAGTTTAGGTTCGGGTGATGAGAAGTAAGACGGCAGTCCAAATTGCTTCGACCCAATAAATCTGGGGAATTCACTTCTCTCTAGCATTTCCCTTACAACTTCTATGAGCGTTCGATTTCGATGTTCGGCCACGTCGTTCTGCTCCAGCGTGTATCTACAGGAGAAGTCTCGTCGGATTCCCTTGGTTTGCACATAAGTAGTGAATTGGCCAGAAAAGTACTCTTTTCCATCGTATGATCTTAGAAACTTGATCTTCCTTCCGGTTTCTCGTTCAACATGACTCTTTAGGTCCCAGAAGCATAAGAAAGTTTCACTCCTCTTCTCGATCAAATAGATCCAAGTGTGCCAACTGAAATCATCGATCAAGGAGACGAAATACTGACTTCCGCCGATGCTCGCATTTTGAGTTGGTTCCCACACATCCGAATGGATGAGATCGAGCTGATTCCATCTCCGATTCTTGTCATTGTCGGGTTTCTTGTGGTTCATGCGGCGAACTCGCAAGGACTAAGGTTAAAGGAAGTTGGCTATATATTTTATAAGACTTGTGTGATGATGTTAGAAAGATTAAGGATAGGCAGAAGAAGAGTTAAAAGTAATGTGACAGAGGGACGAGTATAGATAAAAGATAGAGAAAATGTATGATTTAAGAAGCAAGAGTGATATGAACATGATTTATATTAAGAAAACAAGATTTTACCAACTTTACACTGCTTGATAGAAAGATGAAGCCTTTCTCTACCGACTCTTGATTTGAACCCTTAACTTCAACTCCGAAGGACCAGACACTTCCCCAAATGAGCTAGCTTCTTTGGTTGATAAATGATTTCATTTCTTACTTTCTCTTCCTTTCCTCCCTTACTTGATTCCCCTCTTTTTATAGGTGCCCCCATGCATATAATGCATGTGAGGGTACAAGACATGCATGAAATGCATGTGATGCATAATAGATGTTGGCCAGTGGCGGCCAAGTATGGAAGGAGGAAGAGGTGAGCTATTTCCTAGAAATATAATTAAATAACTAAGAATTATGTTAGGAATGAACGAATTCGGAAGAGGTATGTCGATTCAGATCCGGACCGATTCATACCTGGTTGCCAGTTCGGCACCGTTTTGTAGCACAGATCGGATGCTTATAAAAGGTTCCAGATATCTTTGTCTGAACGACGGAACATTAATATAAGAGCGTGTTATTATTGACTATCTGACCTTTATTTCGTCCCGTTGTCGTGGGGAAAACTGTCCCTAGGCAGAATCAGAGAATGATGTGCGCGAACCGGCCCTTACACATGGGCACAAGTTTTGCTGTAATGAGCATATTTAGGTACAAGTCGGGTTATGTGAATATCCTAGGTCGCACGGATTTGATAGGTAGGAAATCGAGGAATATCTCTGTCCGGAAGGATAGAGAATAAAGATGATGTAACAAGTTGTAACGGCCTCCCTCCTTGGGCTATAAAAGAGAGGGAGAGGAATCATAAAGGGGATCTCTTTTGTCGAGGACGAAGTGTTGTCGGACGGGGACCGAGCTCTTCTCCTCCGTCTTTCTCTGTATTTGCTCTGTGCAGGTTTTTGGGAGGCTAACTCTACTCCGCGGAACGCTCGAGTGCTTCCGGCAGAGTCTCCATCTCGCTCTACTGTGTGCGTGTACGTAGGCGTAGGAGATTTGTCACTCACCGGCCTGCCGGTTGTAACCCCTTTTTCATCAGAATATATATATACATATACGCATTCGTCTCGTGTCCATTTCATTCGACTGCGGTTTCTGTGTATCTGTGTGTGTGTGTGTGTGTGTTGAAGCATGGCCGTTGTCTTTCTTGCTCCTACTCCTGATCGGTTATTCCTTGGTCCAAGACACCTGTGGTCCCGCCTCGTTCTATACGCACACGCGTAACAACACGACACTGTGTTTAGAGTATTGATCTTACGTGTGTAACACCGTGTGTTGTGAATCGGATCTCCACCCGAAGTTAACCGGTTGAAGCCTATCGAAGTCGGAAATCCTTACCGCAACCACCCCTTTCGTGAAGTGATCCAGAAGGACACCCTGTGTTAGTGGCTAGTCCGGCCCAGGAGTTCCATAGTTTTGGCGACCACGATTCCTGCGGAAAGTAGCGAACAACGGGGGGATGGATGAGTAGGCCAATGAACGATCAAGTCACCGAACAAGCAAAAAGACTAGCCAAGAGACTACGGAAGTGGGAGGCTTATGAGCAGGCGGCTGAGGAGATCTTGTCGGATCGGTCTTTTTCCAGAGTGATTCGACAGGTCGCGGAGGAGTCACTCCGGTTACAGCACAATCCATACCCAGGCGAAGGAAGTAGTTTGAGCAGTTTGCGAGAAGCAGAATCCATCCTACAAACCCTCACGACGGACAAGAGAGATTCGAGAGCGTTCTCGGCTATTGAATCGGATTCGGACGGGGAGCACAGTGCTGAGTCCAATTATCAGAGTAGTCATGACACCCCGGAAAGCCCTGAAGATGACGATTCGGAAAACATATCGACACCAGAACCGGAAATGTAGCATCCCGAGTTAACAAAACAGGGTTGGACCAGCAAGTACCGACACCACCACACAACCAAGTGGAGAGACTCAAGAGGAACAGGCTCCGATATCACCTGTCGAGTCATCAAAGAAATAGGAGGAGCGGGTACCAACACCACCTCCATAAGACCCGATAGATGACGACACCATGCCGTACCAGTATTCAGAATATCGGGATGACCCAAATGCGGAAGCCTAGATATATGCCTTCCTCCAAACATGGGAGGCGAACCAGGTTTTCCAACGACTGAATGAAGCTGAGGCCAAGCGATTAAAGATAGCGGAATTCGGCATGACCTTGGAGGGACCGGCAGCACAATAGCGCTCTAAGCACCTCCCCGATAGTATTGACACATTTGAAGAGTTAAAGATAAGGTTTCTACAATTCTTCCACAGACAGGTGGATCAAAGGGAAATTGTCGGGCTATTCTCTATGACACAATAGGACCAAATAGAAACCATTCAGCAATTAGTCATACGGTTCCAAGAAATGCATAGTCAACTAACAAGAGCACCACCAGAAGAAGAAGCGAAAGCGGTATTTTTGGCAGCACTGAGGGAACCCCTCCGAACAGTGTGTGCAGTCATAGATTTTTGGACCAGCACAATAGACCAGGTCATTGACTGGGTCATGGACATGGACAAGAATTGTTCTTGGCTGACGATGGGGGCACTCCAACGAGCACTCCCTACCGAAGAGGACCTACGGTTTTGCCAGGTGGTCTGATGTACGACGTGCCTAAATTCCGGGCACTCAACGGTAGAATGCATGAGGAGATCACAATGCATGCTATGCCATTCCCGGTCACATACAATGGACCGCTGTGAATATAATCTGCTAAACCCGCAGGCAGCACCAGTCTGGCACATCGAAACCCAGACCGATCGACAAGATGATGAAGAACGGTTCCGGTGAGACGATTGTTACAGACCGATCCAAGACGGCTGATACGAAGATAGACGGGACGAGTATGACCGGGATCGTAATTATAGAGGCCGGGACTATAACCGTGATCGATATGATCGTTATTAGCTCCCCAGCCATAATTGGAGACGGGATGACCAACGAGGAGACTATGCAGATTCGGATAGGCGTCGGTAGGGATATCAGAACAACCGACGCTACAATAAAAAACGGAATGCTCGAAGAGAGGAACGTCAAGAACCGGCAAAGGATTATCATCAAGAGCCGGATAGAAACATCACGGGTGTTCAATCAGAGCAATGAAGATTAGAGGAGCCCAACCATGCAATATCCGGTTTTCAGTTGGGTAACACGGCAAAAGCGGAGACTAGTAATACATAGAATGTGTATTGCTATTATTGCAGGCAAGATGGGCACTACAACAAGCATTGTCCATTCAAGACCGACGAGAAACAACCGGCAATTAATATGGTGATTGCGAAGGTTGCCGACATTCAGCAGGTCACCACCCGGTCAAAAGGAAAGATGGCCGAAAGGGAGGCTTATGAAGCAATACGAAAGCAAGCCACGGAATGGATAGAAAAGGCAAACGAACAGAATGTCATCGAAGTACGTGAACAAATGAAGATTCTAGGGGAACAATAGAGACCACGAACAAAAACTCCACATGGCAGGCATTACAGGACTGCCGGATTATGCTGCCATTGGGCCGACTGCTGCACTAAGTGCCTTGATTCACGGACGGCCTGAAATAGGCATTGACACCACAAAACTCCAAGACAGCTTGGGTCTTCTTTTCTAATCCGGAAGAAGGGATGGTAGTGGTGGACACTAGCAGCCCGACAATCACAACCATCATCAAGGGACATGAGGTACCCGAAACAATCTTCGATGGCGGATCGGGGGTGAATGTCATTAGCTAGTGAACATGCGATACATTGGGAATACAAGAATGGGAGCCATGCCGGTTCTGGCTCCGGATGGCAGACACTAGTTCAATCCGACCAGCCGGTTTAATCCGGTATTTGGAAGTCACCATCGGAGGACATACATTCTGGATTTCCATGGTGGTTCTGCGGTTGAACACACAAGGAGCATATCCTTTGTTGATGGGACGACCATGGCTGCGAACAACGCATATAAAATAGAACTGGCAGAAAAGCATTATTAAATTCTAGAGAGGGAAAGCCAAGGTTCGAGTGCCGACACAACCCCAAGTAGGCAAGAGCAAGGACGTAATGCCATTGTATGCCGTGAAAGGACTACACGCTCCGAAAACAACGCTCAGCCACAACGGAGTCTAGGATCAAACACAGAAAAACGAGTAATGTACGCACGACACAGTAAAGAGAAGAGTACACAAGATGTTTACGTGGAAAACCCAAACACGGGAAAAACCGCGGCAGTCCACAGACTGCAAACTATCACTATGTTACAATATACAATAGATGAACACAGAGGCAAAGAGCTCTTGTTCACTGTCTTCGCCACAGGCGGCGGTTACAACAGAGACAACGTCCTCTTCGTCTCTCTCACTCACTCTCTCTCTCTCTCTCTCTCTATACACGGTTGCACTCAAATCTTGCACCAACAAGAATGACAACTACTCTACACTAAGTTTGCCCTAGGTCATATTTATACTAATATGACTTTTCGGCTATTTACAAATATAGCTCCAATGGACTCTCAAACACATATTTACGAATATATCCCTTCATCCGGTGAGCACTCCTCACCGGGCCT
Organism: Azolla caroliniana; assembly: GCF_043228905.1. NCBI lineage: Eukaryota > Viridiplantae > Streptophyta > Polypodiopsida > Salviniales > Salviniaceae > Azolla > Azolla caroliniana. The sequence continues at coordinate 12,053,436 of NW_028230452.1, forward strand.
TCACCATCCGACTCTTCCCAGGCACTCGTCATCCGGTTCTCACCGGGCCTTCCTTGCCGGGTACTCATCATTCGGTTCTCACCGAGTCTTCCGCTGCCGGGTACTCCACATCCGGTTCTCACTTCCCATCCGGAGGGACCTGTGTCCTAACAAACTCCCCCTTCACTCTGGCATGGGATGTCGTACAAGTCCGATCCGCTTCCGACATGCATCTTGCTTGTCGGGTATCAGTACCTTGGTCAGCATATCTGACCCATTCTCGGCCATGTGGATCTTCGTCAGTGCGAACTCTCAATCTTCTACTTTCTCCCGCATCCAGTGATACCTACGCTGGATGTGCTTTGTCCTGGAATGGTACGTTGCGTTCTTAGCAAGGTGGATGGCACTTTGACTGTCACAATAGAGCTGGTATTCATGTTGCTGGATACCAAGCTCTTCGATGAAGTCCTTCATCCATAACATTTCCTTGCCGGCTTCCACAACCACCATGTACTCCGCCTCTGTGGTTGACAATGCAACTGTCTTCTGCAGCCTCGACTGCCCTGAAACAGCTCCCCCTGCATATGTCATTACATACCCGGATGTAGACCGGCTAGTATCCACATCAACCGACATGTCCGAATCAGTAAAACCGTCAAGTTGAGGTTTTACGGAGCCAAATCAGAGACACATATTCGAAGTGCCCTTCAGGTACCGAAGTATCCATTTGACCGCGTTCCAGTGCTCCTTGCCAGGATTGCTCATAAACCGGCTCACCACTCCGACTGCGTATCCAATATCCGGCTGAGTACACACCATTGCGTACATCAAGCTCCCGACGGCAGAGGCATATGGAACCTTCATCATATCAGCCTTCTCTACTTTCGTCTTCGGGCTTTGCTTAGCGGATAGTCTGCAGTTTGTCGGGAGTGTTGATCCGACTGGTTTTGCTTCTAACATGTTGAACCGCTGAAGCACCTTTCTCACGTATTTCTCCTGTGACAACCACAATTGCTTCTTTGACCGTCCGGATGGAGGTCATCTTTACTACCGGGGCAAATATCTCGTCAAAGTCCACACCCTTCTTCTGCTGGAACCCCTTCACCATGATCCTGGCTTTGTATCTCAGGGGTTTGCCGGCATCTCCCGGTTTCAACTTGTACACCCACTTATTTTGGAGTGCCCACTTTTCTTTCAGCAACTCCACCAATTAGTACGTATGGTTCTCATGCAGGGAATCCATCTCATCCTGCATGGCACTTAACCATTTGCGGTTGTGGGTGTCATCCTTCGCTTCTTCGAAGCTTTCCGGCTCTCCCTCATCGGTCAGCAGCACATGCTCTACATCCGGAAATCTCCGGGGGGGCCTTCTCTCTCTGAGAGGATATCTCCGTCTTTGGCCTTCGGCAACCGGCTCCGCTATTTGTTCTTCATCCGAATCCGATTCGGGTTCTTGGCCGGTTCCGATTTTAGCTTCCTCTACTTCTTCTTCTGCCGGTTCGGTATCGTCACCGTAACCGGCTGGTTCCTCGAGTGTCAATCGGCTCTTAGCCGAGTGGGTCCGAATCTCATCGGAGTTCATTATCTTCTTCTCCGACTCCCAGTCGGCAAGAGTCTTGTCCTCTATGAAGATAATATCTCGGCTCCGGAAAGCCTTCTTGTCAACCGAATCCCACACTCGGTAGCCAAACTCATCATCGCCATATCCGAGGAATATGCATGGCTGGGTCTTTGGATCCAACTTTCCGCTCCGGTCCTTAGCAATATGCACATACGCGAGACACCCGAACACCTTCAAATGCCGGTAGGACACTTCCTTACCGGTCCACACCTTTTGCGATGTGTCTCCATCCAAGGGCACTAAGGGTGATCTGTTTATCACATACGTCACTGTCGACAGTGCCTCAGCCCAAAACGTCTTGGGTAATTTTGCATGCGCCAACATACTCCGGACCCTCTCCATTATGGTCTGGTTCATCCTCTTGGCTAGCCCGTTTAGTTCCGGTGTCTTCAGCATGGTAAATTCGAGCCGGATTCCCTTCGAGCGACAGTACTCCTCGAACTGCCCCCGGTATTCACCTCCGTTATCTGCTCAAACCGCCTTTAGCTTCTGGCCGGTTTCTCGTTCCACTCTCGCGTGGAGCTCTTTGAAGACGGATAGCACCTGGTCCTTCGTCTTCAACGGTGTGGCCCACAGCTTCCGGTTGTGGTCATCTATGAAAGTCACGAAGTACTGCGATCCGGCATGTGACTTTGTGTCCACTTGACATACATCAGTATGCACCAACTCCAGTGGTGCATTACGTCTCGTCGGTGGCCTCGATCGGAAGGAGGTCCGGTTTTGTTTACCGGCTAGACAATCAGTGCACGTTCTTCACTGGAATGAGGTTGTCATCTGCAAGCCTCTTCATCCCCTTCTCCCTCATGTGACACAACCTCTTGTGCCACAGCTCACCGGCAGTGTCGGAAGCCATGTTCACTTCTTCCGGGCATAACCGGGCATTCATCAGGTACAACGTGTTTACCTTCCGGGCCCGAGCCACAATCAAGCTCCCTTTCCTGAACTTCATAACACCGTTCCGGATTCTACCCGTGTAGCCTTCATCATCTAGCCGACCAGCTAATATTAGGTTCAGACGAACCTCCGGAACGTGTCGAACATCTTTCAGCAGCAGCTTGCATCCAGTTGGTGTTGTCAACCACACGTCTCCTATGCCGACAATTCAGCATGTACCTTTATTCCCCATCTGGACACAGCCGTGATCACCGATTGAGTAGGATGAGAAGCATTTCTGGTCTAGGGTAAGGTGGAATGACGCTCCGGAGTTGACCACCAAGGTCATCTCATCGCCGGCAAGGTTTAGCTCACTCTCCTCGGTGATGAGCATCAACTCTTCTTCACTTGTCGCGATTGTCGTCGTTCCCTTCTGGTTCGTTCCCCTCCGGTCTTTACCGTTCTGTTCCGGTGTTCGCTTCGAATCGGTACCATCGGTTTCCTTGTCTTTTCGGAAGTGCCGACAGTTCTTTTGGAAGTGTCCCGGCTTGCCGTAATAGAAGCAGGTAGGCCTCCCCCTAGACTTTGATCGTGTTCCCGACTTCTCCCGGTTCTGGGGACTACAGTTCCTTTGTCTTCCGCGTTCCGATTCGGTAATGAGTGCTTTGGAGTCGGAGTTCGTATCCTTGTCTTTCCGACGCGCCTCCTCATCTAGCAAGCTCGACTTCACTCTTGCTAGGGATAACCGTTTCCCTTCTGGTCCGGCGTTGCCCAAAGTGACAACCAATGTCTCCCAGCTATCTGGGAGGGAACCAAGCAGGAGTAGTGCTAGTACCTCATCGGCGAGAGGTACTTCCAATGATGTTGCTTGGTGGATCAGCCCCTGGAAGGCATTCATGTGCTCCGCCATGCTGGAGCCATCTTGGTACCGGAGTCTTACTAGCTTCCGAAATACCGAAACCTGATTAACAACATTTTTGTTCTGAAACATAATGCCGATCTTCTCCTAGAGCTCATGAGCCTTGCTCTCTTCATTGAAGTTGTTGTACGGACTCATGTCGATGAAGCACCGTATGTACACCGTTGTCTACATGTGCATCATCTCCCATATCGTGGCGTCGATTTTGTCTAGTCTCTTGTCCGCGAATTGAACCGGCAACCAAAGATCTTTAACAACAAGCATGTCCCTCATCTTCGACTTCCACACCAAATAGTTGGAGCCAGTGAGCTTGAACATGCCTCCCAATGAATCGTCCATTTTTTTCTATGTCGTTTCGCTCTGATACCACTTTGAAAGGACTACATGCTCCAAAAACAACGCTTGGCCACAACCGAGTCTAGGATGAAACACAGAAAAACGGGTAATGTACGCACAACACAGTAAAGAGAAGAGTACACAGGATGTTTACGTGGAAAACCCAAACACGGGAAAAACCACGGCAGTCCACAGACTGCAAACTATCACTATGTTACAATATACAATAGATGAACATAGAGGCAACGACCTCTTGTTCACTATCTTCGCCACAAGCGGCGGTTACAACAGAGACAACGTCCTCTTCGTCTCTCTCTCTCTCTCTCTCTCTCTCTCTCTCTCTGTACACGGTTGCACTCAAATCTTGCACCAACAAGAATGACAACTACTCTACACTAAGTTTTCCCTAAGTCATATTTATACTAATATGACTTTTCGGTTATTTTCAAATATAGCCCCAATGGACTCTCAGAAACATATTTACAAATATGTCCCTTCATCCGGTGAGCACTCCTCACCGGGCCTGCATCATCCGGCGCTTGTCGGGCACTCATCGTTTGGTTCTCAGCGGGCCTTCACCATTCGGCTCTTGCTAGGCACTCGTCATCCGGTTCTCACCGATCCTTCACCATCCGACTCTTGCTGGGCACTCGTCATCCGATTCTCACCGGGCCTTCCTTGCCGGGTACTCGTCATCCGGTTCTCACCGGGTCTTCCGTTGCCAGGTACTCCACATCTGGTTCTCACTTCCCATCCGGAGGGAATGTTTCCTAACATGCCGAAAGCATTAACATGTTGGATGGGCTAGCCAATGAAGAGGTAGATCCATACCTCGACGAGCACCCAAAGATAGTCCCGTTTTTCAAAGTGGATGTGGCCGAAGCGATCACTCCATATATCGTACAACCGGAAGATGTTGGTAAGGAGTTGGATCGGGACGCATCCAGGAATTATGTCAGGCCCAAGAAGCCCTGGACCGGGAAATGGCAGTATCACAACGAGTAAAAGCGTCGCAGTTGGAGGAAGTAAACCTAGGAACTGGGGAAGAGTCCAAACCGGTAAATGTGGCAAAAGAAATGCGAGTAGTAGAAAAATCGGCAATGGTGCCGCTACTAAAAGAATTCCAGGATGTATTCGGATGGTCGTACGGAAACATATGAGGATTGGACCCCTAGCTATATATTGGCACTAGATCCACCTGAGCAAGGACGCAAAACCGATAACACAGAGATGATACCGTATGAATCCAAATTATGCAGCCAAAGTAAAGGAAGAAATCAACAAATTACTTCGAGTTGGTTTTATCAAGCCGGTGAAGCAGGCAACATGGCTAAGCCTGATTGTGGTAGTTCCCAAGAAGAATGGAAAAATTTGGGTATCTGTGGATTACCGGAAATTAAATGCCACAACAATCACGGACACGTTTCCACTCCCATTTACGGATGGAGTCCTGGACGCAGTAGCCGGGCATGAGTTATATAGCTTTCTCGACGGATTCAGTGGATACAACCAAGTTCGGATGCGACCGGAAGACCAGGATAAGACAACATACGTTATGGAATGGGGAGCCTTCATAGCGGTAGTAATGATGTTCCGATTAAAGACGGCACCAACAACTTTTCAGCGGATCATTATGGAGATATATGGAGTTTTCATCCCGGCATTCATACAAGTGTTCCTAGATGATTTTGCGGTATACAGCTGAAAAGGGGAACACCTAGAACATCTTCGGTTATGTTTAGAACAGTGTCGGGGGTACCGGTTGAGCCTGAACCCAACGAAATGTGTCTTCGGCGTGACGAGTGGAACATTATTACGACATATCGTGAGCAAAGATGGCATTGCGGTCGATCTGGATAAAGTAAAAGCAAGTTTGGGAGCACCACCGCTAGCAAATGCCAAAACACTAAGCCAGATTTTAGGCCAGATCCGGTGGCACACCCAGATGCTTCGCTATTTGGCCGATTTTGCGACACCCCTACATACGGACGTACACCAAATCCCATTCCAATGAACAGAGCTGAAGGACAAGGTATACCACGCGCTGAAAGTGATGCTGTCACAGGCACCGGTGGTACAGCCTCCGGATTGGACTAAGGAAGTTCATGTGTTTGTGGACACATCTGATATTTCCATTGGCAAGATTCTCATGCAGCTCACCCAACCACGGTGTTACCGACTGGTTTATTACGCCAGTAGGAAGTTCTCGCAGGCAGAGCGAAAATACTCTACGACAAAATGAGAAGCCCTGGGATTGTGTACAGTGTAATGAAGTTCCGCCACTACCTTTTGGGACGAAAATTTTCCTTTCACGTGGATCATTCGGCATTGCTTTACTTGGTCTCCAAGTCCCCCTTAACTGGCAAGCTAGCACGGTGGACGCTACTATTACAGGAGTTCGAATTCGACATCTACCACAGACCAGGAGTGCAACATGCAGTAACAGATTACTTGAGCCGGTTAGAATCCGGGGAGGTAGGCAACGGAGTCCGGGACGAGTTTTTGGATGCACAACTGTTTAGGGTAATCACGGAAAACACGGTGGATGAAACAGTGGCCGACGAAGACAAGTGGCTTACGAATATTCATCATTTTCTAAGCTTTGAACTGCCTCCGGAGGAGTTAAACCAAGACGAGCGGAAATAGTTAGTGGTACAAAGCTTTCACTTTTGTTTACTACAGGACATGTTATACCATAAAGGAGCCGACGGAATTTGGCGACGTGCGTTCTGAAGCGACGAAAAAGACATAATCCTACGAGAAGCTCATTGTGGAGTGGCAAGAAGCCACTATGCCGGAGACGCAATGGCAAGGAATATATGGAGAAGTGGATTATGGTGGCCCAGAACACTAAAAGACGCCATCCGGTATGCAAGGGAATGCGACCTCTATCAAAGAATGGGCCAGCCAACGGAGAAAGCAAGGATGCCGCATCAGCCAGTGTTACCGTTGGATCCCTTCCAAAAATAGGGATTGGATTTTGTCGGGCCATTCAAACCACCGGCGATGAGATCCGATAACTGGTATATTATTGTTGCAACGGATTATTGCACAAAGTGGGTGGAAGCAAAAGCACTCAAAGATAATACCGCGGCATCGACAGTGAAATTCCTATATGAGCAGATTTGGTGCTGTACGGATGTCAGATTGAGTTGATTAGCGATTAGGGTGGACACTCCCTCAAACAAGTGGTGGAGAGCTTAATGATATTCTACGTAGTCGTACACAAGCGCAGTACACCATACTACCCACAGGCCAATGGATTAGCGGAGTCCACCAACAAGACACTTCAGAATATTCTACGGAAGATTGTCAATGAAAACCAGACCGATTGGGACGCGAATCTACAGAGCGTGCTATGGGCATACCGAACAACATATAAGACAAGTATCCAGACAACACCGTTCCGGTTAGCTTTTGGATAGGAAGCGGTAATGCCTATGGAGTTTCAGATTCCGAGTTCACGAATACAGGTCCGGGAGAGGTTGAGCAAGAAAGAATCAGAAAAACTCTGGCTCATAACATTGTGCGAATTGGAGGAGCACCGGATAGTTTCTGTACTCCAATTGGAGCTCAAACAAAGACGACGAAAAGTGTTCGTCGACCGGCATCGGAATGGGAATGAAAAGTTGTTCGGGATCGGCAAGGCGGTAATGGTATTCCAGACTCAGATGGTCAAGATGTCGGGAAAACTATGGTTTCGGTGGACTAGATCGTACTGGATAACGCGAGAATTCAAGGGGTCCTATCAATTAGGAACGTTGGCTGGTGAAATCCTTGAGAAGTGTGTAAACGGTTTCTGATTGAAACCTTATCACGGACTGATGCCACGAAATCCGTTCAAGCAACCGGATGACGGACTGGAAACTAGTAGCGGTAACCAGATATCCGGTAACCAAGAGCCACTTAAACTGGATCCGGCATTACCAGTTACGACGGGAATATGATATAACTTCTCCGTATTAAAAAAATAAAAAAATAAAATCAAAATAAAAAACAAAAAATAAAAATAAAATAATGAAATGATGAAATGATGAATGGACACCCCGAAACGGCGTGATGTCAGCCATTTAAAACGCACCACGCGGCGTAAAACCCCTATTATGGTACACGACATGCATGTGCGGGAATTAAGAAATGGTAGCAAAATGGGGACACAAAACATTCGCATCGTAGAAGCGTTTTCATTTCATGAGAACAGAGCGTACAGAGAGCAGAAGCAAATACAGGTTATGAAACGCCTACAAACAGAAAGCACTGGCACGCCAAAGCTCCCTAGCACAAGCGAAACCGAAAATGACCGTACACCAATGGCACTCTCTAAAACGGCAAAGAAGTGGTTAACCCAGAACAGATTGGAGGGTTTCCTTTAGGTAGTCGAAGCACCTCCTCACGAAGAACCGGAAAAGGTCGCGCAGGAGGTGCTTCGACAACCTGCGCGAGGAGGACGCTATTTGAGCCCTCATCGGTCTACCAGAGGTACGCTTTTTCCCATCGAGAATCCTTCCCCAGAGATGCTGGCAAAGTTCTTCGGCAAATACTCCCTCCCCAGCAAAGCGTACCGGACACATGGCGATGAAGATGCCCTACTTCGAGAAGTAGCCCGTGTGTTTCATGAATACGGCTTCATACACCCTCACCCTCAGGCGATGCCTAAAAACATGGCCGACTTCATTATCACAACATATGAAGGGGTTCGAGTGGATTGTTTGGTGATCATCGCTTATTCATTGCGAGGGGCCATCCAATCGATTGTGGATGGAAAGAAGGTCTAGACCGCGGTGGCGTAGTGGCTCACCCTTCTCGCACCCCCGGTACTAGCCATAAAACACAAGAAGCGGGCTTGAATGACGGATACAATGCCCACCAAGCCATCTAAGCGGCAACAACTCCTCGCCAAGCACACTCCTGGATGGTCAGAGGGAGGATCGGAGCAAAAGGAATAGGAACCATCAACACAGGCGGAAAATAAAAAACCAAGCCAGAAACAACAAGCGGAGAAGGAGGCGTTGGCGGAGCAACAGGTGAAACCCCTAAAAATAAAATTGCACCGGCAAGTGCGAGAGCAACCCACCTTGGCTCAAAAGATTAACATTGAAACCGAGGAGGAGGTGGACGAAGAACCCGCCGACAATCTCCAACGTCGCCAACGAAGACGTGACACAGAGAGCACGGGAACGGATCAGATCCAGAGAAGGACATCACACCAACTCCCTGCGCTAAGGGACGAGAGCCAAGGTAGGAGACCGGGCCTGTTCGGCCAGAAGCGGTGGCATAGGTTATACCAGAACCGGTGACGAAACTACACATATCACCAGGTCGACAAGCACAGCAAGAACAATACTTGTTGTCGGAGCCAGCAGTACAACAAGGGCTCAAGGCGAGACCAGAGCCGACACCACAACTGAAACCGGCGAGACAACAAGGCATCGATAGTCCAAGGCTACGTTGGATAGGAGAGCAAGTGGCTGGGGTGGTGAGCCGAATAGAAGAAGAAAAAGCACAATGGGACCAGTTATTCACCACCACTGAGGAATTGGAGAAGGCCCGAACACGAATCAAGAGCTTGGAAGAAGACCTAGAGAAGGCCAAGGCAGACGTGGCCAGGAAGGTCCTTACCGGGCCAACTATATCAGAACCGGTGGCACCGATTAATTTACAAACAAGCACTGAATTGGTGGCTTCTACAGAAACGGATAGCAATAATGCATGAGAACAGGAACTCTCCACCCTAAGGGAGGAGTTAGCAGCTCAGGAGGCCTTGCGGGCCAGAGAAAGGGAGCAAAAGAAAACAACGGAGGAGGAGACGCGGAAAATAGAAGAGAACTTCCAAAAGACTCAAGCAGCCAATGATCGGTTAAAAGAGGAAAAAGACAAACTGCTGCAAGAGAAAGACAAGTTACACTAGATGGCAGAAGGAGAGATTGAACGGCTGAAAGAAGAGCTCCGATAACAGAAAGACAGAGAAGACCGAGCAAGAAGTCAAATCAACCGGAGGTTAAATCAGAAGATCGAGGACTTTGAAAGATTGCACCGGGATCACAAGCACTTGGATGCGGAGCACAAGAATTTGATGGAAAAATGTAATTGACAGCAGGAGAAGATTAGAGAACTCCAAAATAAGGTAACCTAGAAAACGGATGCGCTGGCGGAAGAAGGAACTAAGGTGGTTGAGTCGGCAAAGCTGCTAGAGGAAGCGGCAAGGGAAAGGACGGTGCTCACCCGACAACACTTTGAAGAGATGGAACGAGCAAAAAGGGCTCTGAATAGGGTTCCATCAACTTATTAGACTCAACTACTGGAATATGGGGTGCAAGCACAGGCAATCGTAGGCCTGATAAAGAATTTAAAGGAGGAAAAGAAGGCTGCAGAGGACAAATCCAAGATGGGGCTCAACCAGATCCGTGCCATTGTGCTAGAATGGAAAGCAAGGACAAAGAGTATGATTGATGAAAGCTCAGTGCAATGGTGGTCAAATTGGGCACAACAGGCAGCGGAATTACAGACTCTACGAGCGGATGTTGAGAACTGGTGAAAGGACGGTGACAACTTCTATAAGATGGATGTGGAGAGTATTGTAACCATCCGGGAAGAGTTGTCGGACTATATTTTGTCCCTGGCAGGAGAACAACTAGTAGCTGTAAGACGGTTGGTGGAACAATTAGATGATGACCAACCCAGAACTCAATTCCACTTCAAGCGATTCGAACGGGAGCATAGATGGCAGGAGGCGTCACGAAGGACAATGGTGATCAACATAAGTGATGGAGAGCAATCTCCAGAGCAGCCACCGAATCGAGTCGGAGCCGGAGGAATGCAGGCAAATGAAGCCAGAATGCATCAACCGGGCGAGACCGTACCGGAACAGCCAGCAAAAGTTAAACGGGAGCAGCCGGAAGCGGAAAGAGCGAAGGTGAGAGCAGATGAAGCCGGAGAAGACGCAACTGCCGGAGTAGGAAGGCAACAGCCATAGTGGCAAGAAATAGAGCAGCCACAACGACAACAGCCAGAGCATCCACAAGAGCAAGAGCCAAAGCAACCACAATAGTAGGAGCCTTATACCTGGCTCTTGATAACATATCTGCTATTGCATTTCTATTCCTAGAGATATGTCTAACTTCAGGGTTGACTGATCTAATATAGATGCGCCATATTAACATGGCTTGATCTGGAATATCACAATTAGCTATGAATCCAAGAATAGGCAAACAATCTATTTCTATTATTACTTCAACACCAATTAAGTAATCTCTATCTATCTTAATTGTTGTTACTATCCCCCATAGCTCTCTTTTCACTTGTGCATGTTTTCTTTGTTGAACACTAAGAACCTTTGCTCCGAATCGGACTGGATACCGTTCTTCCCCATTGTGTTGGCTTATCACCCATCAAATTCTGATGGCACTGTAGTTTATTGTGAGATATATGGTTCAGGTGTAGTCAAGTTGCTTTAACGATGGAGTTTGTGCCAAGTAGAACTTCAGTTTCCTCATTGGCTTTGAATGTTCTTCAATCCATTCAAATGTTTCTCCTTTTCTTAGGAGTCTATATAAGGGTTCAGATAAATGGGCATAATGGGGAATCCATCGCTAGTAAAAGACACATTCCCACAGAAACCTTCGTACTTCTAAGATGGATTTACATTCCTCCTGCATATTTTGAATTGCATTGAACTTGGCTGGGGATGGCTTTCTCCCATATGGGCCACACATATGACCAACTATTAATATCTCCTTTGTCCCAAGTATCTCCTTTTACCCTTGATAAGGTCAAATGCACTTCTTCCATCCTTGATAGTATCTTCTCACAATCCTTGATATGGTCGGCAACAAATTGTCAGCAACCACTCTCGTCGAGTTCCTCATTCTTCTCTTCCTCCTTGCATCCCTTAATCGTAACATCATCTAAAAACGGCATTGTAATATGAGGAATAAAATCACGAAATACTTGTTCATTCCATTCATCATATGCGCCACTGAGTTGGTCACTCCTTGCGGCAAGGTACACACCCCTACTAACCCTATAGGTGTCTTGATAGAAGTAATATCTCTACTTTTGATAGAAAGTTGGAATTGATCATACCCAGAGTAAAGGTCTCCCATTGAATATATAGCTCTTCCTGCAAACATCTCAGCAAACTCATCTACAATTGGCCCTACTCCTGAGTTTCGGATTGTTACCTTATTCACAGGTTGCATATCTTGGATAAATCGGGTTTGCCCATGTTTCTTTAACACAGTGAACCATCAACTCAAAGGAGCATTATATGGTTCCAAGATACCCATCCTTATCTTTTCTTTCAAAAGTTCTAATAGTTAAGGGATTCTAGCCCTAGGCATGGATATTGGCTTAAAATTCCATGTAATATGAGGGATAGTGAATATAACCATGGACTCCACTATTTTTGGATCCACACACCCTATTTCCTCATGTTGGAATGCAAACGCCTTTCCATGGCTTTTTAACATCTCCTTGAATTGCTTTTCTTCAGCAAGTAATAGGAAGTCGCCCCCTCCTATTTTCATCCCTTGTATTGTTCTCGGAGTAAACACACGTCCCACCTTTCGTGGGTCTCTAATCAATTGCTCGGTGGCTGTTTCTTTTATTGCCCCGTCACTATCCCCTGGAAGTGGAGCAACAATAGGACGAACCTTCTTCTCCATTGTCTTGTACTTTGTGAGGACATGTGCCTCATGATCCTTTCAAGCAACTTCTTCAATGACCTCGTACATCTTGATCGAATTGGCAGGAACTTAGATTTCGTTGTCTTCCTCTATTGCTTCCAAATGAGTTATTGTATCTTCAAAACTTCATTCTTCAAACATATCCTTAATTTCTTCATCATCATCTCTTAATCCAGAACACTTAAAGTACTCAGAAGCATTTTGTATTTTATTATTATCTACTATTAGCATAAAAGTAACACCACTAGATGAGATTGTACAAGGAATATCTTTATTTACATTATTATTTATGGGGTTTTCTTTCATGTCCGGGCTATCACAACCTCTACCTATAAAAGCCCTATCTAAAAATCCTGGGAAAATGCTTCATCCACCTCCCGAACTGGACGTTCCCTCAAGCATTCTTTATTTCTTTCGTGGTTGGGCCTCACGGTTAAGAATTAGACCGTCTTCCTTCCATCTCGACTCTTAATCCTCGCAAAAGCCGAACAATCATCACTCACCTTTGTTTTCATCCTTACTGTGGTGATGTATGGTTGACCAAGGATGACTGGGTAGGTTGATCGATCCTGCACAAAGAAATTTTGATTCACCGACATATCTCCAATTGTTACCTTCACAGTCGATCGGCCATGATCCTCCATAGTCTCTGTGGCAGCTCTTATCTTCCACCCATGATTCTTGTCGATCGGCCACCATCCTTGACCATAAATTTCAATTGACATCATGTTAATCTCGGATCCATGATCCATCAAAGCAGTACATGGAATTTGTTACTCCCCAAATTTTGCAAGCGCCTTTGTTGTTGCTCGAACTGAATGGTCCCTTGTATAGTGACTCCTATCCCCTTCATGAGGCCTAGCATCATTTATATTTTTTACACTTGCAACATTGATGGTTTCACCATACAAATCCTGGAGTGTTGCTGCACACCCTCCCGTAATTTCCTCCGTCATCTATCTCTTTCTTCTAATAATATCTATGATAACTTCATGAAATTCTTTCTTTACTATACAACACTTCTCTTAAAGTAAATTCTACCTTAATATTTAATATTCTTGTTTCTAGTACCTATATTATATCAGTCGTTGCTTCTATGTCCGAAGCAAGCATGAAAGATGGGCCTGACTTCCTGTTTACTTTATCAGCTTCCGTCGACTCAGGAGCACCCTTTTCCATCTCTCTTCTCTTTTGTTCTCGTGTCTCATGTTTCTTTGCCGGATTAGCCTCCTTCGCTCCCTTTCTCTTCTCTTCCACTAGTACCTCTTGTGCATTCACTTGGTGAATGTTGATAGTGTGTCTACTAGATCATTCTATCCAGTGAAGTTCTGTATTTCATCTCCTTGTCTTTTTAGTTCATCCACTCGAACCTTTCCTTTTCTTGCATACTCCATCACATCTTGTGAAAAACCATATCCACCATATGAGTCTTCTACGTGCAACCCTAAAGTTACCATGGATTGTATTGCTTGAGTTGTTTCTCTTTCAGCATCTTCCATTAGCTTTTTCATTCCACCTCGCCCGAAGTTTAGTTGAAGTGGTTGTTGAGTCTCCGTTAAGTGAATCTTACCATCTTGAGAATAGATTTTATCCTGATTAAGAGGATTCCTATGTTCTTGACAATCTTTCTTCTGGTGGTCGATGTTGTCCGCCAGAATAGTAACCGACAGACAAGAGCGTAGGAATAAGAAATAATATAAGATCATAACGCATGTAACGGTTCACGCAGGAAGCGTGAACGACTAGATAGACCATGCATATATAAAGGGCAGAAAACCTCTGATACAGGGTCCTGTAATTTTGGGAGTGTAAAGAAACGTATCATAATAGAATTCCATCTTCTCTGAAAGTCTGTGTATAGCCACATATAATCCACTGTGTCTGGAATACCTAAGCGTGTAAGAACGTAAGTGTAACCCTTGCTAAGGAGTCGGTTGTAGCTGTCTCCCTTATACACTGATAGGTTATAGGGAACATTCCCCTATGCATTACGCATAGACGCCTATTCGTTGTTCCACAACCACTTGGAGGTCTAGGTTGAAGGACTGAACGTGGACCGTGTTCCTAATTGGCAACACTTTTGGCACGCTTGGTGATCTGTGTCTTCTCACAGACGAGCAACGACGAATGGATGTTTAACCGCAGACGCCCCAGAGAACCAACACGACAAGACCGGCCAATAACAAGGTCCGTCACACGCCAGGCAGAAGAACGCGCACGGCAAAAGCCTCGCCTCAGCAACCTCAGTACTACCTGGCGTGATTACAAAGGTGATTCTTCGCTCTCTAAATACCTCGACGAGACGCGGGGACTACGCTCACCAGTCACCCTATGGTCTTTCCCAACCCACCGTAGCCCCCAGCATGGCCTTTGCCTAGCCCCGCTTTAACAGCGAAACTGACGCCCAAACTCATATTCACATGTTCCTTAATGTCTGGAATGCGAACCACATGGCGCAGAGCCTTTCGGAGGCGGTAGCACACCAGTCGAAAATGACGGAGTTTGGGTTAACATTGGATGGGCGAGCGGCGTTTTGGCATTCCCAGATGGATTTACCAGCAATAACAACCTTCGATCAACTACAGTCTGCTTTCTTGCGGTTCTTCCATCGGAGGGTTCCACAACACGAAATCCTCAGACAGTTCTATACGATTAAGCAACTGCCGACCGAGACGATAGCAGACTTCAGCTTACGTTTCCAAAATTTACGGCGGAAACTAGAACGGAGCCCCACGGAGGACGAGGCTCGAGAAACATTTCTAGCAGCATTAGGTCGACCCATCTGGGCAACGCTCAACAACAATAGCGTGAAAGGGGAAACGACGGATATGGTCATTGAACGAGCGTTACAGCTCGAGTTGGACGAGGAGGAGGAAAGGTTTTCTATGTCCTCCTTACAACAAGCGTTACCCCAGGACGAGGAACGCCAGTTTCGTCAAGCAATCCAGAGCACGATTTGCTTGAACTCGGGGCATTCCGTAGTGGAGTGCAATATGTGAATCCACTGCCCAATCTTCCACTTGAAGGCTCACATAGTCGACCAATGCGAATACAATATGTTGAACAGAGCCACTCCCGTAGTCCGCAGCATGGACACCCAACGTCCACCACACCGGACTGAACAAAAGAAGCAAGATGACCGACCAAGGTATAGGGATCACAACCCACGCGATGACCGGCACCACGGGAATCGCCGAAATCACAACGATTCTGAGGAGGACGAACCAGAGGACGAGGATTATCGTGGACATCCGAGTTATGCTAAAGGGGGTCAACACTACGAGAATCACCGGCCGACAAACAAACTGGGCGGCTTCAATGGTTATCGTGGTAAGCCACGACAATATCGAGATCACCGGCGTTACGACGATAGCTCGGGAGATGAGCGACACCAGGAACAATGACGGGACCAACAACAACCACCGCGTACATTCCGACAAATGAGGCCGAACCGTGAGGAGCAAGTAGCACCACGGGAGCGGCACACACCACTAGGAGCCGAGAAAAGTGAATCAAGCATCCATTATTTTATTTGTTAGCAGCCCGGACATTATGCCATGCAATGCCCAGCACGCAAGGGAAAGGGGCCCGCTGTCAATACGATTACGGCGGAAGTGCAGCAAGTCACGACATGCCAGCAAACAAAAACGGCTAATTGGGCTGCGCAAGACGAGATACGCTGACAAGCCCAAGCGTGGGTGGAAAAAGCAAACGCGACAAATATGGAACGCATGCGGAAGGAGTCCGTGAACACAATGGAGCGAGCAGAGGACGAAAGACCGGTCTCAAACCCCATTTGGCAGGCGTTAGCGGGCTGTGAGATAACGTTAACCATGGAGAAACTACTACAACTACTCCCACGCTTCCACCAAACCATGGAAGAACGGGTGACAGGCATACCCGAGGTGAGTGTCGCTACAAACCCTACAGACGTTAGCGGCGGACCGCCGGTAGTGGATCAACACAACCTGGCTATTACATTAATATTACATGGACAGGAAATTCCTGGATGCATAATCGACGGCGGCTCGAGAGTCAATGTAATTAGCACGAAAACTTGCGAGCAGTTAGGCATTTCAGAATGGGAGGCTTGCCCATTCTGGCTCCGAATGGAAGATACCCGCTCAGTACGACCATTGGGGTTAATTTGCAAAATAGGCATTATCGTGGGCGGACACCGCTTCGACATCTCGGCGGTCGTCCTCGCTTTGGACGCCCTAGGGGCGTACCCAGTGCTTCTGGGCAGACCATGGCTTCGGGCAGCAAATATCAACCAGAGCTGGCAACACAAGTGTATCAGTTTCCGACACAAACGCACCAAGGTTTGCGTACCTATGTAAGGAAGCACGCCACAACCCAAGGGTATAACACCATTATACGCAGAAGATATAAATATGTTGGTTGGGATGGAGGATGCAGAATTAGAGGCATACCTAGATGGGCACCCACGGATCATTCCGCTGTTCGAAATCGATGTCATCGCAACCGCGGTAGGATATGCCACGGCCACTTTGCTCCACAACGAGGCTTACGAATCAAACCCAGAGTCCAAATTGGAACTCAGCAGAGCACGAGCAGCATTCGAAAGGGAAATGGAGATTTCACGACAAGTCACCGCTTCCGCCCTGGAAGAAGTAAATGTGGGTACGGAATCGGAGCCCCATTTCCTCTCCATCGCGAAGGAATTCAGGCCGGACCAGCGAAACACGATGATCGCACTACTCACGGAATATAAGGATGTGTTCGCTTGGGCTCACGAGGACATGAAGGGGTTAGATCCCAAGTTCTATCAGCATAAGATCAATTTAGCGACCGACGCGAAGCCCGTCTAGCAGCGCCACTACCGCATGAACCCGAACTACGCGACCTGCATGAAAGAAGAAATTGACAAGCTCCTGAAGGCGGGGTTCATACGACCAGTTAAACAAGTGACATGGTTAAGCTCGATAGTGGTCGTTCCAAAGAAAAACGGCAAAATACGGGTATGCGTAGATTACCAAAAATTAAACGTCATAACCATTACGGATGCATTACTCTTACCCTTCACCGATAGCGTACTGGACGTTGTCGCAGGTCATGAGATGTACAGTTTTTTAGATGGCTTCAGTGGCTATAACCAGGTACGCATGCATCCCGAGGACCGGGGAGTATATGTGGCAGTCGTCATGGTGTTCGGGCTAAAGACGGCGTTGGCAACATTTCAACGGACAATTACGGAGATCTTTGGGGAATACATTCCGGCGTTCATGGAAGTTTTTTTAGACGACTTTGCGGTATATGGGAAAATAATAGACCATTTTACGCACTTACAACTGTACCTAGAACGTTGCCGCACCGCACGCTTAAGCCTGAATCCCGCGAAATGTGCTTTCGGCGTGACCAGCGGGACTCTCCTGAGCCATATAGTCAGCAAGGAGGGAATAACGGTTGATCCGAACAAGATCTCCGCGATTACGCAAGCCAAATCTCCGACAACCGCCAAATCGCTCAGCCTGTTTTTAGGACAAATACGGTAGCATAGTCGGATGATACGGTATTTGGCAGACTTCGCCACGCCGTTAATGTTGTCGTACATCGGACTCCTTTTCAATGGACTGCAACGGAGGATAAGGCCTATGAGGCACTTAAGATAATGCTCACACAGGCTCCCGTCCTACAACCACTAGTTTGGGCGAAGCCATTCCACGTGTTTGTTGACGCCTCAGACATAGCAATAGGGAGTGCGCTAATGCAGCTCACCGAACCAAACTGGTACCGGCCAATATACTACGCTAGTCGCAAATTATCAACAGTAGAGAGTAACTATTCCACAACGGAGCGGGAGGTGCTAGGGATGATCAATAGCATCAATAAATTCCGGCACTATTTATTAGGAAGGAAATTCACGTTCCACGTGGATCATTCGGCGCTGCTGTATTTGGTGGAGAAACAAGCCCTGATGGGGAAATTGGTGTGGTCGATGCTGCTGCTCCAGGAATTCGATTTCGTAATCCAGCACCGACCAGGGACGCAACATGCAATGGCGGATTTTTTGAGCAGACTCGAGAATGGAGAAACAGTACAAAAAGATGACGACGATTTTCCGGACGCCGATATCCTGCGGGTAGCAGCTCTAGTAGAAAGAACGGAATCGACCTTTCCGGACCAGTGGCTTATGGAAATGACGTACTTTTTTACTACGGGACTGCCTCCACCACAATTATGCACAGACAAGAAGAAACGACTAGCCGTCCGAAGCCATCACTTTGGCCTCGTCGAAGGCATTTTATATCACAAAGGAAGTGACGGCATTTGGCGACGTGGGGTACGTCAAGATGAGAAGGAAGCAGTTTTACGAGAGGCAAACTGCGGCACGACAGGCGGCCATTACACGGGCGACGTTACAGCCCGGAAAGTATGGCCGGCGGGCTTATGGTGGCCAACAACGCAGAAGGACACATCCGAGTATTGTAGAAATTGTGATTTGTGTCTACGGATGGGCCAGCCTGCGGAGGGCGCAAGGATGCCACACCAGCCCGTATTACCGCTAGACCCCTTCCAAAAGTGGGGATTGGATTTTGTGGGCCCCTTCACACCGGCAGCAACCCGTACGGGCAATAAATACATACTGGTAGCCACGGATTATTGCACCAAGTGGGTAGAAGCAAAGGCACTACGGGAAAATACGGCGGCCGTCACAACCAAATTCCTTTACGAGCACATCTGGTGCCAGTTCGGCTGTCCGATTGAGCTCATCAGTGACCAGGGGAGTCACTTTCTCAATACGGTGGTTCAGGATCTAACACATCATTACTCCATAGTCCATAAGAAGAGTACGCAATATTATCCGCAGGCGAATGGATTAGCAGAATCCACCGACAAGACGTTGCAGACCATTTTGAAGAAAATCGTCAATTAAAATAGAACAGACTAGGATACTAAATTACAGAGTGCGTTATGGGTGTACAGAACCAGCTACAAAAAAAGCATACAATCAACACCGTTTCGACTAGCGTTTGGGTTGGAGGCTGTGATGCCGATCGAATTTTAGGTACCTAGTTCACGAATTCTGGTATGGAACCGACTATCAGAAGCCAAGTCGGAGGAGGTATGGCTCCACCAACTCCTCGAACTTGGGGAAAAACGTGTACACAGCATGGTTGTGTTGGATCAGGAACAACGACGACGTAAAGCGTTTGTGGATCGACATCGGAACGCAAGGGAAAAGGAGTTTGATGTGGGTCGAGCAGTGCTGGTTTTCCAAACTCGCATGGGCCATATGCCAGGGAAGTTACGATTCCGCTGGACCGGCCCATACTGGATAATTGGAGTGGAACAAGGCATGTTCCAAATAGGTACGTTGGCCGGGGAAGTAGTACGGCAAAAGGTGAATGGGTTTCGGCTCAAACCTTACCTGGGCCCTACGCCACCTAACCCATTCACCACCGAACAGGACAGAGCCGAAGAACCCGCAGCGTAAATGGACGGCCACTTGTACCATAATGTAAAAATAGGTTGTAGATAACCGTTACGAAAAAAAAAGAAAAAAAGAGAACATAGCGACTATTAAAACGACTAAAGGCATACACAAACTCCTAGTTCAAGAACATGTGGCACCACGATGGCTCACCGCCCAATGAACCCTAAACCACAAAAGGAAGGAAATAGAAGATTTTCTACACAAAACAGAAACCCATCTTCTAGCTATCAGCGCTCCCATTGCTCCTCCCCCTCACCTTCTCCTCCATCCTATCACAAAGCTTCAGCCCAACACAACCACCGGTCTCCTTCCCACGAACCTCCTCTGGCGATGCCGATCTTCATCTCTACTGCCTTACGCCAATGGCTCGTGGAGAAACGCCTGGATGGGTGCATCCGGATCGCAGAAGCACCCCTACACCCGGATGCCATGGACATCGCCAGGAAGCTTAACATCGACACGGTCACCAACTCCTCCATCTGGAAGAAGTTAGACCTGTCATCGCTAGGTGAAAGGCATTTCGAAATCCCTCCTGCAAAGGCGTTGCAACGATATTTCCGGCCATATTCCTCCTCCGCCAAGGCCTATAGAACGAAGCAGATTCCGGATCCCTTCTTCTGTGAAGTTGCCAAGTTCCTACTAGAAGTTGGTTGCGTACATGTCAACGCATATGGGATGCCCAAGCAGAAGGCGGGCATCATTATCGATACCTTTGAAGGGCGTGCGGTCGATTGGGGGGTCATCACAGGGTCGGCGTTAAGGGAAGGCTTGCATGCATATCAGGTAGGCCAAAAGCTCAGGCCGATCATACAACAATACCTTACAGTACTATTCCTACCCCGAGCCCTGCCGGCACCGCAGCCCAGCCAACCCACGCCCACACCCCAATCCGCGAAACGCAGGTTAGCGAAGTTAGCGGCCCTAGAGTGGGAAGAGGAACCCCAACCCACCCACCCAGACTCGAGGACAACAACTACCGACCAGCCGGACACACGGACAACACAGGAGGAATGGTCGGCACATTCCGTGGAAGCAGCCCCAGAGCCAGACACCGAAACACGGCAGGATAGCCCTAGACCGAAACGGCATAGATTGGACAGGAAAGATAGGCGGGGGTTGGTCAAAGATGTCCCCATGGCGACAGAGAAACTGACCGAAGAAGATGGCTCCACAGCTACGGAACCCAATACCACCTTCGAAATCATCCGGGAGCTGACCGCGGACCGTTTTCCTAATTGGCAACAATCGATACTATCAAACCACATACACCTTCAAACCATGCCACCTCCTTGCCTTGACGAAGTTGAGCTTTGTCCCAATTCCAACTTCGTCACTTTGATCGACAAGTCTTTCATGCCTTTCACCAACTCATGCAAGAGTGACTTTTCGATTTTCTTCTCTCCCGAGCCGCTCCCCGTTTCTTCTTCCTTCCTCTCTGGTAGCTAAATAAACCATAACTTTCTTTTATAGAAATGGGCACAAGCCCTTTTCACCTCCTCCCAGTCTTCGGTAAGTCCACTCAGACTATTTTGATCTTCCAAAAACATTCCCAAGTCCTTCTTGTCTTTAATATTAGTAGCTTGTAGAAACAATATTTTACTTTATCTGGCATTATTATATTTCTATCTCTAACATTTAATTGCTCAAATCTTTCTGAAAATTCTTTTAACACTTCCAAAACACTTAAATGTTTATCAGACTCTACCCAATCCATGAAAGCTTGCCTTGTCATCCTTGACATATCATTGAGGTTGTATTCATTCAATAATGCTCTTTCGAAAGTCGCCCATATCTGATGCTCCCTTTGTAGCTCCTGGATCCTTTGTTGTAGCCCAATCGCCGCGACTCGACTAAAGCTATTAATTTTTGTAGCTTCAGCGACACCACGTTTAAGCATTTCTTCATTGTAAACCTTCAGAGACCTTGTTAAATTCATACCTTCGAAGATTCCTACTCGTGCAAGAATATTGTCGACGGCTTTGTCGATGCTTGCCATCATCCATTGCTTCCGCATCATTCATTTCATCCTCGTACACATCCGCCTCATTTTCTCATGAAGTTTTCCTTGTCGCCATTTTCACGTCGAGTTCTCCAAATTATGTCGAGGTTGTTGTGGTTCATGTGGTGAAGTTGCAGGGACTAAGGTTAAAGGAAGTTGGCTATATATTTTATAAGGATTGTACATTGATGTTAGAAAGATTAAGGATAGGAAGAAGAAGAGTTAAAAGTAATGTGAGAGAGAGAGATGAATATAGATAAAAGATAGAGACAATGTATGATTAAGAAGCAAGAGTGATATGAACATGATTTATATTAAAAAAATAAGATTTTACCAACTTTACAATGCTTGATAGCAAGATGAAACATTTCTTTACCGACGCTTGATTTGAACCATTGACTTCAACTCTAAGAGACAAGACACTTCCCCAAATGAGTCAGCTTCTTTGGTTAATAAATGATTTCATTTCTTACTTTCTTTTCCTTTCCTCCCTTACTTGATTCCCCTCTTTTTATAGGTGCCCCCATGCATATAATGCATGTGAGGGTACAAGACATGCAGGAAATACAGGTGATGCATGATAGACATCTTGCCCATTTGAGCTTTCATGTATGAAAATAGACATGGGATAAGTATAATCATGGAAATATAATTCTTAAAACAAATAACCTAGTCTAGTGGTATATACTTTGTATTTGTTATGTAAGGTTGTTGGTTCAAGTCTCTCGAATGTTACCCAATACAATATTTAAGTTTACTTTTATATCCTTTACACCTTAACAAACAATAACTTAACGTAGTGGTATGTACTTCGCACTTGGTGTGTGAGGTCATGGGTTCAAGTCTCTAAAATATTATTGAATACAATATTTAAGTTCATTTTTATATTGTGAAGCACATTCTTCAGGACAACGTGTTTCGATTGCTTCTCCTGAAGCTTACGGAAGTTGATGTGGGCGATCCACTTGTGCCACAGGTCGATGTCTGACTCAACCTTCTACCCTTATGCAAACATAGTGGTGTCTACATCATTGGTTTCAAGGATGAACATTCTTCCATCCCAATGCCCTTGAGCAATAATCTGACCTTCGAAATCGGACCTGCATTCCTTGATTTACGTTCAGGCTGACTGACACCAAGTTCTTGGTGATCGTTGGAACATGCAAGACGTTCCTCATGACCCCTTTCTGGCCGACATGGCTCAGTGGGACATCTCCGATGTGCTCGATGGGATGTGGGTTGTCGTATTCGGTTTCGACTACCCTCGTCTTCTCAAGAAAGGAGAACCACTCTTTGTGATTTGAAGCTCCGGAGTCCACGTGCCAAAATTCTTCCGACTTCGACTCAGATACTCCCATCCAATTGGCCTTATGCTTCCTTACAACGGAAGGTCCCGATCCGGCTCTCTCCGAGCCTACGGCGAAGTGCGATCAATAACGCTTGTCTGCATCTTTCCGGCTCAATCCAGCTTTGTTCGAATCGGCTCTTGGCTTCCAACGTTGGCTTTCATTGTGGCCTTTCCAGGCATTGTACCAGCATTCTATGTCGGCCTTTCCTTGCCGATTTCCGGGGCCGGCTTGACTCCCCCTATTTCCGGAGGGTCCGAAATTGTTGTTGGCACCATCTTTGTGACTCCGATTCTACTCTTGTCGGCCGCCTGTATTGCGCCGATCCGCCTCAATCGCCACGACCACCAGTCCTCTTTGCCTTCGTGTACAACATCTTGTTGTTGGTGTGCAATCTCGCCGATCCACCCACATGGTTCTCCTCTACAAGGAGCGTCGACTGTAAGTCGAAAAACAAAGGCGTATTCTCCCTGGTACATACCGTAGTTTGGAATGCTACGAACTTTGACGCGACCTCCACCATCTAATCTTCCTTGACATTCACGTTAATAGAGGCAAGTGAGTTGCAGATGTCTTTGAACTGGTCCGTGTAGCCGGCCACCGACATATCCTTCTGCCGGACATTGCGCAACTCCTATCGGAGTTGTAGCTTTCGGGTCGTGGTGCTTGCAGCAAAGACCTTCTTTAGGTTTCTCCAAGCTTCCTTGGGTGTCTTGGCGTCTTGGATATGGCTGAGCAGCTGGTTCCCGACATTGGATGCGAAGTAGTATATCACCCTGCTTGCCGCTTGTTCCCAAGCCAGGAAGTCCCGGTGTGTCGCATCAGGTGTCGTATCATTCGCTCTGTCGACATAACTCCAATAGTCATGGCCGAGTCGAGCATGTGCCAGTGCATCTTGTATGACCAAGATGCGTAGTTGGATCTGTCGAGCTTCTCCGTCGGGAGCGAGGTAGTCATTCCTCAGTCCATTCTCCTTCTTGTACTTTACTAGATGTTAGGGTTTATCTATGAGCGTCACTCGTCGGCAGTAGAGGATTCTCAACCCTCGTGCTCTGATACCATGTAAAAGATATTGTGTAGAAGCTAAGACAAAACCGGCTAGTCCGATAGTAGCAAAACACAGAATAGAGCTTTAATGGAAAGCTTGAATACACGGGAGAGGCAGCGAGAGGACAGAACAACATAACCTCAATTCAAAAATAAAAACGCTTTGTGTATACAAATGTCCTACATAACACTTCTTATACAACTCCTTAAAGGACTAACAGAAGTACTAACATGTACTTCAATGCTCATACGAGCAACTGACACTAACTCCAAGAAATATGCCTACATACTAGGCTCAGACCGTAGGCCTCCAACGGCCTACCGGTTCTCACTATTCCGGAGTATGATTCCGGTCTGGCTCTAGGTTCTTCGTTCCAGATGTGGATCTGGCTCTGGCTTATTCAGCTGATTCAAATCTAGTTGAGCTTGTCCGCTCAACATGTTGTCAAGATTAGTCCTCAGTGAGGGCACCAAAATAGTCCTCAGTGAGGGCACCAAAACGTTTTGCGTAAGAGTTTGCCTCTCAAAACCTTAGCACAATGCATCTAAAAACACACAAATCACATCATTATAGGGCACTATAACATCTATGAGTTTAAGAAAGAACACAAACACAAAAGGAGATGAATGGGTTTCACAAAGACAATCAATGAGGAAACATGAGGGGGGAAGATCTAAATCAAGAGTTGATAATATTATATAAATATAATTTCTCACTACATAAAAGAGGGTTCATAATATTTTATGGGTAGGAATCATAATCATCCAAGTACAACAAATAAGAGATTGGAAGTGACAACGATATGTATCATAATCTATGAGAGAGGAAATGAGAATGAACATAAAGGAGATTAACAAGGTGGAGATAAAAAACTCACACTACATCAATAGAGATATTCTAAGGCTATCCTCAAACCTCCCACACTTATACTTATATACAATAGTGTTCTACATACCAGAACCTTCTAGAATACTCTACATTCTAGAATGACCTAGAATATTCTAGAATTTTCTATATTACTTATAAATAGGGATCCATCAATTATCCCAAAACTAAATTGGTTCAACGTCATTCTATAGCACTCTGTTGCCTACTTTTTGTAATCCATTTCACACTGCAATATAATATTTGACATCCGAAGACGATAATATAATCTATCTATCTATCTATTTATCTCTCTCTCTCTCTCTCTCTCTCTCTCTCTCTCTCTCTCTCTCTCTCTTTGTCTTGACATTTTGAACCAATTATTTTTTCATTTCTTTCTTTTCCTAACAAGTTCCCTTCTTCCTTCTCCTCTCCCCTCATAAGCTATGGAGTCCATGAGCAAACATGAATATATGCATGTTCTTTCTGAGCTCGACATGCTCACGAATAAATTTGTGGCATTAGAGCATGAAAAACAAAGGCTACTTGGGGACCTACAACAAGTGAGCACCGAAAAAGCTCAACAATATGAATAGTTATGACAACGGGTTCACCAACTCGAGGCAACTATATTATCATTACGAGAACAAGTGTCGGGGGCTCATAACCCCCCTAGAGAACCAAAGATTAGCGTCCCCATCAAATTTGATGGTACGAGGTCTTTACTTCGAGGCTTTTTGAATCAAGTTCGTTTGGTTATTCAACTACATCCCAATCGGTACCCAACTGACGTTGCTCATGTGGGATTAGTGGGAACTTTTCTATGTCGTATGACATTAGCATGGTTCGCACCACTTCTCGAGAAGAAATCACTGTTGTTGGAGGATTTCAAGGCATTTGTTAAGGAGTTTCAAGCTAGTTTTGGAGACACAAACAACATTAGGAGAACGATAAACAAGATTTGAATGCTCCGACAAGGAGATCGTCCCGTGTCGGCTTACGCAACTGATTTCCATCTCTTGGCATGCTATATCCCTTGGGATGACGCGGTCTTAATGGACCAATTCTGTGAAGGTTTGCGTAATGATGTCAAAGATCTTCTTACTTTCCATGAATATCCGAAGTCGCTTACAGAGGCCATTAGTTGAGCCGTGCGATGTCATAATCACCTATTTGAGCGACGTTCCGAACGCCAACAAATGTTACGCCACCAACTAGAATAGACTTATGTTTCTGTAGTCGCGACACCTCCACAAGTTTCTAGACCCATTACAAGGGATGGCCCAACTCCGATGGAAATAGAGACAACACAACGTCGCGCGCCTTTATCAGATGCTGAGAAGCAATGACGTCGAGCGAACCACCTATGCCTATACTCTGGAAGTCCATGAAATATAAACCTAGACACAAGTATACCAAGTGCATATGACAACCCTACTTCGAGTTCAATTGTTACTTCTAATAACATAAGTAAGCATAATAGTCCATGCCATGAGAATAGATTCGATGTCTTGAGCCAATTAGAGGATTTGTTAAACGAGTAAGTCCGGCCAAAATAGGAGCCATTTGGTTGAACCATCCTAGCTATGTAGTGTTAGTTCCTAGGCATGGTTCCATTTCATCAAATCGAGTTTTTTCTGCACAAGTCGAGCTTACCACATCTACATGTCACCAAGTCCTAGACTTGGCCCTCCCAACTCTTATTTCATGGATCGTGAATTTGCATTGTCACAAAACATCCTCTTGAATAAGCTCCCAACCCCAGTAGCCGTAGGAGTCCTTGACGGTTGTTCCATAGCATCAGGTGATATAGTTGAGGAGTTTGAGCAAATTCTGATAGTTCTTGGCGATTTGGCAAGTATAATCTCTTTCAAGATTATTTGTAGTCCGGAACACCCAATAGTTCTAGGTCTCCCTTGGTTTGAAATCCATAACCTGAAAAATGATTGGATGAAAAGAACAATCGAGGAGACTCGGGAACAAAGAACAAAGCCTGCATCCCTCGAATCTTCGACATGTGATACTAGATCACCCGAGTTATCGACCATCTCTCTATGTCAGTCGCGTGAGGAAGGGGGAACGAAGCCATGTTCGTCTTTCCAATAGTAGCAACTCCATCATCCACTTTACATGAAGCAGTCATTAAACTACCAGAGAAATACAAAGAGTTCTCAGACGTCTTTGATAAGGTAAAGGCCAATACATTGCCGGAGCATCGGCAATGCGACTGCCCTATTGACTTACAACTAGGGAAAGAACCTCCATGGGGCCCAATTTATAATCTCTCCCTTATAGAGCTAGAGACTTTGCGGGAATATATTGATGAGAATCTGGCAAACAAATTCATTCGGCACTCTAGATCCTTTGTTGGTACACCTATCTTCTTTGTTAAGAAAAATAATGGAACTCTTCGGTTAGTTGTGGACCATCGAGGGCTAAACAAAGTGACTATCCGGAATAGATATGCTCTATCGTTAATCCCGAATCTTTTGGAACATCTCAGTGGAGAAAAATATTTCACGAAGTTGGACCTTCGCACTGCATATAACTAGTTCGAATTCATCCAGGGGATGAATGGAATATTGCTTTTCGCACCCGCTATGGACATTTCGAGTATACTATGATGTCACTCGGTCTCACGAATGAACCTGTAGTTTTCCAACACATGGAGAATGATATTTTTCGAGATTTTCTCAATATCTTCACTATAGTTTACATGGATGCCATTTTAATTTACTCGAAGACCCAAGAGGAGCATGATGAACATGTTCGTCAGGTACTACATGAACTACGAGAATCTGGTCTCTACACAAAATTAGAAAAGTGTAGTTTCGGCCAGAATCAAGTGGAATTTTTGGGATATGTTGTATCATTAGATGGTATTGCTATGGACCCCATGAAGGTGCAAGCAATTTCAGAGTGGTAGACGCCCCTTTCAATGTGTGATGTGCAATGTTTTCTCGGGTTTGCAAATTTTTATCGGAAATTTATTAAAGATTTTTCCAAGGTCGTGCTTCCACTCACTCAACTCACACACAAAAATCAGCCATTCATATGGAGTTCAGATGCAACCGAGGCATTTGAAAGCTTAAAACGAGCGTTTACAACGGCACCTATTTTAGCACATGTTGACCCAACACAACACTTCATCCTTGAGGCTTATGCATCCGATTTTGCACTAGGGAGTGTCCTATCGCAAATTGGAGATAATGGACATCTACACCATGTCGCTTTTCATTCCCGAAAGTTTGAAGCTGCAGAGATAAACTACGAAATCCATGACGAAGAACTTCTTGCAATTGTGGATTCTTTTCAACAATGGAAACAGTTTCTAGAAGGTTCTTCTCAACAGATAATTGTTTACAACGATCATAAGAACCTCACATATTTCCAAAATGCTCGAGTCTTGAGTCAGCGACAAGACCGATGGGCGCAATTTTTTACTCACTTCTACTTTGTCATCATATATCGCCCTGGGATGCAACAAGGCAAAGTAGATGCTCTTTCTTGATGCTCTTATATGGAACTTCATCCAAGGGAACCTGCATTCGAGCATAAAAAACAAATCCTTTTGGGTCCTAATCGCCTACGATTAATGGTAGTTAATGTCCTAACAACTCTTGAAGATTCCACTCTTCTTGATTCCATTCGAGATCATATGGCCACTGATGAATTTGTTATTGCTAGGGCTGGACAACAGCCTAACACAGGGTGTCCACTTAAGACACGTCACCAAAGGGTGGTACGGCAGAATGACTTATGGCACAACGCTTAATTAGACCTTAATCGATTACTTAGCCATCCGTAATTAACACACATAAGATATAACAATGAATACAAAACGGTAATCAACACTGGAAGATTAAGACAATAAGCTTTATTAATTATCCGCTCCTAATTACATTGTAACTGGGCCTTTATATAGGTCTCCGGTGCGAAATACAAAACAGTGCCAACCGGCACCTTTACGGGATCGTTCCGGCTCCGGATCGGCATACCAATTCCGGTCCGTCCGTCCACATCTTCTTATATAATAATATATATATATTAAGACTACTAATTACAACAGTTCCCGAATAACTATTCCTTTCACACTCTAGTTTGGACCTCCTTAAGCCTTCTTGTCGGCCGGTAACACATGGCACGCCCGTGGGACAGTACCTTGTATGTCAAACCCACTATCCGGCCCTTTTACGCTTCGTCCAAAATGTCCAGAATGCTTTGCTCCAAAATTTCCAATGGCTCGTCGGGAATCTGTTGTTGTTGTTGTGGTTGCTGCTATTGTTCCGTTTGTTGCTCGGGCACCGGCGTTTCCGTCGTTGGTTCCTCCGTCGGAGTTGTCTGTGGCTGACTGACCCTGGCCTGTTCCCCCTCCGGTCTTTGCACCGGCGACGGTTCCTCATCACTAAGGTTGACCGTTGCCGCCTTTCGTGCTTTTTCTTCCCGGAGCCGGGACCGCTCATAGCTTTCGATTAGGATTTGAACCTCCAGCCGATCGTCGTCCAGTTGAGCTACGAGCTGTTGGACCTACACCAATTGTTCATCCGCCAGGGCTGTGAAATCCTCTGCCAGCTCATCCCTTATGGCGGTGAAGTCCTCCGAGGTCAGCATATAACAGTCGTCGCCCTCCTTTCGCCGGTTTTCCACGTCCACCCTAAGCAATTGGAGTTCCGCCGTATTCTGCGCCCATTTCGCCCACCAACGCACCGAGCTATCGTCAATCAAGCTTTTGGTTTTAGTGAGCCATGACCGGAGGATGCACTGGATCCGTTCGGCTCCCATCTATGATTTATTTTCTACGGCTTGTCGCTCTTCCTTCAATTGCTTGATGATCCGAACCGTGTCCGCCTCCTGTTCCCTATAATGCGACAATTGATTTTGATAGGTTGTTTGCAACCTCTGTAATACCATTGTCGCTCTTTCCTTGTCTTCATGGTTTTGTTTGTGGAGCTCCATCTGGTCATTTGCCGCTTCCTCCAATAGCCTGGAACTTTTCGCTCGTTCTTCGGCCAGTGCTGTTGTGGCCCTATCAACTTCTTGCCGGAGCTCGGCCATCCGTTCCTGTTGTTGCTTATGCTCCGTCTCCAGCTACTTG
The DNA here is from genome assembly GCF_043228905.1 of Azolla caroliniana. Lineage (NCBI taxonomy): Eukaryota > Viridiplantae > Streptophyta > Polypodiopsida > Salviniales > Salviniaceae > Azolla > Azolla caroliniana. The sequence goes on from NW_028230452.1 coordinate 12,083,659, forward strand.
TAGTCCCGATGCAGATGATCGAAATCATCGGTCTTTTGCTTCAGCCTTTGGTTGATCTAACGGCGCGCGCCGTCCTCCCAGTCCTTCTGTTGCCGGAGCTCTTCCTTCAGCCGCTCGATTTCCGTTTCCGCCATCCATCGCAGCTTGTCTTTTTCCTACAGCACTTTCTCTTTTTCCTCCTTCAACCGGTCGTAAGCATGATGTCCTTTACGCAGGTTTTCCTCTGCACGGCGAAGGTTCTCAACAGTCTTTCTTAATTCTTCTTCGGCCGCCTTCTTCAAGTCGCGTTCTCGGCTCCGTAATGCTTCTTGTGCGGCGAGCTCATCTCGTAATTCCGCAAGCTCTTGGGCTTGCACCACATCTTTCTCCGGGACAGTTTGTGTCTCCGGGGTCTTATTCTTCTGTACATCAACCCGAGTCACCGGTGCTTGGATCTGCGTTGCGGTTAAGGCCATTTTGGCCATATCTCCAGTGATCCGATCCAAGTCTTGTTCGAGGCACCGGATCCTTGACCAGGCCGTCTTCAATTCATCGGTTGTGATTAGCAACCGTTCCGTTTGAGCTCTTTCCTCCGCCTCTATGCATCCGACTACTCCGGCAATTTGGTCTCCTATCCACCGAAGCCGTTGGCTGTCGGTGCACTGTTGTTGCGCTAGCACGAAGAGTTGGCTGATGGGTTCACTCGCCGGTGGCTGGTCCCGCCGTTCTGCGTCAAGCTGCGCTTCTGGTTCTGCCAGCTGACCACTTTGCCGTTCTGGCTTTGAGTGTGTTTCGGCTAGTCGCCCCTTGTCTGCTTGTTCTTGGCCGGCTGGGGCGATTGGCCTTTATCTCCGGCTCTTCGGTGACAGGGCTTGCCGGTGCTGCCTGTTGTGTCGGAACTTCTGTGAGCGGTTCCATCCGAACCGGTTCCGGTGCCTCCCTTAGCGTGGGTTGCTCAGCGTGAGTTGTGGGCGTTCCATCCTTCTGTGGGTCCGAACGCTTCTTGGTTGATTCAGCGGTGCTCTTCACCGGCTACCGCTGGAGGTGCTCCGTGGGTTCTTCCTCCATTTCTTCCGCCTGAGTCCCCGCATTCATTCTTGCCGCCAGGGTGCCCGTTTCCTGTTGCACCGGTCAGTGGAGTGGGCTCTTCAGGAGTCGTGCCGGTGTCTCCTCATTTGCATCCGTCGGCCGCTTCCGGCTGGCGCGCTCCTTCGCCGCCTTCTCTGCATCGGCAGTCTTCCCCTTAGTGGCCTTGGAGGCCAACAGTTGTTGCCGTTTCGAAGCAGGTTTCGGGGTGCCGTCCGTTGCTCTTCCCCGCTTCTTGGTTTGCACGGGCTCGACCGGTGGTGCCAACAGGGTGAGCCATTGTGTCACCGCATGCCATATTTTCCGACCCTCCTTGCCATCCTTTCCTCTCACTATATCAATCGTCGTACACAGCCCGTCGGTGATCAGCACCGACCAATCTACCTTGACCCCTTCGTACGTTGCGATGATCAAGCCTGCTCGGTTCTGAGGCATAACGGGGGGTCGAGGGTACATGTGGCCGAACTCATGGAGCACACGGGCAATTTTGCGGAATAGCATATCTTCGCCGCCCTGTGTCCTGTAGCCCTTGCTGGCTAGAGAGTACTCACCGAAGTATTTGATGAGTTGCTCGGAGGTAGGATTGTCAATCGTGTAGATGCCTCCCTCCGGAAGGCCTATTAACGCACGGATCGCCTCCTCCGGGATCACCTTTGTGTCGATTTCTTTTATAATCTTTTCGGCTTCCTTGTGTGGCGCCGCCTCCATGATTGTTAAGAAACCCTCCAGACTGTGCTGTCGTAACCATTTCTTGGCGGCTTCAGACAGCGTTTGGCAGTCCATCTCTGTGTCGAGGTCGGAGAGCGTTGGAGAGGTTTGATGGAGGGGAGAATGTGAGAGAGAAAGTTCTGAGGGAGGGGGTTCTCTGTGTGCAAGCTCTCTACGATTTATCTTCACGCGTCGCTCTGCGTCTGTTCTCCTTGGTTTGCGATAGGAGAAGGTCTCGATGCATGGGGGTTTTTCTCTCTGCATCTTGGCGCCTTTTTCGAGCCTCCGCATGTGCAGGTCGTGTACTATAATAGCATTGCGTGCCATTTGGCAGTGGTTTAATGTCCTATTCATAGCTCCTCGTACCTTTTCGACGTGCCTCTTTACTCCTCGTGTGCATGGCCGTTTCCACCACTCCTTTCCATGATTTATTTGATTCACTCCTTTTTTTTATTTTTTATTTTTTTTATTTTATTTTTTATTTTTTAACTTACTTGTGTGGTTATTTTTTCTCCAGTCCTGTCGGACCTTTGCCCGAAGCGTGCAACTTGCAGGCCTCTTGATGGTTTGCCGTCGTTCTGCTCTCCTCGGTTGCCGGCTCATGCTCCTCCTTACTGGCTTGGTGGTAGCCGTCGTCTTCACCAGTTGTCGTTATGGTTGGCCTGCCAGCGTCTGATTCGGTGGCGGCCTTTCATTCAAATGGGTTCTTAGGCATAGGTCCCTTGTATGGTTTTGGTCTAAATCGGTTGACCCATTTGCCCAGCACTTCTCCGGCAAGTGTCCCCAACTGGTAGGACCCATTGAACTCGCGTGTGATCCAGTACGGTCCAGTCCATCTAAACGGTAGTTTACCTGGCATTTTGCCCATCCGGGTCTGGAACACGAGTACCGGCTTGCCGGTTCCGAACATCTTTTCGTTTCCCTTCCGGTGCCGATCTACAAATGCTTTCCGTCTCTGTTGTTCCAATTCCAGGTGCATAATGCTCGCCAGTCGGTGTTCTTCCACTTCGCATAGAGCCTTTAACGGAATTGCCTCCGATTCCTTTTCGTTCAATCATTCCCGAATCTGAATCCGTAAGCTTGGTACCTGGAACTCGACCGGCATGACTGCCTCCAATCCGAATGCTAACCGGAACGGTGTTGTTCGGATGCTTGTTTTGTACGCTGTTCAATAAGCCCAGAGCGCACTGTGCAGCTTCGTATCCCAATCTGTCCTATTTTCATTGACGATCTTCCGGAGGATATTTTGGAGCGTTTTGTTCGTCGACTCAGCTAACCCATTTGCTTGCGGATAGTACGGTGTGCTTCGTATATGTACTACCACATAGAATGTCGTCAAACTTTCTACCACCTGTCCAAGAAAGTGCCCTCCTTGGTCACTTATCAGCTCTATGGGGCATCCGTACCGGTACCAAATGCATTCGTATAAGAATTTTGCCATTGACGCCGCGGTGTTGTCTCGTAGGGCTTTCGCTTCCACCCACTTAATGCAATAATCTGTCGCGACGATCACGTACCGGTTGCCGGTTCTCATTGCGGGTGGTTTAAATGGCCCGACGAAATCTAGCCCCCATTTCTGGAATGGTTCTAGTGGTAGGACTGGCTGGTGTGGCATCCGAGCTTGTTCCGTTGGCTGACCCATTCGTTGGCATAGATCACACTCCTTCACATACCGGACTGCATCTTTCAATGTGGTTGGCCACCATAGGCCACTTTGCCATACTTTCCTTGCCATCGCATCTCCGGCATAATGGCCTCTGGCGACTCCGTAGTGTGCCTCCCGTAGTATTACCTCCTTCTCATCGTTGCGCACCGCTCGTCGCCATATACCGCCCGCACCTTTGTGGTATAGCGTGTCTTGTAATAAACAGAAGTGCCAGCTCTGTACGGCCACGCGTTTTCTCTCGTCCCGGTTCATCTCCTCCGGAGGCAATCCGGTACGCAGAAACTGGTGCATATTAGTTAGCCACTTATCTTCTTGTGCCACCGTTTCATCTGTTGCCATTTCCATGGTGACTCGAAAAAGCTCTACATCCGGAAACTCGTCCGGTACTCCGTCACCTGTCTCCCCGGAATCTAACCGGCTTAGATAATCTGCTACCGCATGCTGTATGCCGGGTCGGTGGAATATCTCAAATTCGAACTCTTGCAACAACAAAGTCCACCAGGCCAACTTACCGGTAAGTGACGCTTTGGATACTAGGTAGAGGAGTGTCGAATGATCTACATGGAAGGAGAACTTTCTTCCCAATAAATAATGCCTGAATTTTGCTACACTATAGATCATTCCTAAAGTTTCCCTTTCCTTGGTAGAATAATTCCGTTCCGCTTGGGATAGCTTCCGGCTGGCATAGTATACTGGTCGGTACCACCTTGGCTCGGTAAGCTGCATGAGCGCGCTGCCGATTGCGATATCGGAAGCATCCACGAACACATGAAACTCTTTACTCCAATCCGGAGGCTGCACTACCGGTGCTTGTGACAATAACACCTTTAGTGCCCAGTATGCCTTGTCTTCGATGTCGGTCCATTGGAACGGTGTTCGATGTATTGCCGCATGCAGAGGTGTAGCCAGGTCTGCCAAATATCGGAGCATACGGCTATGCTAGCGGATTTGTCCTAGGAAACGGCTCAATGCCTTTGTTGTTGCCGTTGCCGGTGCTTCCCGGATTGCTTTCACTTTGTCCGGATCTACGGCAATGCATTCCTTGCTCACTATATGCCCTAGTAGCGTTCCGCTGGACACTCCAAATACACACTTCGCCGGATTCAGGCTTAGCCGGTACGCCCTACACTTCTCTAGGCATAGTCTGAGATGTTGCAAATGATCTTCTTCTCTACTATAGACGGTGAAGTCGTCAAGGAATACCTGCATAAAAGCCGGTATGTATTCGCCAAAGATCTTCATGATGATCCGTTGGAATGTTGCTGGTGCCGTTTTCTCTTGATCCTCAGGGTGCATCCGGATCTGATTATACCCGTTGAATCCGTCTAAGAAACTGTAGACTTCATGGCCGGCGACGGCATCCAAAACTCCATCCATAAATGGAAGTGGAAATGCATCCGTTACCGTTGTCGCATTCAGCTTCCGGTAGTCGACACAAACTCTAATTTTGCCATTCTTTTTTAGTACAACTACGATCGGGCTCAACCATGTAGATTTCTCTACGGGACGGATGAAGCCGACCCTCAGTAATTTGTCGATTTCCTCCTTGACTTTGGCGGCGTAGTTTGGGTTCATCCGGTACCGACGCTATGCTACCGGCTTGGCGTCTTTCCTCAGATGTATATGGTGCTAATACAACTGAGGATCCAGGCCTCTCATATCCTCGTACGACCAGGCAAAGACATCGCGAAACCTGTTGAGGAGTGTAATTATCGCCGTTTTGTTCTCTGCATTCATTTCTTTGGCGACGTGCACCGGTTTTGCCTCCTTCGTCGTTCCTAGATTTACCTTTTCTAATTGGGACACTTTTACGCGCTGGGATACGGCCATTTCCCTTTCCAACGCGGTTGTGTTGGTACCCATACCTTCGCTTTTCCCCGCCGGAACGTAATCATATTCCTCCTCCAGTTCTGCTTGATATGTGCCGTCTTTAACCAAGGGCATCCCAACAATAATGGGTACGCTCCTTGAGCCTGCAACTAGAGAACTACGGTTGAGATTCGGAATGTGTGGCCCCCGATGGTTACTTCCAAGTTCCGTATTAATCATGTCGGTCGCACCGAGCTTGTGTCCGCCATTCGGAGCCAGAACGGACATGGCTCCCACTCTTAGATTCCAAGAGCATCGCACATCCGGAGGCTTATTACATTAACGCCGGAGCCTCCATCTATTATCGTGTCGGGGAGTTCTTTCCCTTTCACAATGGCTGTAATTGTCGGACTGTTGGTGTCCACCACCGCCGGTCCCTCCTCCGAATTTGAGAAGAATGTCAGAGCCGGTGGTGTTTCGCCTGTCGTCAATCCGGACTTGAGTCCTTCTGTGAATCTTGGTACTAGCTGCAAGAGTCATCCTAACGGCAGGGTGATCTAGCATTCCTGCAATACCTGCCATGTCGCGTTTTCGGACTGACTGCCGCCGGCGAGCTCTTCAGTGTTCTCCTTCTGTTGCGCGAGTTCTGCTACGTTTCGCTCATTGGCCTTTTTCACCCATTCCGTTGCCTGTTTCCAAATGGCCTCTTGTGTCTCCCATTCCGTAGTCTTCCCCTTCGACCTTGTGGTGACTTGCTGGAGGTCTACGACTTCGGCGACTACCATGTTTACTGTCGGTCGCTTATCATAGCTTTTTGCCGGACATTGATTACTACAATGTCCTTCCTGCCGGCAGTAATAGCAATATGCTTTCCGAGTGTTGCTGGATTCGACATTGTTTCTTGTACCCGATAGAGGACTTGTGGTAACCGCGAGGCTCTAGTCTGGTTGGTTGCTTGAGGCGCCTTCTTCCGGTTCACGTGGGTGGCTCCCATTTTTTAAATGCCGTTTTTTTATTAAAGTTCTTTTTGTTGCGGTACCCTTGCCGGGGTTGGTCGTCATACCTCCCGTAATCTTCCCGTCATTGGTGATACCCAGGGGAGTGATCCCGGTTGTGATGCTCATACCATCCATTGTAATCTCGGTACTTGTCGTATCTCTTGTACCGGTCGTAGTTGTCTCGCCGATTGTCGTACCAAACATCTTGTGCCAATCGATATCGCTCCTCTCGTCGCCAGCGTTCGTCTTCTTCGTCTCGGCTACTACGTGGATCGATTTGCCGGACTGGTGGAGCTTGCCGATTCAATAAGTTATATTCGCACCGGTCCATCGTGTGGCTCGTAGATTGGCAGAGTAAGCAGTGCGTCCGCATGGTGCACTCCATTGACGAGTGTCCGGAATTCAAGCAGGTCGTGCATTGGATTGCTTGCCGGAAACAGAGATCCTCATCAGTTGGTAATGCTCGTTGGAGGGCTCCCATTGTTAGCCAAGAGCTCGTTTTCTCCATTTCTCTAACCCGGTCGATGACCTGGTCGATGGTGCTTGTGCAAAAGTCGATGACCGTGCATACCGTTCGTAGAGGTTCCCGGAGCGCGGCTAAAAATATAGCCCGCGTTTCTTCCTCTGGTGGTGCGCGGGTAAGCTGACTGTGCATCTGTTGAAACCGGATGACAAACTGTGGGATGCTCTCGTCGGGGTCCTGCCGAATTGAATAAAATAAGCCCACCATTTCTCGCTGATCCACCTCCTTCTGGAAGAAGTGCAAGAATTTGTCTTTCAGGTCCGCAAAGGTGGTGATGGTGCTACGATCCTACGTCCGGTGCCATCTGGCGGCCGGTCCTTCGAATGTCACGCCGAATTTGGCTATCTTCGATCGTTCCTCTTCTGCCGCGATTAACCGTTGTGACACATGGTTCGCTTCCCATGTTTGTTCAAACGCGTGAACATGAGCCTCTGTGTCCGGATCATCCCGATACTTGGAGTACTGGAACGGCATATTGTCGTCTGGTGTCGGTACACGAGCTGGCGGTGTCGGTGGTCTTTCTTTTTGTTCCGTCGGCGTCTGAGGTCTTAGCCGGTCTTCCTTTGGTGTTGCCGACTCAACTTCTGGTGTTGGAGGTTTTTGTCGGTGCACTTCCGTCTCCGGAGGTTGCTCCACGACGAGTGCCGGAGGTTCTCGGTCTGCCAACTCAGGTTCCGGTGTCGGTAAAGTATCCGACTCCTTGTCCTCCGGTCCTCCTGGGGTGTCGTTACTGCTGCGATAGTTCGTATGCGCGCTGTAACCCCCTTCCGAATCCGACTCCAGCGCTGAAAATGCTTCGGATTTGCCGTCTCTTCCGGCCAAGGCCTAGAGAAGGGTTTCCGCTTCTCGAAGGCTGCTTAAGCTGCTTCCTTCGTCCGGGTAGGCGTTTTGTTGCAGACAGAGCGACTCCTCCGCCACTTTCCGGATCACTTTGGAAAATGATCGATCTGTTCGGATTTCTTCCGCTGCTTGCTGGAAAGCCTCTCGCCGCCATCTCCGTTCAGCAAGTCTTCGTGCTCTCTCCGTAACCGGGTCGTCTGTTGGCCTAGTCATCTATTCCTGGCGTTGTTCACTGCGATTATGCAGGAATCGTGGTCGCCAAAAACTGTGTTATTGCTAGGGCCAGACAACAGCCTAACATAGGGTGTCCACTTAAGACACGTCACCAAAGGGTGGTACGGCAGAATGACTTATGGCACAACGCTTAATTAGACCTTAATCGATTATTTAGCCATCCGTAATTAACACATGTAAGATATAACATTGAATATAGAACGGTAATCAACACTGGAAGATTAAGACAATAAGCTTTATTAATTATCCGCTCCTGATTACATTGTAACTGGGCCTTTATATAGGTCTCCGGTGCGAAATACAAAACGGTGCCAACCGGCACCTTTACGGGATCATTCCGGATCCGGATCGGCATACCCATTCCGGTCCGTCCATCCACATCTTCTTATATAATGATATATATATATATATTAAGACTACTAATTACAACAGTTCCCGAATAACTATTCCTTTCACACTCTGGTTTGGACCTCCTTAAGCCTTCTTGTCGGCTGGTAACAGAATTCACCAAGGATGTTTTGGATCATATCATCCCAAATAGTGCGTCTTGCTCACAGTCGAAAAACCCTCGTAATGACTATCGTCAGTTCTATTGGCATGGTGGTTTTCTATTTCGACAAAACCTATTGTATGTTCCTGATTGTTCTCCACGACTACAAGTTTTACACCATTTCCATGACTCACCAATGGTTGGTCATTTTGGAGTTTGCAAAACTCTAGAATTAGTTTCTCGACACTATTGGTGGTCTCACCTTCATCATTTTGTTGAGGAGTATGTTCGTAGTTGTGATACATGTTGTTGATCAAAGAGTCCTCGACACCAATCCTATGGCTTACTCCAACCACTTCCCATTTCGGAAAATCCTTGGAAGTCTATATCCTTGGATTTCATTACCGATCTCCTAGTTTCAAAAGGTTTTGATGCAATTCTAATGGTGGTTGATTGACTTACAAAAATGGCACATTTCTTGCCATGTACAAAGTCTATTACTAGTCAAGAGGTGGTCGATCTCGTTATGCGGGAGGTATTTAGGCATCATGGTCTGCCAGATGATATTATTAGTGATCGTGGTCCACAATTCATCTCAAAGTTTTGGAAGCACATGTTAAAACTTCTCCACATTTCGGCTAAGCTTTCTTCGGGCTATCATCCCGAGACGAATGGCCAAACTGAGCGTACCAACCAAACTTTGGAGCAATATCCTCGTTGTTTCATCAACTACCAACAAGATGATTGGGTTGACTTTTTGCACTTGATTGAATTTGCTTACAACAATTCAGTGCATTCTTCTACATGATATTCTCCATTTTTCACAAATATGGGGTGTCAACCTTGCTACTGAGGATCCTCTTAGTCGCCTCCAAGAAATTCACGCTACCATTCTCCACAATTTGCATGATGCTCAAGTTACACACAAGTGGCTTGCGGATTGTCATCGCCTAGACTCCTCAAAAACTTTCTGTGTTGGGGAACGTATATGGCTTCTCCAACACAACATCAAGACCACTCATCCTTGTACTAAATTGGATTACCAACGTTTTGGCCCTTACATGATCATTAGTAAGATAAGTGATGTTTTGGACTCCCTCCGCACATCGTCTTCATCCGGTGTTTCATGTATCCCTTTTGGAACCTTACACCACAAGTTCAATTCTCGGCCATCTTACAACACCCCCACCACCTGTTGAGTTCTTGGAAGGACCCGAATTTGAGGTTGTTGTCATTCTCGATTCTAAAATCGTGTGAAACAACTTGTATTACTTGGTTGATTGGTTAGGCTATATCCTTAATGATCGAACTTGGAAACCAATAGCAAATCTTTCCAATGCCACGGACATGGTCACCACATTTCATCACCAATATCCTCATAAACCAGGTCGTAGTACTAACTACCGTAAGACCCTTGAGACGTGTCGTCAAAGAAAGGGGATAGTGTCATGATGACACTCACATTATGCCTTGAAAGGATTTGAACCCACGACCTTGTTATACACATGTCAAATCCTTAACCATTGTAATAATATGTTTATATGTATAGTTTTTAGAATATATCATAGGAATATTCTATATTACTCTACATTCTAGAATGACCTAGAATATTCTAGAGTGTTCTACATACTAGAACCTTCTAGAATACTCTAGAAACCTTTTAGATTACTCTACATTCTAGAATGACCTAGAATATTCTAGAGTGTTCTATATTACTTATAAATAGGGATCTATCAATCATCCCAAAACTAAATTGGTTCAGCGCCATTCTATAGCACTCTGTTGCCTACTTTCTGTAATCCGTTTTACATTGCAATATAATATTTCCCTTTGGATTCTCTCTCTCTCTCTCTCTCTTGATAGTGGCCGAACAGGCCACAGAGCCAAGGGCTAGAATTGTCAGCCGAGCTTAAACTGGATGAGCCGGACCAAGTGGAGAGCCTCATGGCAATTTTGGAGGAGGAATAAGTGTATCATAGCATTTTCGATTCTTTCATATTTTCAATTTCAATTGTTTTGGTTGGTCATGGGTTCGACGTGCAAGGCACTATCCCACGGGTGTGCCGGTTGTTATCTGTGGGACAAAAGGCACGAGGTGTGGAAAGAATCTTAAAGAAAGAGTGTGAAAAGGAACGAGTAGGTGAAGTGTGAAAAGAGGAAAAGAGTCGAACACTAGCAGTTGAAGGGGAAGGTAACCAAAATACATGCAGTTGTGAATAAAGGCCGAGGATCAGGAAGGAGTAGTGGAAGTGCGACAAGAGGAGAGGAGGCTATATCAATCAAGATGTAGCAAAAGCAAAAAAAAGAAAGAATAGATATCTCTAATTCGAGCTAGAATGCCTAAGTTTTAGATCTGTAGTATGAGAGTGAGAGGTACCGACTTTACTCGGTTTTGTAATACCAATGTATCATTTATTTAGTAATCAATTTCATACACTTTTTGGCTTCATCCCTGTGCTTGTTTCATCTTAAGTTTTATTGTGGTGTTATCCGTTTTATAAGTCGTGAGTCCGAATCGGTTGTAGCCGATTCTCAAAGTGTCCAACCGAGGAAGGTGTAACATTTGGCCCCTACTCGGCCCTACCCTAGTCTCTTACATGACCACGATTCCTTGACCCGATTACTTGAAGGCAAGACGGATTGATTTTGATGTAATGCCTTATTGTAAGACAACCACAAGCGTAACAAATATAGCCATAGAGGTGATGCAAGAGATGGTTTTTTACTCTAGACTATTAGTGAGAGGGACAAGAACGGTTCAAGACATTTACTTTCATCGCCAAATCGATGAAATAAAAGTTTTCCTCTCAATAATAAAGAAATATTTTGGTTTTTAAATGTGCAAAATTGAAAATATTGAAAAAGAAATGTCATAAAGTTAATTAATTTTGAAAATCAATTAAATGAAAATGGAATTAGGTAAGAAGATGAGCCAATAACTAGGTCATGGCAGGAGTTTCGTTAGAGTTTGACACTTTTGGGCAAATGGAGAGTTTCGTTGACTCGAACCTTCCTGCCCCGATGGACCCACTCTTGTTTCACACACTTATGCGTATCTTCATGACAACATTTTTTCAGTAGTCCATTTGGAACCGACTTTTTATATTTTGGATGATTTTGATAGAATAGAATCACAATGTATTAAGGTAACCACCAACTTTTTTGACTTTTGTTTCTTCTTATCCTCTTTAAAATGGTCTCTTAATGATTGTCTCCAATTTGAAGAAATCCTTGGACTCGTGTACCGACTTTTTCTCAGGTTTGAAATTTTGCGTTTTGTTTTTGCATACAATTTTCATGGTTGTCATATCCATGTAAAGTGTAGCATCTCAAATGCTTATTGGAAATGAGCAACGCTAGCAATTTGACAAATGGAAATGTAGATGATGAATTTGTATTGGAATAACAATGCAATAAGGAAAGTGTTTTTTATTAAATGTAGTAAGGTTTACAATAATAGATTATATGACTATTTAGCACCTTTTAGATTGTAGTAAGGTTCAAGCATTTAGATATTGATGTGATTTCAACAATTCATTATGTTCTAGGTACCAGAATTTGGTGTTTACGATCTTGTCTTTCTTATTGTGCTTGAAGGCAAGTATTATTCCATTTTGTCTTCAACCACTTCTAACGTCCTTCCAAACTCTAATAATATTACATTTTGAGTGTTCACGCACGTTGAACATGTTCTGAAAAAGATTGCCACATTCACAATAAAAGGAATATAATTGATATGTAAGGAGAGTGGAGTTGGCAACAATGTTATAAAGGTTTTTTATGCGTTTGGTGAAGCTATTTTGAAGATAATTTATGCAATGAAAGAGCACAAATCTTAGTGTACACATAAAAAATTGTTCGAGGCTCTCCCATTACATAATGTGGGAACTTCTTGTGCCCTAAACTAAAATATGGAAAACAAAAATATCTTAATCTACAATCATAATTCCCAAATTTTAGGTTTAATTCTTCAACCTCAATATTGATAGAGAAATGAAATGCGTGGTCTAAATTCCATGTTCAAAGGGACCATTTGAAACTAGAGTTTATGTGCTTTATTCGTTAAGGTCCTAGGAGAAATTGATTCATTGTTTTAGAATTACCTTCAATATTGATGCATATATTGAAGAGAGAGAGAGAGGAGGGTGTGTGTAAGTGAAGGGACCTTTTCAGTGCACAAATATTGGTTCATCTTTGTCTCGAATATGTTGAAAGACGTAGACAATGGCTTTCTATACTTTCAACTAAAGTGATCTTGACTCTATCCATGTGTAAATACTACAAATACTTTTTTAATATGACCAAGAGAGAAGAGACACCTCATGACGTTAACTTGCCTGCACATGAATAATTCGATGAGATATTTTTGTAGTTTGACAATGTATTTTATTGATTAGATTGTGGATGAGCTTTATGAGAAAGGTGTTGAGTTTCTTAGAACATTGGCTCCTACTTGTACAAAGTAGGAGTTTCTTGAAATTTGGGTAGAAGAAGATTCCATTCACCACCGAATAAATTTATAGATTTGTGTTGAATTTTGTGCCCAAGTGGTATACAAAAGTATACGCAAGGTGTTGAAGATTTCGAGTACGTAGGGAGTGGGGTGTATAGCGTGCACATGATTTGGTGAGCTTTCCAAGGGGGGGAAGGGGGGGGGAGTCCTTAGTAAAACATCTCAACTTTCAAGCTTCTAAAGCTTACACAAAGACAATCTCCTCGAGAACAAATGAATGAAGAGTGGGACGGAAGGAAGGACGTCAAATTTTGGGAATCGAGTTCATTATTTCGCTTACTACAGATACCAAGAGGTTAGACTGAAGTGATAGTCGTAGCAGTAGTAGTAGTAGTACACACTACACACACATGCGCGCGTAAGACAAAGAGGAGGGTCGCCAAATTACTACAAAAAGTATGAGTTGTGTGTTTTATGTGTACAGAAAAAGACAGAGAAAAGGGGAGGGAGGGTTGAGTTGGTGAGCCCCCACCCCCCCCACACACACCGCTCCTGAGTCTTCCCTCCCTTTTCACCCATCCATTATACATACATACATGAATCATGATTGATTACATCCATTCATACATAGATAGATGGAGACACGGAGTAACTTGGTGGGACCATCCATTCAAGAAGAGAGCAGGGGAGGGAGACAGCAAGTTAGTTAGAGATGGAGGGGAGTTAAACTTTGCTTAATGCAGAGGAGGGGGTCGGGGTGTTAAATGAGTGGTCATCATCTGCCGCCTCATGCTTGACAAAGTTGCCCCAAAACCAATGGGCCCTCCAAACGTGGACCATGTGGTCGATGGGGATGCCTTTGGTCTCCGGCAGGAAGAGCAGTGTGAAGAGTCCCATGACAGCCAGCCAACCCCCGAAGAAGAGGAAGATGCCGAACTTGAAGGCACAGAGCATGGACAGGAATGTCTGGGCGATGATGAACTTGAAGAGCATGTTGGTGAACACCGTTATGCTCTGCGCTGCCGATCGGATGTCCTGCGGGAAGATCTCGCTGGGTATGAGCCACGCGAACGGCCCCCACGACCCTTTGTACACTCCCACGAACAGGCACACAGCCGCTAATTCCACGGCCGCCCCGCCCTTTGACAGCTTCTTGGATGTGGGTGTGATTTGCATCCCGAAGATTATCGCAATTGTTACCTGTGTATCAATCCAACCACCCAAAGGAATCACATCACACCCACATTATTATTACATTCAGTAAATTCCAAAAATAAATAGGTCCTCATCAATTAGTACCCACCCCACCCACCATCCATACAACTAACTAAGGTGCTCCCAACAACATGTACCACACACACACACAATTAACATGAACTTAATTAACTTGGGAGGTGCGGTGCATCCATCATCAATTACTTACCATGCACAAAAACATGATCAATGACGAGATTAGCAGAATGGTCCTTCGGCCCGCCTTGTCCACTATGAAGATGGAAATGACGGTCCCCACCACAGCTACGCTCCCTGTGATCACTGTGGAATACAACGATGCTTGGGCGCCTAGGCCTGCAGCTTTAAATAGGAATGGACCATAGAAGAGGATGGCATCATTCCCGGAGAATTGCTGGAAGAAAGGTAATGCGATCGCCATCACTACTTGTGGTGTGTTACGCTTCTTCAACAGATTCCGGAATGCTTTGCGTGGATCCATGAGTGCCGCCTCATCCACTGCCTTCACGAGCTCCTTGTACTCTCTCTCAATGTCTCGGTGTCCTCTCACCTTCACCAACACTTGCTTGGCTCTCTCGTGCTCGTTACGTCGGATCAGATGGCTCGGCGTGTCCACCAGGAAAAGGCCCGCGAATGTAATGGATATTGCTGGGACCCCCGCCATTGCGAGCGAGAGGCGCCACCCCCATGGATGGATGTGTGCGGCCAGGTAGTTCACCAGGTTCCCAGCAAAGATGCCAAACGCGATGTTGATGGAGAACATCATGTTTAAGCCACCCCGGTAGCTAGGTGGAGCAATCTCCGACAAATACAGGGGAATCGCCTGTGCAGTCAATACCAACCACATATTAAGCAAAGCAAAACTCCATTCTTTATATAGCCCGCCATCCTGTATTGATTATGCATTACATAACACACATACATACATACATAACCATTCTACAATGTATATGAATACCTGATTTGCAAAGCCAAGGCCAATGCCAAGCAAGATACGGCCAAGAATGAGCATCTCGAGATTCTCCGCTCCTGTTCCGAGGGCAGTCCCAGTGAGGAAGAAGAGCCCAGCCAAGAGCATACTGGCCCTATGGCCCCGTTTCCTCGTCACAATGCCGGCCCCAAACGTTGCCAACAATGCCGCCAGGTAGAGGGAGGAAGTGTAGAGCTGGAAGACCTGGTTGTTGTATTTGCAGTAGTTGTCCTGGACTGCACTCTGTTCCGAGGCATAGACACTAGGGTAGAATTTCTGGAGGAACTCCGGCATGATAGAAACCCCTCCTGATATGCATACATGTATATACGGTTGTTTGTGTGGTGTTGTCATGATGGGAAAAGCAGAACTAGATAAAACATACATCTATGTATAGTAAATTAATTAAGAAGGAATTCGGAGCACACACACGACAAGAGCAACGACATATACCTGCAACAACGAGGTCATAGCCATACATGAGGCCACCAGAGCCAGCAAGGAAGCAAGTGAAGAAGACATAAGGGGTGATTGTCCTGGGCAGCTCAGTGGCCGTGGTGCCGTCCTCCATAGACAGGCCGGTCATGGCGATTACCAGCAAACTAGAACAGTAGACTGTGGAATGGAGTCAAGATAAGATATCTTTGGTGATGATATATGTATATATGTTATTGATTTAGATTTAGATTTTTAGATTTAGATCTAGATTTAGATAGCACCTCCTCCACCACTGCTAACTGCTAGCAGCTGGCTAGCTATGTGAAACTTCTTGTTGCAGCTGCTTTCTTTAATATGTATATGGATAGGATAAGTGGTTTATGTACTTGGGGATGGAAGAGGAGGGAGGGAGGTGCTTTAAATCTAAAAAATCCACTTGGAATTTACCGTTAATTCCACGTAGGTAAGGACGGTACCTAGACTACTACTACTGGTCAGGTCAAAAAAAGGAGGAAATTGAGCGCTGATGTCATGCATGCTCCATGTTCATTCTCATTTCTACATATTTTGCTAGATTTCATTTGCTTTTACGTTTGCTTTATAATAATCAGCTATTTATTATTTATGTACATATTAAACATATGTATGTATATGTACATGGCCAGCTTACTATGTATAACCTTTCTTAATGTTTTATTATGATGCATGCATATCCATCCATCCATCCCTCCCTCCCTCTTTCGCGTTTCTTCTTTTCGTGGTCGTCAGTGTTGATCGGTTCTCCCTGTTTTTTTGACTGAACCCACCCCAACCCCACCTTACTCAACAAAATGAGTTGAAAAAGTCTGTCAGCCCTCCCTCCCTTTATTTACCCCCGTCGCTGCTGACGAACATGAGTGAAGAGTCAAATGTTATCTTCTCTTTACAGCTCCCTTTTTTACCACATGATTTTTCTTTTTTCCTTTTTCCCCTTTTTCTTTGGGTGGGGGGGGGGACCAAGCAAACGTAACCAAAGAAAGCAATAAAGAAGAAGAAGAGAGAGAGAGAGAGAAAGATCTAGTATCTATGCTAATCTATGTGTCTCCTGTTCTCACATCCCATCCATCGGTCAATCAATTAGCAAGCATCCATCCATCCATGCATGCACGTATGTATGTATGTATGTATGTATGTATATGTATGCATGGGATGGGCCCTTTCTTTCTTGCCCTGTGCATGAGGAGGAGATGGAGGACCCCCTCTATCTGTCTCTGTGCACGTCACTTCAGTTCACATCGTGACTCATACTCCACTTCCTTCTGGCCAGGGCGGGATTTTGATTTCTTACCTACCACGTCGTTGTTTGATGCGTGTGGTGATGGATTCCATTCCATCCAACCTATATATATGTATAATGTATATATATCCTATGAGGAAGTGGTCCTTCACAAACTTCCAATGAATCAGCATTTCCCTCATCAATTAATTATTTTTCAACCACACAAACATACACATAGTTTTCTGTCTGCCCCGTCATCTTGTTATATTTCTATTCAACATATACATACATAGATTGACGTAGATCAAGTTAGCATTTAACTCTAGTTCTTTCTACAATAAGGATTGGTTCACACACTCCCCAAAGTGAGATACATAGGATACCAAAAGTCTAAGTAACATCAAAGGGTGGTGAACATCATACCATTCTCTTACGATTCTCATGTTAATCCTGATTCTCATCATTTTTGAAGGTGATGTGTTGAATTGAAAAAAAAAAAATTCAGCAAGAACCTAGGCAACCGTACCAATCAATGGATATTAGCCTATTTGGGAAATCTCTCTCTTTTTACTTGATATTGTAATTGGTTTACCCTAAATGGATATTAGCCTATTTGGGAAATCTCTCTTTTTACTTGATATTGTAATTGGTTTACCCTAGTGGTAAGTTGTAACACTACTAGCACTACATATCTCTTATTTACTAGATGCCACTATAAAATGTACCTTACCATGTGAGCTACATCCATATGGGAAATCTCTCTCTCTCTCTCTAGAAACCAGACAATTAAATTAATTGTATGTAAAAACCATACAATATTACTACAATATTACAACCCTCCTTCCATACATAGAGAGAGGGACATTCCCAAGTACAATCATAGAAGTTGAATACTCACACAAAGAAATAGTTCCCACGTGAGCTACCATCATCCACATTTGTCACATACTCCTAGTCTTCCATCAAACATGAAAATGATGCGCATATTACAATCATGCTATAACCGTCAATACTTTAAAACTTTGTAATATGATCTCTCTCTCTCTCTCTAAAAGCACATCATTATATATTAATTGTATGTAAAATCCACTTGTTACTACTTCTCAGTCTCCCCTACCTACCTATGTAGGGAGATGGACATCAAGTAACATCATTAAAAAACTTAAATAGGCACTTTGAAGAAATGAGCCCCACATGCTCCAACATCCAAAAATTCCAATATGCACTTGTATATTGTCCTCCAATGGAATGGTCAAATGAAGCATGTACCTAATCCTAGTTCTTGTCTCTTTAAGGTTGAACCTAATGGGAGCCCACCAATCACGACTGTCCATATGGATACCTTTGCACGAAATGGCATATGAGCGTGGTTGTTGCTATATTTGCCACCACCTTACATTTATTTGACTTACATACATTCCACATCTTTTTGGTTGTAGGTGATAGTCAAGATACTGATGTCGTTGCATGATGATACGATATATTTGTAGTGAGATGTGAACCATCCTTTAATTGCCAATCCACCCAAGGCACACCATTTATTTTCATTTGCAAATATCTATGCAACAATTTTATATCTTGTAATTTCTCCTAAATAAATATATAATTTGGGAGAATACATAACCATCGTTTAGCATCTTCAAATTTCAATAACCTTTGAGATTCATTATCAACCACATCTCCCAAATCTAGAACCCTCAATTTAAATAAATGATTGAATTGAGATCTTAGCTTTTCTTTTCCATACGAATACTCGAGAAGCATGATAAATTCATTTTGTAATGAATTACAAAGTTCTCAATCACTTGATGGTTCCCACTCAAAAAAAGATACTGCATCTACAATGACCTTACCAATTGGTGTCTACATACAAAATGTTGAATCCTTAGAGGAATACATCCATTGAGCAATGACCACCACGATGCTTGAATCTTTGTTATCCCATGCACTAATCCTTCATGCTCCAATGTTTGTAATGTGTTCTTAGTCCAAGGGAGAACAGAATAGCATGGGTATCATATACATTGCACCACTTTCAGTCATACATGGAATGACCATAATTGAGATATCCAATACGTAAATTTGTCCTTCAATTCACTACCAATCTAGTCAATCAGTTGAACATTTGCAACATCAACACCCAATGGATGCCCTAGATGTCAATAAATTGATCCTTGTGCATTCACTAACCTTTGCCATCCCAAATATTCCAAATCACTCTAGGTACACGTAATAAGGCGAGACTTCCTCCAATTTATATGCAACCCTGAAAGCAAAGCAAATTGATCCCAAAATTACATATTCCTTTCAAGATTTTCTTTTGTGTCTTATAAAAGCATAACAGAATCATCAAGCAATGCTTGTGCCACCAATTGTCCAACAAAGGAAGATGCAAACACACAATATCACAACTTGCACACTCCTTCCAAGTTTTTCATTTGAGGCTTATAAAACCATAAATGAATCATCATCTAATTTTTGTGCCACCAAATGATCTCAAACTTACATACTCCTTTCAAGTTTTTATTTTGAGGCTTATGAAAACATAAAAGAACCATCAACAATGCTTGTGCCCCGAATTGTCCAACCAAAGGAAGATGCAAAGCCACAATATCACTACTAGTTCTAGGTTTGGGCAACATTACCAACAAAGGATGTGGAGTAATAGCAAATAACAATGGACTTAGTGGACATCCTTGCCACATGGATCTAATAAGAGTAACTTCGCGAGTAACTCCATCATTAAGCACCACACAAGATGTTAAATTTTTCATTGCAAAAATGAAAAGTTGAAATATAAGATGAGAAAACCCTATAATATATATGAAAATAAAATGAGGAGCAAGAGTGGCTGAGATGCAGTGGAAGGACTGTGTGTGTGTGTGTGTGTGTATGTATGCACGTAAGGCAAAACAGAGAGAGAGAGAGAGAGAGCTTCAGACAAAGATAAAAGACTGTATATTACATTAACCAGAAATACTTGTAACTAAGTTACAAGGGGTTGGTTTAAATACCAACTAAACTAGGGCAAGTGCCCTTTTTACTATTTACAAAACTAGCCTGGTATGACCATGAGCTAGTGTGAAACCTATTACTATGGGAAGTTGAGTTCGATTCTCAACACGCCCCTTCGAACACAACTTCCATATGTCGAAAAGTTGTTTCGGTTCTGTCTTCGGAATCTGGCTTCCGGTGTTCATAATCCTGGAACTGGATTGTTCGGCTTTTCGGCTTCATGCTCGTGTTGCGTACTTACGTATCGTTGTATGTTGCGTACTCGATCAATTGCATATAGTGCGCGTGTCACTCACAGTACTCCCCCTCAAGCTCGACAATATGGATGTTGTTGTCGCGAAGATGCTCGTGTGCGTGTGCTACTTGAGTGGGACCACCAGGACCATGGACCAGGGAGGACATTCACGAATTTGTCAAAAAGATGACGATGTGGATGTTACAGTCGAGGAAACCAATACCACATTTAAAAAAAACAAAGATTTTTAGACTCAAGAAGAAATATTTCAAGAAGAATATTACGAAGAAGATTATATTGATGGTGATGATAATGATATCCCATATTGAGCCCCCCCTTTACATAAGCCTTATGAGGGTTTTAATAGGTCTATCCATGCTTTTAACATGCACAAAACCATGGGCTTTGACCCATGGTTTTTGGGCACACGGTTTTTCTTGTGGCATGCACAAAACCATGGGCTTGGAACATGGTTTTGTGCACACGGTTTTGTACGGTTGTTTTCCTATGCCTTTTGAATATAAAAAGACACATCTAAAGTACTTGGTAGTAGCTCTAATGGTAAGATAAATGTCTTCTATCTTGGAGGTGCAAGGTTCAAATTTTGCTTGCACCCCTCTATATGCACTCGAATGCCACTAGGCCCTAGAATAATTTTCATATTTATAATCGTTTGTGTAATGTGTGTGGAACTACACTATTTCACAATTTCTCCAATTGGACACGCAACATCACAACATCGTGAGACCAAGATCCGAGGCGAATTGCCCAAGCTTGTCGACTCCTAAGGCCTTTGTACAGATATTAGCAAATCGATATCTCCGGCCTGTACGCGCTCGCGGATGAAGTGGTAGTGCACTTCGATGTGTTTAGTCTGGGCATGGAAGATGGGGTTCCGAGCGAGGTAGATGCTGCTCATGTTGTCATAGAAGAGGCGAATTGAATCCGTAATGGGAATGCCCAAATCCTTCAGTATGTGCTTGAGCTATATGGCTTCGCATGCGGCGACTGTCGCGCCCCTGTATTCAGTTTCCGTGCTCAACAGTGCGACTATCGGTTGCTTCTTACTGCTCCAGGAGATCGCTCTGCTGTCGAGGGAGAAGACAAGTCTGGATGTGGATCGTCTATCCGATTTCTATCCTGCCCAGTCCACGTCTATGTATCCTTTGAGTCGGATGGTCATATTTGACTTATACATAATGCCATAATCCATTGTAGTACTGACATACCGGAGTATCCTCTTAGCGCAATCGAGATGAAGGTTTCGCGGATTCTGCATGAATTGGCTAAGTAGGTCGACCGAATAACTGAGATCGGGTCACGTAATGGTGACTCGATATTAAGCTGCCGATGAGTTGACGATATTGAGTTAACTCACACATGGTTGTGCCAAAATCGACATCCATCTTGAGATTACAATCGAGAGGGGTGTACACAGGTTTGCACTCGGTCATTCCGAACTTGTAGAGCAAGTTAAGAACATAGTGCCGTTGAGAGATCATTATTCCGACTGGTGTCTGAATTACTTCAATGCCTAGGAAGTAATGGAGATTGTGCAACTCTTTCATTTCGAATCTGCTGGAGAGAAGTGATTTGACTTTGTTAATCTCGGTGAGATCATTTCCTCTGATGAACAAATCATCCACGTAAAGGATAATGAAAATTGGGCTATCCGACTTGTTTCGGATGTACAGGGAATTATCGGATTTTGTCATTCGAAATCCAATCTAATGAAGATATTGCGTGATCTTTGAGTGCCATGCACGGGGTGCTTGTTTGAGGCCGTATAGTGGCTTCTTGAGGCGGCACACAACGTTCAGATGATTGCGCGATTCAAAGCCGGGTGGTTGGATCATGTACACCTCCTCTTCCAATTCACCTTGAAGAAAGGCGTTCTTGACGTCCATCTGGTTGAGGTGCCACCCTTTTGCTGCCGCAATTGCAATTATGGTCAGCACAGTTGTCATCTTTGCCACCGGGTCAAAGGTCTCTTCGTAGTCTACGCCGTGCGTTTGCGCTTATCCTTTCGCAATGAGCCGTGCTTTAAAGTGATTTATGGAGCCGTTGGCGTTGTGTTTCACTTTGTAAATCCATAGACAACCAATCTCTTTCTTGTGCAGCGTGTGAGGGACGAGATCCCATGTCTCGTTTTTGCATAACGCTTCCATTTCCTAATTCATCGCATCGACCCATCGCGGATCCTTTACGGCTTTGGAAAGTGTCTCCGGCTCCCGTACTGACGCTACCTTCATCATGAAGGCGTAATGGTACGCCATATAATCGTTGTAGCCGAAACAGATTACGGGGTTCTTTTCACGGGTCGATTGGCGGAGTAAGTCGACTCGTGGTCGATTGGATGATTGGGCTTTCTTTGCTCCATTTGTCCGGATGATTGGGATTTCCAGGCCTTCGAACTCACTGTCGAGGGAGTGAGTTGACTCGTGGTCGATTGGATCTTCGTATGCGAATATCTTGGCCTTCCCTTTTTCGAGTTTCGGACTCGGTCGAAATGTGCTTTCGTCACTCGGAGGCTCCCGTGGTCCACTAAGCCGCGTCATAATTGGGCTTCAAGGTCGAGCGGAGGTAGAGTCGAAGTTGATTCTGGTGCGTACCAGGATGCGAACTCGTCGAAGACTACGTCTGGACTTACTCGAGTTTTTCGAGTAGATGGGTTGTAGCATTTATACCCCTTTTGTTCGAGTGAGTATCCTACGAGGATACATTTCTCTGCCTTCGGGTCGAACTTTTGTCATGTAACGTCGGGAATATGTACGTAGGCGATAGAGCCGAAAATGTGGACATGTGATAAGTCCGGCTTCTTTCCAAAGAACTTCTCATGAGGAGTTACGTTATGTACTCCCGAGGTTGTGCAGCTATTCATGAGGTATACGGCTGTGTTCTCCGCTTCTGCCCAGTATGATTTCGGCAAGTTCTTGTCATTCATCATAGCCCGTGCGACTTCTACTATGTGCCGGTTTTTACGCTCAACTACGCCGTTCTGCTAAGGTGTGTGACGACATGAGAATTCTCGTCAGATTCCTTCCTTTTATGGAGATACGCCATAAACTCATTCGTAGCCTTTTTGACTTCGGCTTTGAATCTTTGGAAGTATTCGAACACTTCGCTCTTTTGTTTCATCGGGTAGATCCAGGCGTTCGTGGAGAAGTCGTCGATTAACGTAATGTAATATCAGCATCTGAATGTACGACATCCTAGATCCCTTTGCTCACATTTTGCTCTTTTGGGAATGGATGTCAGCGTTGCTTTCCGAACTGGCATGCTTCGCATACGCCTGTAATCTCCTTTGTAGTAAAGTTCGGGAGTTCGATTACGACTCCTTTGGATTGCATGTTCTGAAGTTTTTGGAGATTGATGTGACTGATTCTTTTGTGCCACAAATTTAAGTCCGTTTTGACTTTGAGGCCCTTTGCGAACATGGCCAACTTTACCTTGTTCAATTAGAGGATAAACATATGGCCTTCTCGTCGATCGTGAGCTACGACTTGACCGGTGCTTTCGATGAAGCACCCGTCATTGTTGAATCGTACCTACATTCCTTGTTCGACAATCTGGCCGACAGAAACCAGTGTTTTCGTGATGGTAAGGACATGCAGTATGTTCTTGAGATAGGTTTGTTTGCTATGGTTTCTGAATGGGACGTTCCCGATATGCTGTATTGGATGTGTTGGGATTTCGGTCCCTCCGGATGGGATGTCCGGAGATGAAGGACGGCAAGCCCGGTTGCGGTTACGGAGCCGGATGATGAAGACCCCGGTTACGGAGCCGGATGACGAATGTACCCGGAGAGAGATCCGGATGCGGAGACATATTTGTGAATATGTTTGCCAAGAGCCCTTGAGGCTATATTTGTAAATAGCCCGAAAGTCATATGTGTATAAATATGACTTAGGGCAAACAGTTAAGTCTGTTGTTGCTCATTTTTCTGTTTTCCACTAAGAGGGAGCTAAGTGAGAGCAGCCGAGAGAGAGTGAGAGAGAAGGAGGAAGGAAGAGGTCGACGCCTCTGTGTAATACCGCCGCCTGTGGCGAGGACAGCGAGTTCAAGGTCGTCGCCTTGCAGCTCGCCATTGTACATTCCCGCGTATAGTGATAGTTGGAGTCTTGCACTCCCGTGGTTTTTTCCCATTTAGGGTTTTCCACGTAAAACATCCAGTGTGCCCTTCTCTCTATTGTTTTCGTGCATTGTTGTATTTCCCGTTTTCTGTGAATCGATCCTGTTCCTCGGTTGTGGCCGAGCACGGAATTCCGACAAAGTGGTATCAGAGCGACGGTAACACAGAAAATGGAAGGCGGCAGCAGCGGGCAGCCGGGGATGATGGTGCTGAATGCGCAGAACTACGCCGACTGGAAGATAAAGATGGAGGATCTGCTCATTGTTCGGGACCTGTATGAACCGATCGACAGGTCAGAAATACCCAAGGGGGTACTTGAGACGGAGTGGAGGCTTCTGAACCGGAAAGCCGTTGCAACCATTCGGCAATACGTCGACGTGAGCGTTCTACAACACGTGGCGAACGACACCAACGCATATGAGATGTGGAGGAAGCTGTCGGGCCTCTACGAGAGGAAGAATGCGTTGAACCGGACCTCCCTGATGAGAAAGATAGTGAACCTCAAGTACCGGGACGGCGAGAGTATGGTGGAACACGTAAGCACGTTCATGGGATTCGTGAACCAGCTTGCGGCGATCAAGTTCCCGTTGGAGGATGCAATGCAAGCCATCATCCTGATGTGTACATTGCCGGACAGCTGGGAGAACTTGGTGGTGACTCTCAGCACCTCCTGCGCCGAAGATAACTTGTCCCTACAAACGGTAAAGACAAGTATTTTGAACGAAGAAGCGCGTCGGAGAGATAAAGAACCGGTTTCTGATCAGAAGATGCTGCTTACCGAATCGGATCGGGGAAGACAATGGAACCGGAGTTCGCAAAGACGGGAGAAGTCGGGGACCCGGTCGCAGTCAAGAGGAAGGCCAACATGCTTCCACTGTGGGAAGCCGGGGCACTTCCGGAAGAATTGTCGGCATTACCGAAAGGACAACGGAGCCGACGACACCGATTCGAAGAAGTCACCGGAGAGAAACGGTGCATACCGGGGAGCCACGGACCGGAGAGGTCCGGATCGGCGAGGGCAGGACCGGAAAGGAACGACGGCACTCGCGGCAAGTGAAGAAGAGATAATGCTTATTACCGAAGAGAGGGAGCTGAACCTTGCCGGTGTAGAGATGACCTGGGTGGTCGATTCCGGAGCGTCGTTCCACCTGACCCCGGAGAAGAAATACTTCTCATCCTACACAGCCGGTGAGCACGGCTGTGTCCGGATGGGAAATGAAGGCACATGCCGGATTGCCGGCATAGGAGACGTGTGGCTGTTGACATCAACCGGATGCAAGATGCTGTTGAAGGATGTGCGACACGTTCCGGAGGTCCGATTGAACCTGATCTCGGCCGGGAGGCTAGATGATGAAGGCTACACGGGTAGCATCCGGAACGGTGTCATGAAGTTCAGCAAGGGGAGCCTGATAGTGGCTCGGGCCCGGAAGGTCAACACCCTGTACCTGATGAATTCCCGGCTATGTCCGGAGGAGCTGAACGTGGCAGCCGACACTGCCGGTGAGCTGTGGCACAAGAGACTGTGCCACATGAGCGAGAAGGGGATGAAGAGGCTTGCAGAAGACAACCTCATTCCAGTGAAGCATGTGCATCTGGAGAAGTGCACCGATTGCCTAGCCGGTAAGCAGAACCGAACCTCCTTCCACTCAAGGCCACCGACGAGACGTAGCGCACCATTGGAGTTGGTGCACACGGATGTGTGTCAGGTAGAAACGAAGTCACATGGCGGAGCCCAGTACTTCGTGACTTTCATTGATGATCACAGCCGGAAGCTGTGGACGGCGCCGTTGAAGACAAAGGACCAAGTGTTGTCCGTCTTCAAAGAACTCCACGCGAGAGTGGAAAGGGAATCCGGCAAGAAGCTGAAAGCGATACGAGCGGATAACGGAGGGAAATACCGGGGGCAGTTCCAGGAGTACTGTCGCTCGAAGGGAATCCGGCTCGAGTTTACTGTGCCGAAGACGCCGGAACTAAACGGGCTGGCCGAGAGGATGAACCGGACCATAATGGAGAGGGTCCGGAGTATGCTGGCGCATGCGAAATTACCCAAGGGGTTTTGGGCTGAGGCAATGTCGACGGCGACATACGTGATAAACAGATCACCCTCAGTACCTTTGGACGGAGACACGCCGCAGAAAGTGTGGACCGGTAAGGAAGTGTCCTACCGGCATCTGAAGGTGTTCGGGTGTCTCGCATACGTGCATGTGGCAAAGGACCGGAGAGGAAAGCTAGATCCAAAGACCCGGCCATGCATATTCCTCGGTTACGGCGACGACGAGTTCGACTACCGAGTATGGGACCCGGTCGACAAGAAGATATTCAGGAGTCGAGACATCATCTTCATGGAGGACAAGACACTCGCCGACTGGGAGTCGGAGAAGAAGATGAAGAGCTCCAAGTCGACCGGTGAGGATCAACTCTACGAGGAGCAGTCCCGACCGGCAAGGGACCGGTTAACACTCGAGGATCCGGCCGAAGACTATGAAGAAACAGAACCGGCCGAAGAAGATGAAAATGATACCGGAACCGGCCCCGATCCCGAAATGGATTCGGATGAAGAAGAATCGGAAGAACCGGTTACCGAAGCTCCGGAACGGAGATATCCTCTAAGAGAGAGAAGGGGACCCCCGGAGATTTCCGGAACCAGAGCACGTGCTGCTAACCGACGAAGGGGAGCCGGAGAGCTTTGAAGAAGCAAAGCATGACACCCAGAGCCGCAGGTGGTTGAGTGCCATGCAGGACGAGATGGATTCCCTGCATGAGAACCACACATATGAACTTGTGGAGTTGCCGAAAGGAAAGCGGGCACTTCGAAACAAGTGGGTGTTCAAGCTGAAACCGGGAGATGCCGGAAACCCCCCGAGATACAAAGCCAGGATCGTGGTGAAGGGGTTTCAGCAGAAGAAGGGCGTCGACTTCGACGAGATATTCGCCCCGGTAGTGAAGATGACCTCCATCCGGACGGTGCTGAGCATAGCGGCAAGCATGGACCTCGAGGTAGAACAGATGGACGTGAAGACGGCATTCCTTCACGGTGACCTCGAAGAAGAGATCTACATGCAGCAACCGGAAGGATTCGAGAAGAAAGGGAAGGAGCACCTGGTATGCCGGTTGAAGAAGAGCCTTTACGGACTGAAGCAGGCTCCCCGGCAATGGTACCGGAAGTTCGACTCCTTCATGACCGACGAAGGGTACCACAAAACGCAGTCTGATCACTGCGTGTTTGTGAAGAAGTTCGAAGGAGGAGACTCTCTAATACTCCTCCTGTACGTGGACGACATGTTGATCGTCGGACGGAACCAGGTCAAGATACGGATGCTGAAGAAAGCGCTTCACCGAACCTTCTCAATGAAGGACCTGGGTCCGGCGAGGCAAATACTAGGGATGCACATCATCCGGGACCGGAAGAAGAAGCAGTTGTGGCTGTCACAGGAGAAGTACGTGACAAAGGTGCTTCACCGGTTCAACATGTCGGAAGCAAGACCGGTCGGGTCAACCCTCCCGGGAAACTGCAAGTTGTCCAGCAAGCAAAGCCCCAAGACAAAGGCTGAGAAGGAGGACATGATGAAAGTACCATATGCCTCTGCCGTCGGAAGCTTAATGTACGCAATGGTGTGTACAAGACCGGACATAGGATATGCAGTTGGAGTGGTGAGCCGGTACATGAGCAATCCCGGCAAAGAGCACTGGAACGCGGTCAAGTGGATACTCCGATACCTGAAGGGCACGGCAAACGTGTGCCTCCGATTCGGCTCCAGTAAGCCCGAATTCGACGGCTTTACCGATTCGGATATGTCGGCTGATGCAGATACCAGCCGGTCCACATCAGGGTATGTGATGACGTATGCAGGTGGAGCTGTTTCGTGGCAGTCGAGGCTGCAGAAGACGGTTGCGTTGTCAACCACGGAGGCGGAGTACATGGCGGCTGTTGAAGCCGGCAAGGAAATAATATGGATGAAGGACTTCATTAGAGAGCTCGGTATCCAGCAGGAGGAGTACCGACTCTACTGCGACAGTCAGAGTGCCATCCACCTTGCGAAGAACGCGGCTTATCACTCCCGGACGAAGCACATCCAGCGAAGATATCACTGGATCCGGGAAAGGATAGAAGACAAGGAGTTCGTGCTGACGAAGGTCCACACAGACGAGAACGGGTCGGATATGCTGACCAAGGTGCTCACACCCGACAAGCTGGAAGCATGCCGGAAGAGGATCGGACTGGAGAGACATCCCATGCCGAAGTGAAGGGGGAGTTTGTTGGGATTTCGGTCCCTCCGGATGGGATGTCCGGAGATGAATGACGGCAAGCCCGGTTGCGGTTACGGAGCCGGATGATGAAGACCCCGGTTACGGAGCCGGATGATGAAGACCCCGGCTACGGAGCCGGATGATGAAGACCCCGGTTACGGAGCCGGATGACGAATGTACCCGGAGAGAGATCCGGATGCAGAGACATATTTGTGAATATGTTTGCCAAGAGCCCTTGAGGCTATATTTGTAAATAGCCCGAAAGTCATATGTGTATAAATATGACTTAGGGCAAACAGTTAAGTCTGTTGTTGCTCATTTTTCTGTTTTCCACTAAGAGGGAGCTAAGTGAGAGCAGCCGAGAGAGAGTGAGAGAGAAGGAGGAAGGAAGAGGTCGACGCCTCTGTGTAATACCGCCGCCTGTGGCGAGGACAGCGAGTTCAAGGTCGTCGCCTTGCAGCTCGCCATTGTACATTCCCGCGTATAGTGATAGTTGGAGTCTTGCACTCCCGTGGTTTTTTCCCATTTAGGGTTTTCCACGTAAAACATCCAGTGTGCCCTTCTCTCTATTGTTTTCGTGCATTGTTGTATTTCCCGTTTTCTGTGAATCGATCCTGTTCCTCGGTTGTGGCCGAGCACGGAATTCCGACAGGATGAGTCTTGTCATCGCCTGTCTCGACATATCCGGGTTGTTCGGGTTTTCGTAATTCCCAAAACCAATCTTCATGAGACGTCATCTGGTTGGATGCTCCCGAGTCAACAAACCATACGTTATTTGAGGCGGAGGCGCTAGTTTCGTGCAGATGTGTTGGTTGCAAAAATCTTCTTGAGGTTTCCCCAAGCTTCTTTCGGTGTTTTCTAATCTCGAATGTAGCCAAGCATATGATCATGAACGCATGATGCAAGGCAATACAACACATGGCTTGTGGCCTGCTCCAAAACAGGACAGTCAACGTGTGTTGGGTTGGGTTGAGTTTCGTGAGCTCCTTCAATGTAGCTTCAGTAACCTTGTCCGACAAGGTATTGATGCATCTTGTATTCCCAAGATGCAAAGTTCGTTTTGTCAAGCTTCTTGGTAGGAAGAGCGCTTCCCATCTAAGTGTTCATTATTTCGATTTCTTCTCTGTTGATGAGCCATTTCTGTTGATCGTCGACGTGTACCACAACACAATTGAATAGATTCGATTGCGCAACCACACACTCTGATACCATGTAAATAAAATGAGGAGCAAGAGTGGCTGAGATGCAATGGAAGGACTGTGTGTGTGTGTGTATGCACGTAAGGCAAAACAAAGAGAGAGAGAGAGAGCTTAAGACAAAGATAAAAGACCGTATATTACATTAACTAGAAATACTTCCAACAGAAACTAAGTTACAAGTGGTTGGTTTAAATAGCAACTAAACTAGGGCAAGTGCCCTTTCTACTATTTAGAAAACTAGCCTAGTATGACCATGAGCTAGTGTGAAACCTATTACTATGGGAAGTTGAGTTCGACTCTCAACAATATATCACACCTGACAGAAAAGACCAATTAACATGATCATATGCCTTTCCAAATCTAACTGCACCACAATCATTTCTTGATGTGCATGTTTAACATAACCGATAGCCATTTGAACATTCAATACATTGTGCAATATATTTTTACCTGCAATAAAACCATATTGAAGTGGGTAAATAAATGGAGGTAAGAATTTCTTAAGTTTGTTGGATAATGTCTTTGCAAACACCTTGATTGGGTCTACAACAATGTCATATCCTATCTTAATTTGCACCACATTGAAATGAGCATATGATGGTCTTAGTCACTTGAAAAAACATATGAGATTGTGATGGATTAATATCTATAAACCCCTTGTGCAACCAATTTGGTTTTTTGTCTTTTGAAAACTTTGACAATACAAATTCTTCACAATGTCTTGTAATTGAACTTGAAGATCCAAAACGTCTTCACCATGTGGATTATTCACCAATAATACATTGCATCGTGTAAGAATATGTGAAAACTTATCAATCAACTGCCTACGTCTTTTAACATTAGCCAAACCATACATATGGTGAATATCATCAATGTTTTGTAATGTTGTATCCCATGCATGCCATCCCTTTGAATTGACATGTTTTGAAAAGACACAAAAATGTGTTCCAAATAACCATCAAATAAGGAATGAAAGAACAAAAAAGAATTAAACCTCAAAGGAACCCTATCAAACAATTTTTTGTACATATCTACCGAATGTTTATTGAACTCGAAACATATGCGAAAATGATCCGAGGACATAACCTCTTGCACAATTGACATGTTAAACATAATAAATATATTTTTTCCTACATACTTCATGTTTCCTTATATTGTGTAGACTGATATGTAAATCCAAACTCTAACCAGTAATGCTAATTGTCCCAAATTGCTTGCTCAAAAAAATCTCAAACTAAAACTTGTGAAGTAGATTGTGATGCATCAACACACATAGTATAATCACCCATCAATAAACTAGCACAACCTGCTAATAACCTTGGATACATAGAAAACCTCAACTCAACACGTTGTTTAATAGCGTTGGGTGCATAAATTCCTACCAACAATATCAAAACGAAGTACTTGACTTCCATCACCAAAAGGCGTCATTATAGACTATATGTGGACAAAAAAAACACAAATATTAATGCCTACACTTGAATAAGGATATGATAACTAAATTGCATAATATGCAGAATATCCATACAAATGCATCACATATCTTGCTAAATCGTGACACTTGTGTTCAATTGTACATAAAGCATCCAACTTCTTATCAAATAAAGTTTTTCATAGTATATATTTCTTATGAGGAGAAGATGCCCTCACATATTACATGGTACCATTTTCATTTAACACCTTTAGTAATAACTTGCTCTTTACGAGCAAGTGTATGCACAAATATGTTAACAGTTTGTTTGAGAGCCACATAAGTATTTGTGTGTAATTCATCCCCTCCACCATTCATAGAGTTTTGTTATTTGGCCCCATGAGTACCAAGTCGTTGATTAAATTGAGGTCACACCAACCTTCCCAAAGAATTGAATTGTAACTCGTTAGACAATCTCCTATTTCACACTTGTTATTGCTAAGGATTTCTTTTAAAGCCCTCATTCATTCTCAAATTACCGTTTGGTGATGCCTTACCATTAGTACTTATTGTGTCCCTTTGCACCGTGAAACCCTTGCCTTTTATCTTGTGTTGTACTTGATGTCACTTTTGATCTTCAACATCTAGTTCTACACACGTAGGTACTCTATTATCTGCCCCAACATCTTTGACATGACCATGAACTTCAGAAGCTTGCTCTAAACTTGAGATGCTCCCTCATGCATGACCATATCAGCTATTGATAAGAATATATTCTTTGCAACATCTTCCTTTTTGTTTCTTCGACATAATTTTCTATGGATGGTTCACCATGATATTGGCATTTAGACATAAACTACCCTAATTGAAGCTCAAACAAATGTAGTAAATAGTGCTCGGCCACAACCGAGTCTTAATCACAACGGAAGAATCAGAACAAAAATAAAGATTTATGCTCTTACACTCAAAATGGGTCAACACAGGATATTAACGTGGAAACCCTAATAAGGGAAAACCATGGGAGTTCTCTAACTCCTAACAGGATCACTATAGAGGAGGGGTACAACAGAATGAGACTTAGATGCAACGACCTTGAGCTCTATATCTTCGCCTTCAAGCGGTTACAACAGAAACAAATTCAATTTTTCTCTCTCTCGCTCTCATAGACACTATACAACGATAATGTTGATCGCATATATACATAATTGTGTTGCCCTATTTATATTTATACTTATATAACTTTGAGACTATTTACAAATATGACGTCAACGGTCACATCAGAACATATTTACTAATATGTTACTATTTGTTGGTTCATACCGGATCCAGTCGGACTCCTTCCGGATCCATCCGATCCGGTTCCTTCCTTCGGCTAGTCTGATCCGGCTCATCCGGTTCTCATCCGGATCCCATTCGGAGGGACTTGTTTCCCAACAAACTCCCCCTTCCCTCCGGCATGGGATGTCTCATTGGTTAGCATGTCCGACCCGTTCTCCTCCGTATGGATCTTCTACCTTCTCTCGGAGCCAATGATATCTCCTCTGGATGTGCTTAGTTTGGGAGTGGTAGGTTGCGTTCTTCGGAAGGAGGATGGCACTTTGACTACCGCAGTGGAGCCGATATTCCTCCTGCCAGATACCTAGATCTCCAATGAAGTCCTTCATCTAGAGTACTTCCTCGCCGGGTTCCATGGTTGCTATGTACTCAACTTCCGTTGTCGACAGGGAAACGGAATTTTGCAACCTCAACTACCATGATATGGCCCCCCCTGCATATGTCATAATGTATCTGGATGTAGACTGGTTGATATCAGCATCAACCGACATGTCTAAATTGGTGAAGCCTTCCAATAGGGGTTTCCTAGAGCTGAATTAGAGGCACATGCTCGAGGTGCCTCTGAGGTACCGGAGTATCCACTTGACAGTAGCCCAGTGTTCTCTTCTCGGATTGCTCATGAACCGGCTGACCACTCCAACTGCATATCCGATATCTGGCCGGGTACACACCATTGCATACATCAAGCTTCCAACAGCAAAGGAATATGGTATCTTCATCATCTCCGACATCTTTGCCTTTGTCTTTGGGCTCTGCTTCCCGGAAAGCTTGTAATTTTCCGGAAGGGTCGACCCGACCGGCTTAGCATCCGACATGCTGAATCGTTAGAGCACCTTCGTCATGTACTTTTCCTATGATAGCTACAATAGCTTCTTCGTCCAGTCCCGGACTATGTGCATCCCCAATATTTGTCTCGCCAGACCTAGATCTCTCATTGCGAAAGGTCTAGTTCAAGGCCTTCTTCAGATTTCCGACTTTGATCCGGTCCGGTCTGATGATCAACATGTCATCCACATACAATAGGAGTATCAGGAAGTCGCCTCTATCAAATTTCTTCATGAATACGCAATGATTGGCCTGCGTCTTGTGGTATCCCTGATCGGTCATGAAGGAGTCGAACTTCTGGTACCATTGTCGGGGAGCTTGCTTTAGTCCGTATAAGCTCTTCTTCAACCGACACACAAGGTGCTCCCTCCCTTTCTTGACAAATCCCTCTGGCTGTTACATGTAGATCTCTTCTTCGAAGGCAAAGTGCAGAAACACCGTCTTGACGTCTAACCGCTCCACCTCAAGGTCCATGCTTTCCGCTATGCTCAACACCGTCTAGATGGATGTCATCTTCAGTACCGGGGCAAAGATCTCATCAAAATCCACTCCTTTCTTCTATTGAAAGCCCTTCACCACAATGCGAGCTTTGTATCTCGGTGGATTTCTGGCGTCTCCCGGTTTCAGCTTGTACACCCATTTATTTTGGAGTGCTCTCTTTCCTTTCAGCAACTTTGTCAATTCATATGTGTGGTTCTCATGCAAGGAATCCATCTCGTCCTGCATGGCACTTAACCACTTGCGGTTGTGGGTGTCTTTCTTTGCTTCTTTGAAGCTTTCTGGTGCCCCCTGGTCGGTCAATAAAACATGCTCTGCATCCGGAAATCTCCAGGGGGCTCTTCTCTCTCTTAGAGGGTATCTCCGTCCTTGGTTTTCAACCACTAACTCCTCTATCTGTTCTTCATCCAAATCTGATTTGGGGTCTTGTCCGGTTCCGGTGTCCGATTCTTCTTCGGTTGGTTTGGTTCTTTGTATGGATCCGGCCAGTCCATCATGGTCTTCAGTTGCCATCCAACTTCCAACTGGATGTCCTTGCATCTTCCACTCGATCTGTGTCGGTTCTGTTCTACAAAATTCTACTCTTTGCCCTAGATGTATTTATTCTCATACATCGTATGGGTTATTTACAAGTGTAGCACCTACTACACATTGTTATTATTATTATTATTATGATAGTTATAATAATAATTGATAGCTAATCAACCGACTCTCTATTGTCGACTCTTCCATTCTGGGTACTTGACCCGAACAGTCGGCTCCTCCTTATCTTCGACTGTCGACCCTTCTCGGCCCGAACAATCGGATCCTCCCACTAGAGGGACATATTCCCAACAAATTCCTCCTTCTCTCATGTGGGAGGGAATCAGTCAATTCTGTCTTTTGTCGATAGACTCTAAGTCTGTCCATCAGCAGGTTCTTGGTCAGCCTGTCAGATCCATTTCCATCGGTATGGATCTTCTTGAGAGTAAACTTTGCTTTTTTGACTTTCTCCCGCAACTAGTGATACCTCCTCTGTATATGCTTAGTCTAGGAGTGGTATGCACCATTCTTGGCTAGATGTATGGCACATTGGCTATCACAATGACGCAAGAGCTCTCTTTGTTTTATCCCCAGCCCGCTAAGAAGGTTTCTCATCCAAATCAGCTCTTTGCTGACCTCTACCGCTGCCATGTACTCTACCTTTGTGGTCGACAAGGCCACAGACTTCTGCAATCATGACTGCCACGACACTGCTCCCCCTGCATAGGTCATCACGTACCCTAACGTGGATCGGCTTGAGTCTACATCCCCGACATGTCTCAGTCTATAAACCTTTTGAGCATGGGTTTTCTGACACCATACCATAGGCATATCCAGGAGGTGCCTTTCAAGTACCTTAGTATCCACTTCACTACTGTCTAGTGTTCTGTTCCTAGATTACTCATATATCAGCGTATTGTTCCCACAACAAAAGCTATGTCTGGTCTAGTGCAGACCATAACATACGTTAGACTGTCGATGACTGAGGAATATGGTACTTTCTTCATCTCAGCCTTTTCTTTCTCCCCTCTCGGGCATTGCATTGCACTTAACTTGCAGTTTGTCGGCATCACCGAGCCGACTGGCTTTGCTTTTGACATGTTGAACCTTTCTAGGATCTTTGTCCCATACTTCTGTTGTGACAACCACAACACTTTCTTAGTTCTGTCTTGAACTATGTGCACCCCCAAGATCTGTTTAGCTTGTCCAAGATCTTTCATGGCAAACGATTTTCCTAGAGCTTTCTTTAAGCTTCCGATCTTCCTTGTATCTTGACCAACTATCAACATGTCATCTACATATAATAAGAGAATCAAGAATTCACCTTCGTCTTACCTTTTGACGAACACACAATGATCCGACTGTGTTTTCAGGAACCCATGTTCCACCATGAAAGATTCAAACTTCTTGTACCACTAGCGTGGAACTTGTTTCAGGCCATACAAGCTTTTCTTCACTCAACACACTAGGTTCTCTTTCCATTTCTCCTCAAAGCCTTCGGACTATTGCATGTAGATCTCTTCATCCAGCTCCCCATGCAAGAATGTTGTCTTACATCCAATTGTTTGATCTCTATGTCCATGGTCGCAACTATGCTCACAACGGTTCGAATGGATGTCATCTTTACGACTGGTGCGAAAATCTTGTCGAAGTTGACACCCTTTTTCTATTGGAACCCCTTCACCACTATGCAGGCTTTATACCTAAGCATGTTGTCGGGCCTTTCGATCTGGATAGTTGCGTGAGTCGGGTGGGTGGGAACCGCTGAAGTTTTGGACTAGGAGAAAGAAGAATAAGAGATAAGGTTTGTTACGAATAGATTGCAAGATGAAGATATGAAACTCTTGAATCCCACGAGTATAGTGTATTAATTGATACTTAGATTGTAAGAGAGAAATAGATGGCAAAATCGTGAATCCCACGAATATTTTATATTAATCAACCCTTATAAAAAATCAACCACCATATACATCTTTCTCTCTTCCTTATATAGTGATGGAAGAGGCTAATCATAGCATCATGCTTTTTCCTAAAGTGTTCATGCACACTAGACGTGCATGAGTTGCCTTTTTCAACCGTGAGTTTTTATTTCCTAAATATAGTGCTCATGCACGCTAGATGTGCATGAGTAATTGGCTTGCGTTTTTCTTCCAAATAAAGTTTTCACGCACTCTAAAAGTGCATGATTTACTTTCTTTCTTTTTGTAAAAATAGGCGTAAATATAACTCTTATATCTATTAAATCTATATTTAGTACAACGGTAAAGTGTGGGTTTGTTTACATGGAGGTATAGGGTTCGAATCCTGCCCTATGCATGTAACAATATTTTCTTTTATTTATTTATGCGTACTTAAATCGGATATTTTCTTTTACATATTTCACGTAGTGTGCGAATTACACTACGAGAACGTTGTCGAATTCTCCAGTATTCACCTTATAGACCCATTTGTTCCTGAGTGCTCTATTACCTTTCGGTAATTCTACCAGGTCGTAGGTGTAGTTTTCATGCAAGGAGTCCATCTCGTTTTGTATTGCACTCAACCATCTTTCTCTGTGCTTGTTGGCAATGGCTTCATCATAGCACTCTTGTTCACCTTCGCCAGTCAAGAGGATGTACTGAATGGCATATGTTGTCGGTGCTCTTCTCTCTCTGAGGGGATATCTCCTTCCATTTGTCGTTTGCTCCAACTCTGATGTCGCTCCCAATTCTTCTCTCAAGTCGGGTTCATTCATATTGATCGGTTGTCAGATGTCCATTGACTCCAATTCGTTTTCTTCGATCGACTTCAATAGGTTTGTCGATTCCGACTCATAGGTCGGTTGCTCTATGTCGATTAACTCCGATTTAGCTCTTCCATTTAGCTGTCTCCGATTATTCGACTGTGTCGGTTCAACTAGTCTTAAGGTGGTAGTCGAGGGTGATTGGGGAGTCGATTCCAACTTCGGTTTCTTCCATTGCTCAATTGTTTTATCTTCACAACATGCATATACATTAAGCATCTGCATATACATTAAGCATATGCACACCCTCAGGTGTAGGTAGGACACATCCTTTCCTGTCCACACCCTTTGTGGGACATCACCTTTCAGTGGTACTAAGGAAGACCTGTTGATTAGGTAAACCGCTGTGTACATCACCTTCGGTAGTTTAACATTAGAGAACATGCTCCTTACTCTCTCCATGATTGTTCGATTCATCCTCTCTGCAAGCCCATTCAACTCAGGGGTCTTTGGTACAATGTATTTGATTCGAATACCCTGGGGCTTGCAGTATTCCTCGAACTGTCCTCTATATTTTCCACCATTGCATCCACATAACACACATTGGTGTGTACTAGTTCCAGTGGCACTTCTTGTCTTCTTGGTGGTCTTGAGTGGAAGGTCACTCTGTTCTGCTTTCCAGTCAAGCAGTCGATACACTTATCCAGATGCACTCTCTTTACCTTTGGTAGAAGTTTTTGGTCGGCTAACATATGTAGACCCGTCTCACTCATGTGGCCTATCCTCTTATGCCATATCTTTCCTGCCAAGTCGGCTACCACATTCACTTCTGACTTTCACAATCAGGCTTGCATCATATACAATGTGCCTTCTTTCTGTGCTCGGGCCACTATAAGATTTCCTTGGTAGAACGTCTACTTGACATTCCGAAAACTACCATTGTAGCCTTCATCGTCTAGTCTTCGAGTCGATATAAGATTCAATCTAATGACGGGGACATGTCGAACATCCTTTAGAGTCAGTTGACACCCTGTCAATGTCGTCAAACAAACACTTACGATTCATGGTATCTTGCACTCCCCCTTATCACCCATCTTTACATAGCCATGTTCCTCGACTATGTAAGTCGAGAAATACTCTCTCGACGGAGTACTCTGGAAAGATGTACTGCAATCGATCCCCCAAGTGCATTCTTCGCTTGCCAGGTTTGCACTTTCTTGTTCACAAATGAACAAGAGTTCTTCATTGCTCGTAGCAATGGACGAAGTGTTCTTTTCATTAGGAATCTTCCTAGGTTCGACGCCATTTCCGACACCTTTGTCCTTCCTCATGTATCGACAGTCCTTCTGGAAGTTTCCAGGTTTTCCGTAGTAGAAGCATATTAGGTTACCTCTAAACTTCGACCTGGCTCGAGACTTTTCTCTCCTTGGTGGACTCCTTTACCGGTCCCTTCCTTTGCCTATGTGTCGAGTCAAGTTTGACTCCGACTGGACCGGGACACCCTTGTCCTTCCTTTTGGTCTCCTCGTTCAAGATACTTGTCTTCACGGCTTGAAGAGAGAGGTTCTATTCTTGACACGAGGTGCTCAAAGTCACCACTAGATTTTCCTAGCTGTCCGGTAGGGTGCACAGTAGCAAGATGGCCTGCACTGCATCTTCGAGGGGGAACTTGGTTGCGGCAAGTTGATTTACGTACCCCATGAATGTGCTGATGTGTTTGACAATGCTCTCATTGACTTTGTATTTCAGCCGTAAGATCTTTCTCATCAGTGAGGTTTTATTGAGGGCGTTCTTTCTCTCATATAGACCTTACAGCATCTGCCACATCTCATGGGCATTCGTGTCGTTCGCCACATGCTGAAGGACACTTATATCGACGCATTGTCGGATGGTGGCCACTGCGTTTCTGTTAAGAAGTTTCCATTCCGATTCTAATACCCTCGTGGGTTTTCCTGCTCTCTTGATCGGCTCGTACAGATCTTTGACTAAAAGAAGGTCCTCCAGCTTAATCTTCCAGTCCGCATAGTTCTGAGAGTTTAGAACTATCATACCCGGGAAGCCGCTCACACCTCCTTCCATGCTTGCACCTCAAGGTCTAATACTAGTTTAAAGAGAATCGATTCATCAATCCACAATAGATATGCTGAAAGTACACAACTCAGAACAGAAACCAACAAGATGAATAGAAAATACAGTGCACACAGATTTACGTGGAAACCCTACAATGGGAAAACCACGGGGAAACAAAACCTTCTCTATACAATGGAACATGTACAAAGGAAAATATTACAACACTCTCTACTGTGAAGTGTATCAGCCTCAAAGGGCTCTTGGCATCTGCTGTTACGAACAGAGCTATGGTGCCGCACTCTCACGCTACGGAGACTAACTCCTTTTGTTTTTTCTACACAATTCTACTCTTTGCCCTAGATGAATTTATACTCATACAACATATGGGTTATTTAGAAGTGTAGCCCCTACTACACATCGTTACTACTACTATTTATAGTTATAATAATAATCGACAGTTAATCAGCTAACTCTCTACTGTCGACTCTTCGATCCTCGGTACTCGACCCGAAGAATTGGTTCCTCCTTGTCTTCGATTGTCAGCTCTTCTCAGCCCGAACAGTCGGCTCCTCCCACTGGAGGGACATATTCCCAACACTGAGGACTCCGATTCCAGCCTCTTCCCTAGTTATGGTCGTCTTCTGTAACCGAAGCCTTTGGGTCTGTTCCGGACTCACGGTCCTTCCGACGAGCTTCTTCGTTTAGCAAACTTGAATTCATACTCTCCAGGTATAAGTTCTTTCCTTCCAATCCGGCATTTCCTAGAGGGACAACCAATGTCCCCCAACTATCCGAAAGGGACTTGAGCAATAACAATGGGGTGAAAGCATGCGAGTGGAAACAATTAGCTATGTGCTTGACATAACTAATTACCTATGCAAAAAGCTACCATTGATAAATAGTCATTTTTGGAAAGAGCTACCATTGATAAACTAGCTATGCAAAAAGCTACCATTGATAAATAGTCATTTTTGGAAAGAGCTACCTTTGATAAACTAGCTATGCAAAAAGCTACCATTGAAAATAGTAGAGAGTTTTAATTATATAAATGAGCACCATAAATGTGCAACATAAACCTACAACATAAATTGATATGTGCACAATAAATTATATACCGAATTCCTAGGTCCATTATGTATGATCCTTTGCCACATCACGTGGGCCATCTTTGGTTGAGTATTCTAGCTTAGATTACTACCATTGTTGCGAAACCCGATTGAGTCCACTCCTCCATTGCCGCCATTCTACAATTAGTTACCGACACTGTGTGGTTCAAGTATCATCTGCCATTGTTCGATCTGACAGAGTTCACACCTTCATTACTGCCATTCTGCACTCAATTGCCGCCACTATTCAGTCCAAGCATCATCTGCCAAGTTCACTCCTCCATTGCCGCCATTGTACACTTAGTTGCCGCTACTGTGAAGGTTGTATATTGCTGCCACTTTTCGATCTTACGGAGTTAACTCCTCCACTGCCGCCATTCTACTCTCAGTTGCCATCATTGTGCATTCCAAGCATCATCTGCCACTGTTTGATCTGACGGAGTTCACTCCATTGCCATCATTCTACACTCAATTGCCGCTACAATTCGGTGACCGGTCCTTTATTGCTGCCACTTTTTGATTTGACGGAGTTCACTCATCCATTGCCATCATTCTACACGTGTTGCCGCTACTGTTCGGTCGTGTATTGCTGCCACTTTTCAATCTGAGGGAGTTCACTCCTTCTCCACTGCCGCCATTGTACTCTCAGTTGTCGTCATTGTTGGTTCCAAGCATCATCTGCCACTGTTCGATCTGACAGAGTTCACTCCTCCATTGCCATCATTCTACTCTTAGTTGCCGCTACTGCTCTGTCCTGGATTGCTACGACTTTTCGATTTGACAGAGTTCACTCATCCATTTCCATCATTCTACACTTAGTTGTCGCTACTGTTCGGTGGTGTATTGTTGCCACTTTTCGATCTGAAGGAGTTCAGTCCTTCTCCACTGTGAAGATTCTACTCTCAGTTGTCGTCACTGTGCGTTCCAAGCATCATCTGTCACTGTTTGATCCGACGGAATTCACTCCTCCATTGCCATCATTCTATACCCAGTGGCCGCCATTGTTAGGTCCTGGATTGTCAGAACTGTTCGATCAAACGGAGTTCACTCCTCCACTACCGTCATTCTACACTTAGTTGCCACCACTATTCGGACCTGGATTATTGCCATTGCTTGGTCTTGGATTTGAATAACTATTCTGTCTGTTGATTATCTTGTGTATTCTTGTGTATATGTGTATTGCGGAATATTTTTGTGTATTGTTGTTGCCCATAGGCATCTTTAATACGTGTCTTTTTTTTGGGAAAATTAGGGTTTAAACCCGTCAAGCCAAATGGAAGGGGAAGGAGGGTGTTTAGAATTACCCCTCGATGATCATCAGGATAGGGATGATGCTATCAGGACACAACAAGCGATACGAAAGTATTGGCCAGAAAAAAAAAAGAAAACATCGTGAATTGTTGAAGGATACGAAAGCCACACTCACTAAAGGTAAAGATAGTATTGGTTGGGATACAGGTCTAAATATCACTGAGAATGGAAGTAATGAGACTACTATCATAGAGAGAAAGGTTTTAGACTATTTCAATGTTCAAACCAAGCACATCAACAATGAAGACAAGAAGGTAGTACTTTATGGAATATTAAATGATCCATCGATAAAGGAGTTAGTTGATTGTGATGGTCTTAATGCAAACATAACATCTATATTAGTAAATAATCTCCGTAATAGTTTCGTATTCATGAGCAGGTCAGAAGATGATCTTGTCTTAAAAAGGTCTAGTCTAATGATGTTACTTAATAGTGATGTTGACGATATTAACATCAGTGTGTTATCTAAGGTAATTGGTGTTAGTAGAAAAAGTGTGTACAATACATTGAACCGAATAGTTTCCTCGGGTGAAGGAACTAATCTACTAAAGCTAACAACAAGATGTAAGCCAATGACACCCATAACATCATAAATCAAGGATATAATCACAATATTTTGGACTAATGAGAGTAGGGTTTCACCCAATAAGAAGGATTTATGTAGGAAACGTGTTGGAAGGAGTCAATATGAGGAGCATCCCATTCATCTTCTTGATGTACCTCAAATATTTACATTTATCTCAACATTTTTTTTGACTTTTGAGCTTACGTAGTTAGCTTATTAGCTACCTCAGAATATGACCATAGCTAACTAGCTACCAGTAATAGCTAATTAGCTACCATAATAGCTAATTAGCTCACTAAGTATATAAAAAATAACTATTTAGCTACTAGAATAACTAATTAGCTACCATTCATAGCTATTTAACTACAACAATAGCTAACTAGCTGGTTATAATAATAGCTAATTAGCAACGAGAATTGTTAATCCCCTACTGGAATAACTATTGTACTAAACTATGGTAGTAGCTAATTAGCTACCATTTGACTAATTAGCTACTACTTAGCTAATTAGCTACTGTATTAAACTATGCTAGTAGTTAATTAGCTACCACTTAGCTAATTAGCGACTCAGCTAAAGTATGGTCGTAGCTAATTCGCCACTATAACTAAAGTATGGTAGTAGCTAATTAGC
Source organism: Azolla caroliniana (assembly GCF_043228905.1). NCBI lineage: Eukaryota > Viridiplantae > Streptophyta > Polypodiopsida > Salviniales > Salviniaceae > Azolla > Azolla caroliniana. Next base: position 12,126,167 of record NW_028230452.1, read on the forward strand.
TACTCAACTAAAGTATGGTGTAGCTAATTAGCTACTTAGCTGAAGTATGGTAGTAGCTAATTAGCTACCACTTAACTATTTAACTATTGTACTAAACTATGGTAGTAGCTAATTAGCTAGGTGGTAGCTGATTATCTACTCAACTAAAGTATGGTAGTAGATAATTAGCTACCACTTAGCTAATTAGCTACTCAACTGAAGTATGGTAGTAGCTAATTAGCTACCAGTTAGCTAACTAGCGACTCAGCTAAAGGATAGTAGTAGCTAATTAGCCACTATAGCTAAAGTATGGTAGTAGCTAATTAGCTACCACCTAACTATTTAGCTATTGTACTAAACGATGGTAGTTGCTAATTAGCTAAGTGGTAGCTAATTAGCTACTCAGCTAAAGTATCGTAGTAGCTAATTAGCTACCACTTAGCTAATTAGCGACTCCGTTAAAGTATGGTACTAGCTAATTAGCCACTATAACTAAAGTATGGTAGTAGCTAATTAGCTAAGTGGTAGCTAATTAGCTATTGTACTAAACTATGGTAGTCGCTAATTAGCTACCACTTAGCTAATTAGCTATTGTACTAAACTATGGTAGTAGCTAATTAGCTACCATTGAGCTAATTAGCTACTGTATTAAACTATGGTAGTAGCTAATTAGCTACTCAACTAAAGTATGGTAGTAGCTAATTAGCTACTTAACTAAAGTATGGTAGTAGCTAATTAGCTATTGTACTAAACTATGGTAGTAGCTAATTAGCTACCATACTAAACTATTTAGGTACCAGTTAGCTAATGTATTAAACTATGGTAGTAGCTTAGCTAATTAGCTACTCAACTAAAGTATGGTAGTAGCTAATTAGCTACCATTTAACTAATTAGCTACTGTACTAAACTATGGTAGTAGCTAATTAGCTACTATACTAAACTATGGTAGTAGCTAATTAGCTACCACTTGGCTAATTAGCTACTCAAGTAAAGTATGGTAGTAGCTAATTAGCTACCACTTAGCTAATTAGTTGTTGTACAAACTATGGTAGTAGCTAATTAGCTACCACTTAGCTATAGAGCTAAATCAGTATGTCCATTTTATTACGCAGGTCAATTTATTTATTAGGTTCTGACGAATGCATCCAAATATCGAAGTTCAACTACGAACATTCGAGTCTCTTAAGCCACACTTTGTGAGACGCTTGAAGGATCGATACACATGTTGTTGCATTTACCATTTACAAATGGGTTTTCTCAAGGACTCTGTTAATCTCCTAGGTCACCATAGCGCCTCCCTAACAAATGTAGTTTGCGCTTGTCTGTGCCCAATTTGTCTATCGAGCCCGCATGAGCACTGTAAATCATCTGAGCATGTTATCTTTTCCATGAGTTGTCTTTTAGATTCAGTATTGTGTCCGATAGAAACTGAGGCCATCTTCCACAATCATAAATGTGTCATGGGTTTATGTCAAGATTGTGGCCCTAGTAGATTTAGGTGGTGTCCAAATGAATTGAGTAGTGAAATATTAATCTCTATCAAGTTATTTGAGTCAGGTGATACCAATTTCGAAGGAAAGGTGTGTAAAAGAAAGGATCTAGTTAGGTAGTCGCTTAAACCAAGGGATTTGGCGTCTCTATTTGTATTATCTCTAGGAAAGTTCATTAAACATAACTTCATTTATTCATGGCAAGCCCTTTAGTTTAAGACTTGCATATCTGATTTTCCAAATGATGTAGTAGTTTCAGTAGTAGATTTCGCAGAGAATTATACTTTCAAGCAGCAAAATGAAATTCAATCTACCGGGAAATGCACGGTTAGTAAACAGTGCGTAATGTAGAATATATTAGATGCTTGGGGAAATGTTGTATCTACCGGGACATTCTACATCGAAGGTATTTTTTATGCAAGACTAGATGATTACAATTATGTGTATAGGCTATTAGAAGACAAACCAGTGGCGTACATTTACTCTCATTTGGTCAGGTGCATCAATGTCCCAATGTCGCAATACAATAGTTGCGCAAGTTTATACACAGTTAGTGCTAATGTGTATGAATGTATTTACAATAGTATGCCATGGAATTTGTAGCTACAAGTAGCAATTACCAGTTTTCTTGTAAAACAAACAAAGCACATGTATTGCAAATAAACAGTTTAATGGACCTCTTTGGAAGTTTTTAATAATATATACAGTCTACTTTTTGTGCTTCTTTCTCACAAAATTGTGTGTCATTTTTATATACAGTCTTCTTTCTGATATATAGTTTAATAATATCATTTAGGGTTCTTCTTTCTAAGATATAGATTTACTCAAGTGAACCATGTACAAGTTAAAATAGTTTGCATAATTTTAAGAAAAAGCACTATCATGAAATCAACAATTTAATTACACAATAGATAAGTTACTCAAAACAAGCAATATAATTCTTCATTGATTAAGTGGTCCGACAGAAACTGAGGCCATCTTCCACAATCATAAATGTGTCATGGGTTTATGTCAAGATTGTGGCCCTAGTAGATTTAGGTGGTGTCCAAATTAATTGAGTAATGAAATATTAATCTTTGTCAAGTTATTTGAGTCAGTGGACACCAATTTCGAAGGAAAGGTGTGTAAAAGAAAGGATCTAGTTAGGAAGTCGCTTAAACCAAGGGATTTGGCGTCTCTATTTGTAGTATCTTTAGGAAAGTTCATTGAACACAACTTCATTTATTCATGGCACGCCCATCAGTTTAAGACTTGCATATCTGATTTTCCAAATGATGTAGTAGTCTCAGTAGTAGATTTCGCAGAGAATTATACTTTCAAGCAGCAAAATGAAATTCAATCTATGCATTGGTGTTCAGCGCAGGTAACCATTTTTGTGCACATAACATATTTTCGAGTTTCGGGTGATGTTAAAAAAGTAATTCATTTTTTTATTTCTGATGATAAGAAGCTTGATACCTTGTTTGTCCAACATTGTTTTAACTTACATTGGCAATGGTTATTAGCTAAACGTTTGGAGCTTACTCAACATTGGGTTTGGTCTGATGGAGATGCGTCAAAATTCAAGGCTAGACGTCCATTTTATTTTGTGGGGAGGTATCCTGCTATAATAGGTTTGGAGATGAGATGGAATTTTTTTGGGTCTGGCCATGGTAAAGGTGAACAGGATGGTGCAGGTGCTGTTATAAAGTGGGCACTTACCCATGAACAACTAAAGGCAAATGGTGTGTAGATGAATTGTGCAGCACATGTAGTTGAATTTTTAAGAGCTAATATGTCAACGAGTGCAACTGGTGTTTATTCATCGCAGGTCCGAGATATCAAACGTGAATTTTGGGAACTGAAGATAGATGAAGTAAATAGGGAGTAGACCTGGGAGTGCCAAGGAATTTCCTAATTGCGATCTCTCCATGTTGTTCGCGGCTATTCTAGGTTGGATGGTTATTGTATTGCGGTTAGAGAATTAACTTGCTTTTGCTTCCATTGTGTGCAGGGAAATTGGAGGTATTGTTTAAACAAAGCATATATTCAGAATTGGGAGTATCATACATTGAACGATAAGGATGTAGTTGATGGAGAAACAAAAAAGAATGCTGACTTCACATATCAAGGACGTGGAGATACTCTGAGTGATGTCTTAAATGTTGGGGATAATTTTGTTGTAAATGTAGAAGAAGGCAATTTAGAGGGTGTTGATTTCTATATATTGAAGTGTATGGTTAGTAAATAGTGTGCAACACAGAATATATTTGATGCTTGGGGAAATGTTGTATCTACCGGGACATTCTACATCGAAGGTATTTTTTATGCAAGACTAGATGATTAGGACTATGTGTAGGCTATTAGAAGACAAACTAGTGGCGTACATGTACTCTCATTTGGTCAGGTGCATCAATGTCCCAATGTCGCAATACAATAGCTACTCAGGTTTATACACAGTTAGTGCTAATGTGTATGAATGTATATACAACAGTATGCCATGGAATTTGTAGCTACAAGTAGCAATTACCAGTTTTCTTGTAAAACAAACAAAGCACATGTTACTATTGCAAATAAAAAGTTTAATGGACCTGTTTGGGAGTTTGTTTTTGATATATAGTCTACTTTTTGTGCTTCTTTCTCAACAAAATTGTGTGTCATTTTTATATACAGTCTTCTTTCTGATATATAGTTTAATAATATCGTTTAGGGTTTTTCTTTCTTAGATACAAATTTATTCAAGTGAACCATGTAAAAGTTAAAATAGTTTGCATAAGTTGAAGAAAAAGCACTATCATGAACTCAACAATCCTGAACATACTCTTAAAATTACACAGTAGATAAGTTACTCAAAACAAGAAATTTAATTCTTCATTGATTAAGTGGTAGCAAATTACATATTTATAACATCCCATTGCCAATGTCTTGAAATCACCTATAAACAACTAAGCTCTTGCTGGTCAGTGGAACTTCTCTACATATATGATCTGCATACTGAGCTCGGTATGGAGTCCACAACCATGTAGCTAGTTGGCAGCTCAATGTTTTCACCAAATAGTGTTCAGGCATTTCATCGGGTAGAATGAGACATCATCTACGAACGTTGAAGTAATGTCGGAAGTGTTCTGTATCTAGAATCAACGTATTGTCGGCATTATAATTTGGCCAAGTGTCCCAAAAATCAGAAAGTCTTTTGAATCTTGCAACATCATTCTGCTCACAATTTTCTCATGTCCACTTACCCTTGAAATGTTGTCGCCAGTTCGGGAAGAATCTTTCTATACACTTCCACACATCTTTACATGGTTTTTCGCTCCAAATAAACAAATCAAAGTATTGCACAGTCCACTCCAGAAATTGATTTGCGTCCCTCCTTGGTGTCATATATCGCGCACTCATCAGGACTTTATCAGGCTCCAAGATCAATGCTCTTCTTTTGACTTCTAATGGTTTAGGTTTCCATTCCTGTAATTGAGCCTGTGTTACACAAATTATTGGTAGCACACGATCAATTTCAATCAACGTAGGTTCATTCGGCACAATTGGTGTCCTTTTCCTCTTCAAACCCCTAGTCGACTGTGTTGGGCCTGGCTTCACATTCTAGTGCTCTTGTGTTGTCGACTTAGTCATTGGCTCGGTGCATGTAGATACTGATCTGGTCGATATCAGCCCACTGGTATCACATGCTGCATCTACCTGTAAAATCAGATCATCTATACAACATGCTTGATCAACTTGCGTAACCAGATCATTTGTGTCAGTTGCTACATCTACTTTCAAGATGTGGCCCTCTAAACACGCAACAACATCAACAGTTTCCACACTACCATCAGCCTTAGGAGCAATAGATTCAAACCCTTTAGACTCTACAACATCAGAAAACACCAACATAGTCACACTCACAAAGTAATTAACAGTCTCACAAAACAACATAATGAACATGAAATATTTTCCATCATAGAAACATTTACATAATTATCTTGGAGAAACATCATAGAGTTCCATTACATAATGTGGATCAAGCAACAACCAATCTGAGGTTTTACTTCTCCAAATAGATCATAGTAAAACTTCATAGAACCCTAGGAAAATCGCTAACAATCATATCCCACTAATAAGTATTTCGCTCCAATTCAAGAGCCCCTTGACCGAGTAATTGGTCTTGTCCCCGATCGTGACCCCTTATTTAGCCTTTTTCTAGCCGGTTGCCCATTTAGCCTTGCTTCTTTGACCCATTACGCAAGTGTGTCCTCCTCCGACAACCTTTCCATCACCTCAGCAACGGCTAGCAGGTCAGCCGCATCTTGCACTAGGTTTTCCAGTACAGTGGGATCTGTTTGGACATTATCAGTAGTTGGGCTCAGTGGGGTGGAATCAAGGTTTTGGGATTCGAGGAAATGTTGCATCAAGTGTTCAAAAACACTATTGTGAACCTCAGATTTACATGTTGTTTCCAATATTTCATGGCTTTTCACATCGTTGCCTAATTCATTACCATCTTCCAAAAGAATAGGGTGGAGCTAATCAGAAGGAGATAAGATAACAGGACTCTTAAATTTAACCACATTGGCAACTATCTCCTCATCAGTTGTAGCGTCATCAACACCAAACAGCTCATGCGCCCTCCTTAATCCACAAGATGCTACAACAACATGGTTGCTAATTAGCTACATCTTAGCTAACTAGCTATTCTTCTAGACTATGGCTGTAGCTAATTAGCTACCACTAAGCTAATTAACTACTTCGCTTAGGTATGGTACTAGCTAATTAGCTACTCAACTAAAGTAGGGTTTAGGGTTTAGCTAATTAGCCACTATAACTAAAGTGTGGCAGTAGCTAATTAGCTACTGTACTAAACTATGGTAGTAGATAATTAGCTAACTGGTAGCTAATTAGCTACTCAACTAAAGTATGGTAGTCGCTAATTAGCTACCACTTAGCTAATTAGCTACTCAGCTAAGGTATGGTAGTCGCTAATTAGCTACCACTTAGCTCATTAGCTACTATACAAAAGTATGGTACTAGCTAATTAGCCACTATAACTAAAGTATGGTAGTAGCTAATTAGCTCCCACTTAGCTAATTAGCTACTGTACTAAACAATGGTAGTACCTAATTAGCTAAGTGGTAGCTAATTAGCTACTCAGCTAATGTATGGTAGTAGCTAATGTATGGTAGTAGCTAATTACCTACCACTTACATAATTAGCTATTGTATTAAACTATGGTAGTAGCTAATTAGCTAAGTGGAGGCTATTTAGCTACTCAACTAACGTATGCTAGTAGCTAATTAGCTACCACTTAGCTCATTAGCTACTGTACTAAACTATGGTAGTAGCTAATTAGTTACTGTACTAAACTATAGTAGTTAATTAGCTACCATTTAGCTAATTAGCTATTGTATTAAACTATGGTAGTAGCTTATTAGCTAGTCAACTAACGTATGGTAGTAGTTAAATAGCTACTGTTGTCCACTGGAATAGTAACCAACGGACAGAAGCGTAGAAATATTATAATATAGTAAAAGCATAAGAAACACATGTAATGGTTCACGCGGGAAGGGTGAACAGCTAAAAGACCCTATGTATATAAAGGGTAAAAATCCTCTATAAGAGGTAGCGTGTAATTTTGGTGCACAGAGCACTTTTGTAATAGAATACTATCTTCTCTGAGTTCTGTGCATATCTGTGGTTTTTTTATCTACCGTGTTCTTTGTTCTCTGTTGTGTACTGTTAATTGTAAGGGTGTAGGCATAAGTGCGGATACTAGTGCACTACCCAAGGAGTTCGGTTGTAGCCGTCTCCCTTATACGCTGCTAGGATACGAGGAGTATCCCATTACGTATTACGATGCAACGGTACCATTCCTTGCAACATAGTCACCTTGAAGTCTACGTCCAAGAACTGACCGTAGACAGTGTTCCTAATCGGTAACACATTTGGCACGCTTGGTGATCTGTGTTTTCTTGTAGACGAACAACGACGAATGGATGATTAGCCATAGACGACCCAGAGAACCGAAACGACAAGACCGACCAATCACAAGGTCCATCACATGCCAGGCGGAGGAACGCGCAAGGCAAAAACCTCGCCTTAGTGATATCTGTTGGAACCACAAAGTCGACTTCCCGCTCACCAAACACCTCGGTGACACACAGGAAGTTCTTTCACCACACAACTACTGTGGTCTGCCCCTGCTCGCCATAGCGTCCAACATGGCCTTCTCCTATCCCCGTTTCAACAGCGAAACAGACACCGCAACCCACATTCGCCTGTGCCTGAAAGTTTGGAATGCAAATCACATTGCGCAAAGACTTCTGGAAGAGGTAGCGCGCCAATCCAAAATGACAGAGTTTGGATTAACTCTGGATGGTAGAGTTACGTTTTGGCATTCACAGATGGATCTGCCAGCAATTACAACCTTCGACCAGCTATAGTCGGCCTTTTTGTGTTTCTTTCATCGGAGGCTGCCGCAACGTGAAATCCTCGGGCAGTTCTATTCATCGGAGGCTGCCGCGCTACCAAAATCGCCGAAATAACAACGATTCCAAGGAAGAAGAGCCGGAGGAAGAAGACTACCGGGGCAACCGCAGATATAATAAAGGAGGACGCCATTACGAAAACTACCGTTCGGTGAACAAACGTGGTGGCTTCAATGGGCCTCGGGGGAAACATAGACAGTATAGGGACCAACAACTTTACGACAAAAGTTCGGAAGATGACTTGCCCGTTTTGGCTTCACATGGCGGATTCCCGCTCAGTTCGGCCTTTAGGCTTAATCCGAAAATTAGGCATCATCATTGGCAAACATCGCTTCGACATCTCGGCGGTAGTTCTCACCCTCGACGCTCCGGGAGCGTATCCAATGCTGCCTTGCAGACCTTGGCTTCATTCGGCGAATATCAAACAAAGCTGGCAAACATAAGTGTATCAGTTTTCGCCAAGGACGCACCAAGGTTCGTGTACCCACAGAGAAAATGACGACACAACCCAAGGGGATAACACCATTATATGCGGAAGATATAAATATGTTGGACGGGGTGGGGGATACAGAGTTGGAAGCATACTTGGAAGAGCACCCCTGAATCATCCCACTATTTGAAATCGACGTAATAGAAACCGCAGCGGAGTATGCTATGCCTACTTTACTTCACGACGAGGCTTATGAACCAGACCTAGAGTCGATCATGGAATTAAGTAGAGCACGGGCAGCGTTCGAGAAGGAAATGGAAATTTCGTGACGAGTCGCTGCCTCAGCCCTAGAAGAAGTTAACGGAGGCACGACATCAGACCCCCGACTCCTCTCCATCGCAAAAGAGTTACTACCGGATCAAAGAGAGGCAATGATAGCACTGCTCAGGAAGTATAAAGATGTGTTCGCTTGGTCCCACGAGGAGATGAAGGGATTAGATCCAAAGTTCTATCAACATAAGTTCAATTTAGCGTCCAATGCAAAACCAGTCCAAGAGCGTCGATACCACATGAATCCAAATTATGCGGCTCGCGTAAAAGAGGAAATTGACAAACTTCTCAAGGTTGGATTCATTAGACCAGTCAAGCAAGCTACATGGCTAAGCCCGATAGTAGTCATATCAAAGAAAAATGGGAAAATATGTGTGCGTGGAGTATCAGAAATTGAACGTTGTAACCATTACAGATGCGTTCCTGTTACCTTTCACCGATAGTGTACTAGATGCCGTCGCCGGGCATGACATGTACAACTTTCTGGATGGCTTCAGTGGGTACACTCAAGTACGCATGCACCCCGACGACCAAGAGAAAATGGTGTTTGTCACGGACTGGGAGTATATGTCGCGGTTGTCATGATGTTCGGGCTAAAGATGGTGCCGACCACATTTCAACGGACAATCACGGAGATTTTTGGGGAATATATACCCGCCTTCATGCAGGTCTTTTTAGACGATTTTGCAGTGTATGGGACAACAGTCGAACATTTTACGCATCTATAGTTTTGCCTGGAGCGTTGCTGCACTTCATGTTTAAGCCTGAATCCCGCCAAATGCGCTTTTGGCATCACTAGTGGAGCTCTCCTCGGCCACATAGTTAGTAAAGAGGGGATAGCAGTAGATCCAAACAAAATCTCCACGATTACTCACGCAATGATGCCGACAAATGCCAAAGCACTCAGCCGGTTTTTGGGACAAATATGATACCACAGTCGGATGATAAGCTATTTGGCGGATTTTGCCACACCATTGCATGCCGCCGTCCACTGTACTCCTTTCAAATGGACAACAACGGAAGAAAAGGCGTATGATGCGCTAAAAATAATGCTAACACAAGCATCGGTCCCATAACCACAAGATTGGGCAAAACCATTTCACCTTTTTGTGGATGCCTCGGATATAGCAATAGGTAGTGTGTTGATGCAGCTCATGGAGCCGAATAGGTACCGACTAGTGTACTACGCCAATCGGAAACTTTCAATGGCTGAGCATAACTATTCCACAACGGAATGTGAAGCGTTGGGTATGATATACAACATACAAGATTGACGTTTCACATGGATCATACGACATTGCTATATCTGGTGGAGAAATAGGCATTGACAAGGAAATTGGCTAGATGGATGCTGGTGCTCCAAGAATTCGACTTTGGAATCCAACACAGACCAGGTGCGCAACACGCGGTGGCGGATTCCTTGAGCAGATTAGATAATGGAGAAATGGAGAAAAAGGATGACGATGACTTTGCGGATGCGGACATTCTGTAAGTAGCAAACTTAGCAACAAGAACAGAAAAGACTTTTCCGGATCGATGGTGGATGAAAATGACCTACTTTCTGACCACGGGTTACCTCTACCACAATTAAGGACGGATGAGAAAAAATGACTGGTGTCCGGAGTCCGAATTTCTGTTTAGTTGAAGACGTTCTATATCACAAAGGCAGTGACGATATCTGGAGGCGAGGAATACGACAAGATGAGAAGGCATCGGTCTTACGCGAAGCTCACTGTGGTAAGGAGGACATTACGCAAGCGATGTTACGGCCTGGAAAATTTGGTAAGCAGGACTTTCGTGGCCGACTACGCAAAAGGATGCGTATGAATATTGTAAAGAGTGCGATTTATGCCAACGGATTGGCCAACCCACGGAAGTTGCGAGAATGCCACATCAACCAGTGTTGCCGTTGGATCCTTTCCGAAAGTGGGGGCTCGATTTTGTGGGACCCTTTACCCCAGCGGCTGCCAGAACCAGCAATAAGTATATCCTAGTGGCTACGGATTACTACACCAAGTGGGTAGAAGCGAAACCACTACGCGAAAATACCACGACAGTCACAACGAAATTCCTTTACAAACATATCTGGTGTCATTTTGGCTGCCCTATTGAGCTCATTAGTGACCAAGGGAGTCACTTTCTGAATATGGTCATTAGCGAACCAACCCAACACTATGCCGTGGTCCACAAAAAGAGTACGTCGTATTACCCATAGGCAAATGGCTTGGCCATATCCACAAACAAAACATTACAAACTATCCTCAAAAAGATAGTCAATGAGAATAGAACAAATTGGGATACCAAATTGCACAACGCATTACGGGCATATCGATCCAGCTATAAGACCAGCATACAATCCACGCCTTTCAGGTTAGCATTCGAATTCCAGGTACTAAGTCTGCGGATTCAAGTACGAGACCGGCTGCTAGAGGACAAATCTAAACGAATACGGCTACAACAACTGTTTGAAGTAGGGGAAACACGATTACGCTGTATGGCCATATTGGAATAGGAACAACGGCAGCGCAAAGCATTCGTGGACCGACATCGGCATGCACATGAAAAGGAGTTTACGGTCGAGAAAGCGGTATTAGTTTTTCAAACACACATGGGGCAAATGCCAAGAAAATTAAGATTCCGCTGGACAGGCCTGTACTGGATAGTTGGAGCGGAAAACGACACATTTCAACTCGACACCTTGGCCAGAGAAGTGCTACGACAAAAGGCGAATGGGTTTCGCCTAAAACCTTACCTAGGACCTACGCCACCTAACCCGTTCCCCGTCGGACAGGACAAAGCCAGAAGATCCGCGGAGTAATTATAGAGACCTACTTGTACTATAGTGTAAACATGATATTGTATGTAACCGTTACAGAGAAATAAATAAATAAAAGAAAAGAGAAGATAGTGATGCTATTAAAAGGACTTCACGCATGCACAAACTTCTAGAACAAGAACACGTGGCACCACGGTGGCTCATAGACCAATGAACCCTAGGCCACAAAAAGAAGAAAATAGAAGGTTTTCTGCACAGTACATAAACCAATCATCTAACCCTCATCGCTCTCCTCACTCACCTTCCTCTCCATCATACCACAGAGCTCACGTTCGCCATAGCCATCATACCTCACCCTCTACCCAGTAGTCTCACCCACCTACTATGCAGATCCCTATTTATGCCGCCTTGCGTAGATGGCTCGTCGAAAAGCGCCTGGATACATCAAAGTTGCCGAGGCACCTGCTCACCCTGAAGCCCTGGACATTGTAAGGAAACTCAATATAGACACGGTCACCAACACATCCATTCGGAAGAAGCTTGACCTGTCATCACTTGGAGAAAGACATTTCAACATCCCTCCTGCGGAAACCTTGTAGAGATATTTCGAGGCATATTCAACGTCCTCTAAGGCATACAGAACGAAGGAAATCCCCGACCCCTTCTTTCGTGAAATAGCCAAGTTCTCGTTGGAGGTTGGATGCGTAGATGTAAATGCCTATGGGATGCCAAAGCAGAAGGCAGGCATCATCATAGATACCTTCGAAAGGCGCATGGTCGATTGGGGAGTCATTACGAGACCAACGTTACGGGAACATCTGCACGCGTATAAAGGCGGAAAAAAGCTAAGGCCAATCATACAACAGTATCTGACGATACTATTCTCACCCCGAGGTCTAGCCGCACCACAACCCAGCAAACCCACGCCGCCACCACGTTCCGCGACCCGGAGGTTAGCAAAGTTGGCCACCACGGAATGGGAGGATGAACCCCAATCGGCCCAACCCAACATGCAGACAACACAGGAAGAACGACCGGAGCACAAAGAGGAAGCTCCGCAGGAGCAGGAAGCCGAGCAACGCCAGGAAAGCCCGAGGCCGAAACAACAGAGGCTAGAGAGGAACGATGGGTAAGGATTAGTTAAAGACACACTCGCGGCCACAGAGATGACTGTGGTGGTTGACAGTTCCATGGCTATGGAGCCCAACACCACTTTTGAAATAATCTGAGAACCACGGCCGATCATTACGGCCTAGTCATAGAGGGGGAAAGGCGTATTTATGGTGAAAAGCGAGGTCGTGAAGTATCCAGACATTCCGGACATAGCCCCTAGGGTAGGCAGACAACGGAATGTCGGTATACGTCAAATGGGAATTGAACTACCCTCATTAAACGCAGCCCTCGTCGAGGTTCATAGGGAAATGGCTAAGGTCAGTATTGGCGCCAAAGATATGGCGATTGAAAACAAAAATGTCTGGAAAACGGTTAAACAGACCCAAGTTGAGCTACAAAAGGCCAACGAACGCATCGCAGAGTTGGAACGAAAAGAAACTAGGACGCAACAGGAATCTCAACCAACAAACAACACTACCGAAGCCCAGTCCCTAAGAGAAGAGGTTGAAGCCCAGATCCCCATCGCCTCAAAAGCAAAGAGGGCCGTACAGTTGGCGGAATCCAAGATTGACCTCCTCCACTCCAAACTCTACCAATCCTCCGATGGAGAAAGGACATCCGGGCCAAAGGCCGAAAGGTAGTGAAGGCCCTCGAAGAGAAACTCGAAGCGGAGGCAGCAGCGCATACCCGCACAAAAGAAGAAAACACCAAACTATAGGAGGAAGCGCAAAAATCGGAAACAACGATCACAGGACTCCGGGCGTTATTGGAAAAGAAGAAAGCATGGTACGAAGAGCAGCTCGTACGGGAACATGAGGTGAGGCATCAGGTCGAAATCCTCCTGAACGATGAAATGGGAAAGTTGGAGGAATTACACTCGAAGGAATCTCAGTTATGTGCAAGAATGAAGAGCAATTATGAGGAAACGGTTGCGGTCAGTAAGCAAGAAATCGAAAACCTCAAGAAAACCCTGGAAGAAGCGCGTAACCACTGCCAAGTAATAACCGACAACGTGCGCATACTTCTTCAAACAAATCGGGAGAGGTTTAGGGCGCAATTAACACCGGTGCTAGACAAAGGCTGGATGGCGTGGGCTACACAAGCGGCGGAGTTGCATACTTACCGGGCGAACTAGGAGAACCGAAGGAAAGACGAGTGACGTTTCTACAAACTCAATGAGAAAAGCATTGCGGGAGTACGCGAGGACCTAGCACAGGATTATCCCACGCTAGCAGACCAACACTACGAGGAACTCGCGTAGCTACTGGACGATTTCGGCAAAAGTGAGGAGGATATGTTTCACAAATCATGCAAGCCGGCAACACGCGACCAAGTGTGGAACCCATCGCGATACTAGTAAGTGATACTGCCGAACAAGAGGAATCTCAACCCACGTCACCGGAAATAACAACTACGATAGGCAACACGGGAAAACAAGCGAATCCCATCGCGATAACGGAAAGTGAGACCACCGAACGGGAGGAACCTCAACCCCATTCACCGAAGCGGACGACTACGGTTGGCAACACGGAGGAAGTTACGGACAGGACAGAGCCTTAACCTACCTAGAGCCCACAAACGGATGAGCCAACCACAGTAGAACGGGATGAGCCAACAGAACCTGGACCACCCACACAGGGAGACGTTGACATCATGGAAAGCCCCACCAAGCAAGTACAAGACATGGAACCATGCCACGACACACCTACGGACACTACGCCGTCCCCGAACCAGGACATCGGGGCGGAACCAAACATCCGGGCCATTTGGGAGGAAGAATAAAGGGGTGGGTCCGACGTGCCATGGCACTATCCTACAGGCGTTCCAAGTGTTGTCCTCCAGAATAGTAACCAATGGCCAGAAGCGCAGAAATATTATAATATAGTAAAACCATAAGAAACGTATGTAACGGTTCACGCGGGAAGCGTGAACGGCTAAAAGACCCTGTGTATATGAAAAGAATTGCGTACGGAAGCAATACAGGAAACCGAACAATAGAAAACGCAGGTTTAATGGAAAGCTTAGGTTTGCACAGTACGCACGGGAGAGACAGAGAGAGGGAGTGAAACACAAGAACTTAATTCAAAAATAATACTCAATTTGTACATAGGATGTGCTCAGTGAGCACTTTTATACAAGCCCTGACAGTCGGGCTGACACAAGTATTGACAATACTTGACTGCTCATAAATGAGCTTTGACTCTTACTCCCAAAACTATTCCTTACAAGGAATATCACTCTAACGGCCTTTCAGTTTATGCACCGGTACGACCTTCCTACGCACCGGTCTGGCCTAACCGATCCAGTCCTCGGCTTGCTCATCCGATCTAGCCGATTTTGAGCTTGTCTCTTAACACTCCCCCTCAAGCTCAGCTTGAGGTTCCGCCTGCTCCGTCGGATCTACGCTACGGCTTCTCCTGGATCCACGCCTCGGCCTGTTTGACTCCGCGCGTTTTGACCCTTCCGGTCGGCTTGTCTGCACCCACGGCCCTTCACAACTCCCTTGCTGTCGCGGTGTTGGCGCTTCTCCTGCTGCCTTCTTTTCCGCTTGGCCCTCGGTTGATTCAGTGTATCTGAATCAAACATCCGAACCGACCCGGCTACCTCCGATCGGTTTTCGCTCTCGTCCGAGTTGGCTGTCTCAACTCGTCTTCGGTCTTCTTGCCCTTGACGACGTCATATCCCCCATGCTTGGTTGGCTTTGGCTCTTTCTTTCGGCTGCTCCCCTTATGTCCGCTTTCGGACTCTTCAGCGGATCCGCCCTCAGCTTCTTAAGCCGATCCGAAGTCGAATTCGTCATCCTTTCCTACTCCCTTCCATAGTCATCTGGGACATCTCTCCCCCTCAAGTTCGGCACGTCGAGGTGACGCAACCCAAGCGCACCCGAGAATTGCCGCAACTTGTCCAGACCAAGAGGCGTGGTGAAGATGTCTACGGTCTGCCGATACGTCGGAACATACTGAAGTTCGACTTCACCAAAAAGGACACCCTCACGGACAAAATTGTAGTGCACCTCAATGTGCTTGGTCCGTGCATGGAAGACTGGGTTCTTCGCGAGCTGGATGCTGCTGAGGTTGTCGCAGTAGATCGTCGTCGGATCGGACACCTCTACCTGCAGATCCTTAAGTAGCCGCTTCAACCATATGGCTTCACATGTCGCGACAGCCGCTCCTCTATACTCGGCTTCAGTGCTCGACAGTGCAATTGTCAGCTGCTTCTTGCTACTCCACCCTACCGCGACACTCCCAAGAGAGAACGCGTATCCGGACGTGGATCGGCGATCGGCGGCGTTGCCAGCCCAATCAACATCGGTGTAGCCGACCAACTACGGCTAGACCGGTCCGAAATAGCAGTCCCCGGTCCTTAGTGCCGCTTACGTACCGCAGTACGCTTTGTGCACACTGAAGGTGCTCCTCGGTAGGTCGCGCCATAAACTGACTGATCACCCCGACTGGATAACTGAGATCGGGTCGAGTGATTGTCAAGTAAATAAGGCTTCCGACAATTTGTCGGAACCTCGTCGGTTCGCACACCTTTCTGGAATTGGGGCGAAGCTTGACGGTTTTATCAAGAGGAGTCGAGATGGACTTATAGTCTGGCATCCCGAATTTGAAGAGCATATTCAGCACGTAATGACGTTGGCTGATCAGTATGCCTTCGGGAGTGCGGATCACTTCGATCCTTCATGTCGAATGATGCCGCAAGCTGGAGCTTCATGCGGTCGATTTCACCTAGTTCGGCGCTGGTGATGACCAAGTCATCAACATATAGTAAAATACTAACCGGCCCGAGTCGACCTTTCCGGATGAACAGGGAAGAGTCCGATTTTGACGTTGCAAAGCCCATCCAACACAGTTGCTGCGTGATCTTCGCGTTCTAGGCACGCGGGGCTTGCTTCAGTCCGTAAAGAGACTTCTTCAATCGGCACACTGCTGAAGTGTTCGTTCCAGAGTGAAATTTGGGGGGCTATACCATGTACACCTATTCCTCAAGCTCACCTTGCAGAAACGCATTCTTTACATCCATCTGATGTTAGTGCCACCCCTTTGCTGCAGCTACCGCGAGCAAAACACGGACGGTCGTCATCTTCACGACCGGTGCAAACGTCTCATCGTAGTCGATGCCATGTTTCTGCGCGTAGCCTTTTGCCACTAACCGGGCCTTGTATCGGTTGACCGAGCCGTCAGTGTTGTACTTGACCTTGTACGCCCACCTACATCCGATCGGCTTCACACCCTTTGGTGCGTCAACCAGGTCCCAGGTCTCGTTTTCTGCCAATGCGTGCATCTCTTCCTCCATCGCGGCGCACCAGTTCGCGTCCTTAACCACTTCTGCGTAGCTCTCCAGCTCATGCACTTCTGCTACACAGGTCATGTACGCATAATGATGCGCCATGTACTCGTTGTATCTGAACCGTACAACTGGGTTCTTCTGGCGGGTAGATCGGCTTAATCGGTCTTTAGCCGATGTCGAGGTCTTCTCGACCGACGCGGACTTCGCTCTTGAAGACCCGTAACCGCTTCCCTCAGAGTCGGACTCGCATCGGTCTGACTCGTTCCTATTCGTGCCGGAATCCGACACCTTCTTCTTCCCTTTCTCTTTGTTCGTAAGCCGTCTCCTCGGCTTCCTGTTCTGGGAATGCACGGCCAAGTCTCCACTACTCGCCGGCTCTTCATCGGACTGGTTGAACCGACTCCGTCATCCATTCGGTCCACGTAACCAAAATGAAATCGGACTCTCTTCGCGGTTCCCGATTTCCGGCTCATCCGGAGGCATCTTAGTCTCATTGACCTCATCGTCAGAACCCGGATTGGAGGTGAGGTCCGGAGTCGGGGCCAAGTACTATGACACAGACTCGTCAAACACAACGTCGCGGATCACGCGCGCTTGTTTGGTGCGCGGGTTATAACACTTATAACCCTTCTGCTCGTCCGAATAACCGACCAAGTTACATTTCTCGGCCTTTGCGTCTAGCTTCCTCCATTTCTCCTTCGGCACATGCACATATGCAATGCTACCAAAAACTCATAAGTGTTGCAAGTTCGGCTTCGTTCCGAAATATAGCTCGTGTGCCGACACTTTTTCTCCGATCCGATTCTGGATGTATACCGCGGTTCTTACTGCCTCGGCCCAGTAGAACTTGGGCAAGCTCTTCTCTTCCAGCATTGCCCATGCCGCTTCCACAACCGACCGATTTTTCCTCTCGGCCACGCTGTTTTGCTCCGGCGTGTATCTACAACTGAATTCCCGCCGAATTCCCATCTGTTGTAAATAACCATTGAATTGACTAGAGAAATATTCTTTTCTGCCATCCGACCGCAGGCACTTGATCTTTCTTCCTGTTTCCATTTCCACGAACCCTTTCAGGTCCTGGAAACAGTCCAAGACTTCGCTCTTCCTCTCAATGAGGTAGATCCACGTGTGCCGTGTGTAGTCGTCGATGAAGGAGATGAAATATTGGCTCCCACCAAGACTAACGTTTTGTGCTGGCCCCCACACATCGGAGTGTATCAAGTTGAGCTTGTTCTGGCTCCGGTTATGCTCGTTCAGGAAGGGAAGTCGGTGTTACTTCCCAAGCTGGCAGGCTTCACAAATTTGTGCCTTCCGGCCACTAAATTTGGGCAATCCGAACAACACCTGTTTCGATTGCAGGTCCTGAAGCCGCTGGTAGTTGACGTGCCCTATCCGCTTGTGCCACAAGTCGATGTCCGACTCGACTTTTTGTCCCTTCGCGAACATTGCGGTGCCACCGTCACTAGAGTCGAGGATAAACATCCTCCCATCTCTCCGCCCTTGCGCAATAACATGGCCTTCTTCCTCAATGAATCACCCGAGATGTGTAAACCGAACCTACATCCCTTGGTCGACGATCTGCCCGACCGACACTAGGTTCTTTGTGATTGTCGGGACGTGTAACACGTTCAGAAGTTTCCCGTTCACCGACATTTGCAATCGGATGCGGAGTGTCTTCTCCGGTTGCGACTACTCCTGGTTGTGTCGGTTTCTCAAGGTATGAGAACCACTCCTCGTGGCACGTCATGTGGTTTGACGCGCCGGAGTCGATGTACCACACCTCCTCCGACTTCGGGGTGATCTTCTTCATTGAGTTTGCTTTGTGCCTTCTCACAAAGATTGACCCTTTTCCGGCTTTTCCGGATCCTTCGGCGTAGTGTGATCGTTGTCGGTTTCCTTTGTCGGTATGTTTGGACCCGGTCCTCTCCGACTCGGTGCGCTTTTTCCAGCACTCGCTCTCCCTATGGCCTTTCTTGCCACAGTACAAGCAATCTACAATGGATTTCCCTTGCCAGTTCTCGTCGCCCCGACTCCCCCTGTTTCCGGAGGGTCCGGAATTGCTGTCTGCATCACTTCGGTGCCTTCTTCCTTGATCCCGTCGTCCGCCTCCATTGTGTACCGACTCGCCTCGTCTGCCACAACTACGAGACCTATCTCCCTCCGTGTACAACATCTTGTTGTCGGTGTGCGTGCTCATTGACGCACCCGCGTGGTTCTCCTCTACCAGGAGCATCGACTTTAAGTCGAAAAAGGACGACGTATTCTCCCGGGTACACAGAGCAGTTCGGAACGCCCTGAACTTCGACGCCAAACCCTCGAGATAGACCTCGACCATCTCGCTTTCCTCGATGTTCACATCGATGGAAGCTTAGGAGTCGCATATGTCCTTAATCCTCGAGGTATAGTCCGCCACCGACAAATCGCGTTGCCGTAGGTTGCTCAACTCCTAGTGGTGCTCGCAGCGAAAATCTTCTTCAGATTTTCCCACGCACCCTTCGCTGTTTTTGCATCCCGAACGTAGCTTAATAGTTGTTCACCCACACAAGACGTGAAGCAGTATAGCACTCTGATCACCGAGTGTTCCCATGCCGGGAAGTCATTGTGTGTCGAATCGGGTGTTGTGTCATTTGCACGATCGGCATAGCTCCAGTAACCATGTCCGAGCAGGTACTCGTGCATCCTGTAAGACCAAGATGCGTAGTTGTTTCTGTCGAGCTTCTCCGTTAGAAGCGAGCTAGCCATTCCTCTATCCATCGCTTTTCTTATTCTTCTTCGTTGGTTTTTCCTTCAAGCAAAGTCGGCTACAGAGGTTCTCAACCCTCACGCTCTGATACCGTGAAAAGAATTGAGTGCGGAAGCAATCTAGGAAACCGAACAACAAAAAACGCAGGTGTCATGGAAAGCTTAGATTTGCACAGTACGCACGGGAGAGAGAGGGAGAGAGAGTGAAACACAAGAACTTAATTCAAAAATAATACTCAATCTGTACATAGGATGTGCTCAGTGAGCACTTTTATACAAGCCCTGACAGTCGGGCTGACACAAGTACTAACAGTACTTGACTACTCATAAATGAGCTTTGACTCTTACTCCCAAAACTATTCCTTACGAGGAATATCTCTCTAACGGCCTTTCTATTTACACACCAATACGGTCTTCCTACGCACCGGTCTGCGTACCCATTTACGAACCCGATTTACGCACCGGTCCGGCCTAACCGATCCAGTTCTCGGCTTCCTCAACTGATCCGGCCAATGTTGAGCTTGTCTCTTAATAGTATATAAAGGGCAGAAATCCTCTGTAAGAGGTAGCGTGTAATTTTGGTGCACAGAGCGCTTTCGTAATAGAATACTATCTTCTTTGAGTTCTGTGCATATCTGTGGTTTTTTTATCTATTGTGTTCTTTGTTTTCTGTTGCGTATTGTTAATCGTAAGGGTGTAGGCGTAAGTGCGGATACTAGTGCACTACCCAAGGAGTTCGGTTGTAGCCGTCTCCCTTATACGTTGCTAGGATACGAGGAGTATCCCATTACGTATTACGGTGCAACGGTACCATTCCTTGCAACATAGTCACCTTGAAGTCTACGTCGAAGGACTGATCGTTGACAATGTTCCTAATCAGTAACAACTACCACTTAACTAATTAGCTACTCAACTGAAGTATGGTTGTAACTAATTAGCTACTATACAAAACTATGATAGTAGCTAATTAGCTAAGTGGTAGCTAATTAGCTACTCAGCTAAAGTATGGTAGTAGTTAATTAGCTACCACTTAGCTAATTAGCTACTGTACAAAACTATGGTAGTAGCTAATTAGCTATTGAGCAAAAGTATTGTAGTAGCTAATTAGCTACCACTTAACTAATTAGTTACTCAACTAAACTATGGTAGTAGCTAATTAGCTACTTAGCTACTCAACTAAACTATGGTAGAAGCTAAGTAGCTACCACTTAGCTAATTAGCTACTTGACTAAACTATGATAGTAGCTAATTGGCTACCACTTAGCTAATTAGCTACTCCGCTAAAGTATGGTAGTAGCGAACTTGCTACCACTTAGCTAATTAACTACATGTTAGGTAATTAGCTACTATACTACAACCATAATAGCTAAATAGTTTCCACACTTTATATAGCTTACCTAATTAGCAAACATGGAACTGATTAGGTACACTATGGTCACAAGCAGCAATTTTACCTGTGTGTTTTCTCCACTCATCTGGGAGATCTGTATTACAATCCCCCAAACAGAATGCAGCAATGCGATAGGCATATTGAAAACAAACGATATGGTATGTGTGTTGGCATGGTTGTAGGTGAACCAACAGAGTAGTAGATTTGTCCTCTACATGTAATCCACAAGCGATGCAACATGCTTGAATAGTCAATATATTGTTTCCTAGTTCTCCTTCATTTGGTAAGGGAGCAAGAATGTTTAGGTTCAATTCTTGTCTGCTCCTTACCATCCCCTCTGCAAAATGTAGCTGCTTCTTAAGGCAGCTAACTACCTGTTCTTGACGGGAGTATTGTTCCTTCAACGCAGCTGAGAAATTTACCGATTAATTATTCCTTAATGAGGAAGATACAACTACAAGAAACAAGAATCATTAACTTACTTGTAGCTTTTCGGAATTGTAATCAGCGACAATATTTACACCTAGAAGGTCAAGGTTCATTGAAAGAACCTGGATCTCTGTTTGTAGTTGATTTTTCCATTGGGGATCCAGCAACCCCTCAATTTCAAGTTCATGTTGAGCAACCTGTTCTAGATAATGCCTCAATAGCACATTTTCATGTACAAGTTATTTATAACATATTACATACTAGCAAAACAATAGGTACCTGAATCTTATTTCTGATTGTTGTAACTGCCAAAGTGACGTTGCTCTCCATCATAGCATCCAATGTTGCTTTCTCTAAATCAATCTTAAAAAACTCCAATGTCTCACACGCTTCAGGGACATTTTCTAGCATATAGCTAATCAATGTCTCACATGTTCAACACTCTAGGATAGGGAGGAACGAGCCACCTGAAATAGAAAATCAGTAATAAGAATTGGTGCAAATTTACAACACTTTGAGATAGTAATTTGAAATTTGTAATCTGTACTTTTTAACATGTATCAGAAATCAACCCTAATCAGAATTTGTCATGAGAATTGGTGCAAAATTACAACAGATTGCGATAGTGATAAGAAATTTGTAACCAAAAACTTGTAATCTGAAATATGTAATCAAAAACCCTAAACCACTTAGGGGAAACACAAACCCTAATCATCACTAAAGGCAGAAATCAACCGTACTACGAAATTGTGTCAATTAGAAACACACCTGCTGCTACACCCCGATCTTCGAGACATCCTTGTTCGGGACTCCAACGACTTCGCCGTATTCGATTTTTGGGAAAGATGAACAGGCACCAAAGTTACAAACAGTTATCATAAAGGGAAAAAAAAGTTTTTTAATATGTAACTGATACATACTTGGACGAGGATCAACTTGCTCGTGTGTTCTAGCTCTGAAGGTGCAATGTCGATCTCAAAGTTTTTGTGCTTGCTGCGGGGGCTTCGTTTGCGTTCATGCTCAGAGTACTCCATCTGTTTGGAGTTTGAACTCGAAATCAGGATTATCAAGAATTTGATGGCATTCAAGTCGAGCTTAGATGATGGCCCTACTCCCCATGTTCCACTCTGTCAGAAACCAAAGTTCAAATATTAGAGTATTCTCATAAATTAAATGACATGTATTTAACTAATAAAACATAAAATTTCGTAAACCATCCTTATGATTTTCCCACAAAAAACTAGCTAGACAAATAGCTAATTAGCTGTGGCCATTTTAGAAGCTAATTAGCTATAATAGTGTTTCCACTCGCATGCTTTTACCGTTATCCCATGTCTATTTTCATACATGAAAGCTCAAATGAGTGAGATCTCTATCATGCATCACATGTATTTTATGCATGTCTTGTACCCTCACGTGCATTATATGCATGGGGGCACCTATAAAAAGAGGGGAATCAAGTAAGGGAGGAAAGGAAGAGAAAGTAAGAAATGAAATCATTTATTAACCAAAGAAGCTAACTCATTTGGGGAAGTGTCTTGTCTCTCGGAGTTGAAGTCAATGGTTCAAATCAATCGTCGGTAAAGAAATGTTTCATCTTGATATGAAGCATTGTAAAGTTGGTAAAATCTTGTTTTCTTAATATAAATCATATTCATATCACTATTGCTTATTAATCATACATTGTCTCTATCTTTTATCTATATTCATCTCTCTCTCTCTCATATTACTTTTAACTCTTCTTCTTCCCCATGTTCCACTATGTTAGAAACCAAAGTTCAAATATTTGAGTACTCTCAGAAATTAAATGACATGTATTTAACTAATAAAACATAAAATTTCGTAAACCATCCTTATGATTTTCCCACAAAAAACTAGCTAAACAAATAGCTAATTAGCTGTGGCCATTTTAGTAGCTAATTAGCTATAATAGTGTTTCCACTCGCATGATTTTACCCAATGCTAGTACCTTGTCGGTTAGTGATACTTTGAGCGAGGTAGTTTGGTTTATCAACCCTTGAAGGGGTTCATATGCTCTCCCATGCTAGCGACATCTTGATACTGAAGCCTCACTATCTTTTGGAATATCGAGACCTGATTTACGACGTTATTGTTCTCCAACATCGTGCCAATATTCTCCCAGAGCGCATTGGCCTTCTGCTCTTCATTAAAATTATTGTATAGGCTCATGTCGAGAAAGCACCAAATGTATGACATCGTCTTCATGTACATTACTTCCTAGATCGCGACATCGTTCTTGTCCGGTCTTTTGTCCCCAAACTGTACCAACAACCAGAGATCTTTTACGACTAACATGTCCCTCATCTTCAACTTTGACACTGGGTAGTTGGAGCCGGTGAGCTTTAACATGCTACTGAATGAATCTTCCATCTTCTTTCTTTGTTTGAAGTTTAAAACTTTACTCTAATACCAGTTTGTAGTAAATAGTGCTCAACCACAACTGAGTCTTAATGACAATGGAAGAATCAAAACAGAAATAAATATTTATGCTCTTACACTCAAAATGGGTCAACACGGATATTAACATGGAAAACCTAATCATGGAAAACCATGGGAGTTCTCTGACTCTCAACAGGATCACTATAGAAGAGGGGTACAACAGAATGTGACATAGAGGCAACGACCTCGAGCTCTATAGCTTCGCCTTCAGGCGGTTACAACAGAAGCAGATTCAAATTCTCTCTCTATCGCTCACACACACATTGTACAATGATAATGATGATCACATATATACATAACTATGTTGCCCTAGTTATATTTATACCTATATAACTTTGGGACTATTTACAAATATGACCTCAACGGTCACGTATGAACATATTTACTAATATGTTCCTATTTGCGGCTTCATACCGTATCCGGTTCCTTCCTTGGGCTAGTCCAATCCGGCTCGTCCGGATCCCATCTGGAGGGACCTATTTCCCAACAACAAAATCGACCAAATGTGGATGTATCTATACTCCACCATTCTAGAAGTTTGCAACTTGT
The DNA here is from genome assembly GCF_043228905.1 of Azolla caroliniana. NCBI lineage: Eukaryota > Viridiplantae > Streptophyta > Polypodiopsida > Salviniales > Salviniaceae > Azolla > Azolla caroliniana. The sequence goes on from NW_028230452.1 coordinate 12,150,606, forward strand.
TTCCCATAATATGCAAAATATACATTTACTCAAAAAATTAGGATGAGACGTCAATTCTAGTAATGATTCCCAAAAGAATGAGCTACTACAATCAATAGTCACCCAAATTGGACATTTTTGTCTCAATAAATCTTTATAATTGACCATAGGAATCTATTCCATCACATGCACTAATCTACTATAAAAACGATCAGTACCTTTGTCATCGAATGTGTATGGTGATGTTCAAAAAATCACATCATATAAACTTCTTGGACTCGCATACACATTCTCAACACAATTAGGCATTATGAATTAATTTAGCTAGTGCTTAATCCATGTTACCAAAGGAAGTTTATTAGTCAAATAGAAAATAACATTGCAATCATAAAACCTGTCAAAAGTTGCTAACATGGACTTGGCATCCATCATCACCTCTAACAATGCTCCACTTCAATGAGACAAAAGAAACACATAACGCAAGCAATTCTTTTGCTTCTCCCAAAGAACAACCAAATTAATGCCGACAATGCTCCACTTCAACCAAACAAAAGAAACACATAACGCAAGTCATTCTTTCGCTTCTCCCAAAGGAAGACTATCTCATCATATTAAATTAAAGCTACAAGGAACGATTACCTTCACATCCCAACAACTTGGATGTTGGTAAAAGATCCAATTGTAATGGACTAGTGTATCCTCTTTCAAGAGGAGGCCATCATATTATTCCATCAAAGACCTTCTTTTATATCTTCTTCGGGAATTAATTCTGAGATTTGTTGGAAGCAGGTCATCAAATGCGGAACAAAACCAACACTTATCAAGTGAAGAACTCCTAGTTGAAGTAGATAAGATGGAAAAAGGAAAAAAGCATATTGTATAGCAATAGAGGCAACTTAGTCAGAGACAAGATCAAGAAACAGATACGGAGAAGGAAACGTAAAAATATGCACAATACTATGTAATTGTATTATTCTCTCAGAGAGTTACAATGGCACAATGTACAACATGAACCAGCTTTTTTTCAACTAGGTTACAAAAGTTAGTTTAAATACTAACTAACATAGGGCAAGTACCCTTTCCACTATTTACAAAAATAGTCTAAGCCTAGTTTGTCCAATGGGAGAGTGTGAATACGTCCATTATTTCCCCGTATTCGATAGTCCCTTGTAATGGGCCTATACAACAAAAATTTGTAAATCAAAGACTAAACACAATTACAAATTTATACAAAAAGGTGTTGAATTAATTAACTTGCGATGGAATTAGTAGTGACCGAAAAACAAAGGTTGGATCAGTTGAAGCTAAATCGGATAGTCCGAAGCCGAATCCCGAACGTGTTGAGGCCGATTGTCCGAGAGCATCCTTATTTTCTGACTTAATCGGTTTGATATTTCTTGACGCCCATTTGGTGGCGAAGGGACCAGAATTGGTCTACCGGAAGACACTTGGTTATCGGCTGTACATATTTTCTCAATGCCAATTTTCCCTGAAAATGACGCAGTTCCGAACGAAGTGGTATCAAACATCGATGTGCTTCGAGGCATTATTATGAACCAAATTTCATGGCAAAGCGATGATGCCTTAACTGTTATTGTAGACAACTAGGGTTGAGTCGGAGTCGGTTTGTCGAAACATGCTCGTTAGTTGACCAAACCACAAAGCTTCATTTGCCATGTCAAACACGGCTATATATTCGGCTTTAGTGGTTGACATCACCATGCACTCTTGACATTTAGACTTCCAAGAGATTGCTCCATTGTCAAATTTAAAATAGTATCCGGTTGTCGTTTTTTGGTTGTCTAAGCAACCGACAAAGTCTGAGTCGGTACAACTGACTACCCCCTGAAATCTCATTCGGGCTAAATAGGATGTCATAGTCTTTTGTGCCCACTAGATATCTGAACACATGCTTCACTATGTTACAATGCACTCGGTCAGGATTGTGCATGAATTTTCTAACGATTCCTACAACATGAGCTAAGTCTAGCGATGTTGCAACCATTGCGTACATCAAGGAGCCGACAACAGGTGCGTATTGGGCCAACTTCATAGTTTCCCCCTCCAGAGCAGATGTTGGGCAATCCTTTTGAGATAGTCGAAGGCTATTTAGAATTGGGGTCGAAGTAGATTTTGCCGATTGCATCTTGAATTGTTCTAAGACACATCCAATGTAGTCGGCATATGATAGAGATAGTTATCTTTGATTCCGAAAATGATTAATCTTCATCCCTAAAATGTGTCTTGTTAGACCGAGGTTTTTCATGGCAAACTTCAACTGCACTTGCGGAATGAGTTCGGTGACCTCTCCGGCATTCCGGTCGAAGAGTAGCATGTCCTCCACGTAAATGATGAGGAACATGGAAGACCCATCTTGAGTTGTTTTGGTGAGAAGGCAATAATACTCATCGCTCTTTGAGAAGCCGACTCATTGGATGAAGTTGTCAAACTTCGGGTTGCCTACTTGGGGCTATATAAATTCTTCCTGAGTCTGCAGACTACATGTTCTTGACTAGATACCACGAAGCCTTTTGTCTGTCCATATAAATCTCCTCCTCTAGGTCACCATGGAGGAAGGCCGTTTTGACATCTAGCTGGATGAGCTCTAAGTCCTCGGCTGCCAGGATGTTGAGAATGAAGCGAAGGGTGGTCATTTCACCACTAGTGAAAAGATTTTGTCAAAATCGACGGTGTATTCTTGTCGAAACCCTTTTGCTACTAATCTGGCCTCTAGTTTTGGGTTGGCCGAATCAAACATCTCTTTTAGTCTATAGACCCACTTGCACATAAGAGCATGTCGATTTTTCGGTAGTTCAAGTAGGTCCCAAGTCCTATTTCTCGAATGGAGTTCATATCTGACTCCATCGCCAGATGCCATGTGGACAAATTGGTTGATGCCGACAGTTCTTCGTATGACATTGGCTCACCGAATCTTTTGAACAGTATCTCTTCGGAGGCTGCAACAGTCTCATAGATCTATGTGGTAAGACTGAGCTAACCGGATTGTGTTGAGCCAAAATATTCGGTTGTGCAAAATCAGCTTGAGCCAATTCGGTAGTAGAGGATTTAGCTACCCATGAAGTTGACCTTGTGTTTTGGCCTATGCCTATTGGCCGTCCAGGATGATTAAGGTATGAAAAGGGCCACGTGGAAAAACCTGGGTCGAAGTGGGACCGGCGGAACAACACAAGAGTAACGTGTAATCATACAAAATACCATTTCTTGTATTAAAGAACGTAACCGTCTGTACCCTATAAGAAGGGTTATGGAGTTTTGTAAAAGTTGTTGGAATTTGCATTAGTCGAGTCAGTCTACCATTAATCAAATATCTGTTTGGTCCTAATGTGTGTGTTGTTTCCAATACTAAGTTGAGTCGAATAGTTGTATATCACGTTTGCCAGTTGTTGAGAGACAAGCTCAACATTGGGTGCGTAAACGGGTACGTAACCCAGAACGTAGAGTGGGTGCGTAAACCTGTACGCAAAATATGGTTGTGGCGGTATTTAAACTGAAAGGCCGTTACAACGATATTCCTCGTAAGGAATAATTTTGGGAGTTAGTGTAGAAGGCTCATTTATGAAGAGGTCAAATACTGTCATTACTTGTGTCAACCCGATAGTCAAGGCTTGTATAAAAAGTGCTCACTGAGCACGAAATATGTACAGAGAACATACAGAGAATTATTTTGAATATAGTTTGTAGTTTCTCTCTCTCCGTCTCTCCCTCTCTTTCTCTGTGATTTCCATTGTTCACCGAACTGTCGTACTACCGAACCGTATACTGTGTGTTCTTAGGCATACGCTTCCACACACGTATTCTTTTCATGGTATCAGAGCGCGAGGGTTGAGACTCCTCTGCAACCGACAAAAAAGCTTGCGATAAAGACAGAGTTAAGTTATTGTTTTTTGGAAAGGTTAAGACAACAATATGGATAGAGGAATGGGAAGCTTGCTACCGACTGAGAATCTCGACAAGAGCAACTACGCATCTTGGTCGTACAAGATGCACCAATACCTGCTTGGTCATGGCTACTGGAGTTATGTCGATGCAGCTAATGATGCAACACCCGAATTGACACACAGAGACTTTTCGTCTTGGGAACAAGCGGCAAGCAGACTTCTTTACTACTTCGCATCCTGTGTGAGTGACTAGCTCTCGAGCTGTACATTCGGAATGCTAAGACGCGAAAGGATGCATGGGCGAACCTCAAGAGGATTTTCACCACTAACACAACGACCAGGAAGTTGTAGCTAAAGCAGGAGCTCAGCAATGTTCGAGAGAAAGATCTGTCAGTGGCCGATTAAACAGCCCGAATCAAGGAGATCTACGACTCTCTCGCCTCCGTCAACGGGAATGTTGAGGAGGACGAAATGGTGGAGGTATACCTTGGTGGGTTAGCATCAAAGTTCGGAGCGTTCCAGACGGCGGTCTGCACAAGGGAGATTACGCCTTTGTTCTTCGACCTTCAGTCAATGTTGCTCGTGGAGGAAAATCATGCGTATGCATCAACGAGTATGCACACCGATAGCAAGATGTTATACACGGAGGAAGATAGGCCCCGTAGTCGTGGCAGACGACGTGGATAAGCGCGCAATGGAGGCGGCCGAAAAGAGCAGAACGTGCAGCATAATCAAAATTCCGGAAGCAGGGGGAGTCACAACGGTGCCAGAATCTGACAAGAGAAGGTCGTGATGGAATGCTGGTACTCTGGCAAGAAAGGCCATAGGGAGAGCGAGTGTTGAAAGAAGAGAGCCGATTCAGACAAAACCGAATCAAGCAGAAGAGACGTAGGAAGGTGTCAGAAATCGCACTATGTTGATGGCTCTGAATGAGCTGGAAATGGATCGGGCCCAGCCTTCATGATGAAGCACAAGACCAATTTGATGGCCGTGAATACCTCGAAATCGAGCGAGGTGTGGTATGTTGATTCCGGAGTCATGAGGAATGGTTCTCGTACTTGGAGAAACTGGAAAAAGGAGTGGTCGAAACGGGAGATGACACTCTGCATACCATCGAACATGTCGGAGAAGTTCCTCTCAGCCACGTCGGGTAGAAAGGGAAACTTATGAACGTGTTGCACGTTGTCGTGGAGAAAACTGCCCCTAGGCGGAAACTGGGTATAACGTGTGTAAACCGGCCCTTACATGTGGGCACAAGTTTTGTTGTATAGTACGTAGGTAGGTACAAGTCGGCTGAGGTGAAATCCTAGGTAGCACGCATTTATTAGGGAGAAAATCGAGGCGTATCCCTGTCGGAAAGGACAGGGAATAAACATGATGTAACGGGTGGAAACGGCCTCCCTCGGGTTATAAAAGAGAGGGAGAGGTATTGTAAATATATAGCGTTTTGTGGAGGATGAAGTGCTGCCGGATTGGAACTGAGCTCTTCTCCTCTGTCTTCTCCATAGTCGTTCTGTGCAAGTTTTCGGGAGGCTGAATTTGCTCCGCGGAACACCCGAGTGCTTCTGGTAGAGTCTTCATCTCGCGTTCTGTGTGTGTGTGCAGGCGTCGGAGCCTATCACTCGCCGGCTAGCCGGTTGTAACTCCTCGATTTATATATACATATACATTTGTTCTGTCTCCATTGTTCAGAGTTCATTGCAACTCCTGTGAATCTGTGTGTTTGTGCGCGTGTGAAGTACATCAGTAGTTTCCTTCCCCTCCTCTCATTCAGTTATTTCTCGGTCCAAGGCCCCCATGGTTCCACCTCATTCTCGACGCACGCGCATAACAATGCGACATATTTGGTGAACCCAACATGAACAAGTGGCAGAGGAATAGAAAGATGAGGGGGTCGGATCTTGCAGAAGCCATGGCTTCGGCTATAGATCGGATAGTGAGTGCGCGCGAAGGCACAAGCGCCCTCGATAGGGCTATTGAAGCAATCGTCGACACGATAGGCCGGTTCGGTGGGAAGGACGCCACAAGCTATTTGGAGGCTTACCGAGCCGAAATGGTGATGAGGGACATCCCGGAGGACAAGCGACTAGCCAGATTCCCTCGGGTGGCGATGTCGAGCATCCACGCGGAGGTGCTTGAGGTACGAGCTGAGAGTCGGACATGGGAAGAGTTTGAAGGTTGGCTCCTTGAAAAATACGGGCTTGATGACGCGCTTCGGCTATCGAAGCGCGACTTCATGGAATGGGTGGAGACCCCCGAAAAGGGGAGAAATGCATTGGTGCTCCTTCAGGAGTTTGAAGAACGCTTTGCACATCTTTCGGCGCTGGACTGGACCGTACTGGACACAAGTCATGTCTTATTGTTCGTTAAATCGGTGGACGTAAGGGACCGGGAGGAAGTGGGCTTCCTGCTAGAGATCGATGATGGCCTAACAACAAATTGCGCCGTGGTAAAGAGAGTCTGCGGCCGTTTTGACAAACGGTGTGAGTGTGTCGATATAGGCTTGACGAGGGCGGGTTCTGTTGCGACAAGGAAGGTTGAGGTTCCCCCACCGGCGCGAAGGGAAGAGACCCGAGACTGGCTCGAGACCGGCTAGACTTCAACCAGCATGGTCAAAGGCTCGTCCGGAGGAGTGGTTTTGGAGGAGCTGACTCGGATGGTGAGGGACCTCCAAATTGCACAAGCATGGAGGGACGGCGGCGAACAAGTCCGTGACCGAAGGCCTCCGGCTGGGAACCGGTGCTTGTGGTGCGATGCGGTCGGCCACGCCCGAAAGGACTGTAGGGACTTCGCCGAAGCAATAAGAGCTAACGTGTTGTACCTATGGAACGGTCGGATGCATGCTAGCGAGACCCAAAGGGCCCTCGATCTGAATGTCGGACGAGGGGGTATGAAACGGCTAATGGAAGAAGCGGTGGCTCGCCACGCGGAGACCGTCCACTACTCGGCGTCACCTGGAATCCGGGTCGGAAGTGATGAAGTCTGGAAGATGAAGGAAGCCATTGATTTTGGTCGTTGATGCTGGAAGGCCTCACCAGCGTATGGCTGAGGAAAGAGGAAGCGGACTGGGTGGAAAGACGAGTCTGGGAGGCAACTGGGTGGAGTGACCCGGTCGAAGAGAAGACGGCCTTCGTTGAAGCCGCTTGCCAAAACTACATGGTTCTTGTGGAGGATAAGCGTGCAGGTAAGACCGGAGGGGCCGGACCCTCACAACGGTATGAGACCTGGTTCAGGCAAAAGCAAGATGATGCCGGTGCGACTGGCGCACCAGATAAAGCCAAGAGGGTCGGGTACCGATTGAGCACGGAGATCGAGAGGACCACGAACCTACGAAAGGTCCTCGAGGAACGTATCCTCGACAACAAAGTGGAGCTATCACTGAGGGAAGTGGTCTGAATCTCCAAGAAGGAGTTCCACGATTCCATCATGGACTTGGTGAAGCGGAAAAGGCTTTCGACAAAGCCAGAGCCGGAGAAGCCAGTGGAGGTGCGAACGATGCACCTAGAAAACATGGCTCTAGAAGACGAGTTGGTGGAGAGCCACTATTCAAGGCCACATTAGGCTAGAGCAACCACTGAGACCCCAGTTAAGATCGGAGATGTTCAGGAGTCGGTGGTGGCCCTGGTGGACCACGGTTTAGAAATCAACTTGATGTCCATGGACTTCTACAAGAAGGGGAAGTGGCCGATCAACACCAAGCACGGGTGGAAAATTCGGGCAACAACGCGCGCCACGAAAGAGTTGCATGGAGCCTGCCCGAATGTACGAGTGAAAATCGGTGATGTCGAGATTGATCAACACTTCTTTGTGCAGGGGACGTCCTCGCATCCGGTTATACTCGGGGAACCGTACATCACGGCGGCACGGATGGAGACAAAGGTGTTGGACAATGGTTCGGCATATGCACGAGTCCAAAGCAAGGATGGGCGTCACTCAGTCCAGTTCCTGACGGTGCGACCGAACCATGAGCATAACCGCAAGACCCTTGGTGGCGAAAACCAAGGGGATTTTTAGAGAGGGCTATCAAGGCGTGGGGCCGCGATAGTCCGGACACCCCGGAAAAACCCCACAGATGTACTATAGGCAAAAAGACATGTACCATAGGTAGGAAATTTTGTTTCTCCGATAGCGGAGGTTGTACGATAGCCAGCGTAGTTGGCCGGGAAAAGAAGCGGGCGGAGGAGCGACTTCGGTCATGCGGAGTCCTCGTCCCTGAAGAGGAAATCAACGGAGCCATGGAGGCGGTCTATTTTGACGACACCTTACGAAAGTTACGGGAGGTGTTCGGAGAAGGATCGGACAATTCCGGTATGTTCCGAAAATATGTACGAAGTCATCGGCAACTTCGGTAATGGATTCGAGTTAGATCGAATGACTCGAGTTGATACGAGGTACAAGACTGTGGACTGGAAGGTGAGGCCAGTCGCGGCACCCTTGCCAGAGGTCAGCGAGTTACGTATAAAGGGGGTCACGTCAGACCCAAGTTTACGAGATCCGGCCAACATAGGACACACGTTCACAGACATAACGCTACGGGAGCTCAACATTGGTGGGGGTGGCTTTCTATTGCCAGTGGAAGAGGACCAGTTTCGGAGAATGCTCGGGAGGCACAGGAAGGCTTTCACATTCTCACCGGAGTAGATCGGGTGTGTAGACCCGACGGTTGTGGAACCAATGGTGATCTTCACGGTATCGCATGTGCCATGGAATCTCAAACCGATTCTGGTACCCAGAGCTCACATCTCGAAATTGATGGAGCTACTGAAAAAGAAGGTGGAGATGGGCATCCTCGAACCATCGTGTGCCCCATATTTGAATCGATGGTTTACCGTGCCAAATAAGGACAACACACTGTGCTTCATACAGGACCTGCAGCCGGTCAACAAGGTGACCATTCAAAACGAAGGTATCGGACCGACCATTGATGAATTCGCGGAGGCCTTCACTGGCAGGTCGATCTACTCGGTCTGGGATCTGTACTCAGGGTATGATCAGTTCCAGCTAGCCGTAGAGAGCAGGGGTGTCACGACGATGCAGACTCCTGTCAACCTAGTTCGGATGTGTACCCTACCGCAAAGGGGAACTAACTCGGTGGCACACATGGTGAATTCAATGAACAAGGTGTTGAGGGACTGCATCTCGGACATCACCATGCCGTTTCTGGATGACATCCCGATCAAAGGATGTCCGTTGGAGGCCAAGGACGAGTCGATCGGGCCTGATGGTTGCCGGAGGTTCGTGATGGATCACATCCGCGACTACGAGAAGGTGCTACAAAGACTCGGGAGAGCGCGGCTCACCTTCTCTGGAGAAAAATCAGCCTTCGGACAACCGGAGATCCTAGTAGTCGGACACCTGTGCGGGCCTTACGGCCGGAAGCCGTCCCTAGCGAAGGTTGAAGCCATCTCCGTGATGAAGGATTATTGTTGGTCAGTCACGGAGGTCCGAAGGATCCTGGGGGCATGTGCGTTCTATCACATCTGGATTCCTCACTACACGCATGTCGCGGAACCGCTTTACGGGTTATTAAAGAAAGGGCGCCGGTTCGAATGGAGGACGGAGCACACGGAGTTGGTCCGAAGACTGAAGGAGGCGCTCGCTACGGCACGGGCTCTCCGGAAAGCGGTTTACGGCAAGGAAGTCCCCATTTATGTAACGGTGGATAGAAGCCCGACCGGGATCGGGTGGGTGATCAATCAGGAAGACGAATACGGCGTACGGTTCCCGATCCGATTCAGGGCAAAGGTACTGAGCGAGTGGTAGTGAGGATACGCCCAAATCAAGCGCGAGCTATGGGGTATCGTTTCGGCAGTCAAGGCCGACAAGGACTATCTGATCGGGACGAAAGTGATCATCGAGACGAACTGCCTATCGATTCTGGGTATGGTTTCCGGATGCGCGACTCCGGACCTGGCGATGCTCAGGTGGATCGTGTACATCAAGTCCCTGAATCCGGAGATACGGTACATCTCTGGAAAGGATAACGCCATGGCCGATATGCTTTCAAGGGCGTGGTTCAACGATGAGGATGGCATGGTTTCAGATAACGAAGAAGTCGGCGGGGATTTTTTCGGGTCAGCTAATGTGGCAATTGGAACGGGGAGCACTCCGGCGCTTAACGAATTCGACGAGAGCAAGTACGACGGGGAGTGGCTCCAGATCGGCGGGTTCCTAAAGACAATGACACCAAACGCGGTGTGGACGAAGGAAGAGACCAACCGGATTCGGAAGAAAGCGTACTGATTCTTCCTACGGGATAGGAGCATATGGAAGCACCCAAAGAAGAGAAATGACATCCCGCTCCGAGTGGTGGCGAAGAAAGAGGAACAGGAAGATTTGCTGACGGCATACCACGAGAGTCCCTGGGCTGGACACAGCGGGACGTGGGTCACATTCGAGAAGCTAAAGGGGAAGTACTGGTGGCCGGGACTATACCAGGACGTGCATCGGTTCGTGACATAGTCCGACATCGGGACGAGCTTCACCCGATCTACCCTCTGACCGTCCACTTCAAGTGGATGGTGGATTTGGTGACGATGTCGATGGGGGTAGGGCAGATGCGGTATCTGGTGCTAGCTCGGGAGGACCTAACGAACCAGGTGGAAGGCCGAGCGTTACAGAAAAAAACGACCACGGCCATGTGCTGATTTTTTATCAAAGAAGTGGTATGCCGGTACGTGTGCATAGTTAAAATCATGGCCGACCACGGAGAATTGGATGCGCAAGAGGCAGAAGAGTTGTTTGACCGGCTAGGGATTAAACTCTCGCTCACCGCAACGTACAATCCGGAGGCTAACGGGAAGGTGGAACGCGGACACGGGCCGATCGTCAAAGCGTTACTACGGGCGTGTGGAGGCCATGTCGGGAACTGGCCGCGACTCTTACCGTATGCGTTGTAGGCGGACCGAACTCCGCACAGTTCGGTAATCGGGTTCATGCCGGCAGAGCTAATGTACGGGCAGAAGCCGATCATGCCAACGGAGCAGACAATCTCCTCGTGGGCCATGGTAGACTGGAAAGACGAGATGAGCCGGGAGGAGCTGTTCGCGGCACAGATTCGGCAGCTGGAGCGAAGACAGGAGGACGTGGACCGAGCTACGGGTGGTGAGGGTAAAGAACAAAGGATAGTTCGACCGGACTCACCAACTGAGATCGAACCAGATTGAGGAAGGCGATTGGGTTCTAGTGCATGACAGCAGCCTCGACAACCAGCACAGGGCAATAAGGAACTTTGCAAGAAGGTGGTTCAGGCCTTATGTGGTACCAAACACCAACGACAATAGGACCTACCATCTCGCGGAGCTCGACGGGACAAGCATGGCAGTACCGGTGGTGGGGAAAAGGATCAAAGCATTCAAAAAGCGGCACGACGCTGAACCGGACCCGGACGACCTGGATAGTGATGATGACCAGCTCGGAACGGATGTCGATCCGGAAGACAAAGGATAAGCGTGGGCCAGTCTTCTCCGGCAAGAGTCTAATTTTGGCGCATACAGGTGGATGCGTGGTTAGGTGGGGCAGATGTCGTGGAGAAAACCGTCCCTAGGTGGAAACCGGGTATAACGTGCGGAAACCGTCCCTTACACGTTGGCACAAGTTTTGTTGTATAGTACGTAGGTAGGTACAAGTCGGCTGAGGTGAAATCCTAGGTAGTAGGAATTCATTAGGGAGAAAATCGAGGCATATCCCTATTCGAAAGGACAAGGAATAAACATGATGTAACGGGTGGAAACGGCCTCCCTCCTTGGGCTATAAAAGAGAGGGAGAGGTATTGTAAATATATCGCGTTCTGTGGAGGACAAAGTGATGCCAGGTTGGAACTGAGCTCTTCTCCTCTGTCTTCTCCATAGTCGTTCTGTGCAGGTTTTCGGGAGGTTGACTCTGCTCCGCGGAACGCCTGAGTGCTTCCGGTAGAGTCTCCATCTCACGTTCTGTGTGTGTGTGCAGGTGTCGGAGCCTAGCACTTGCCATCTTGCCGGTTGTAACTCCTCGATTTATATATACATATACATTCGTTCTATCTCCATTGTTCAGAGTTAGTTGCAACTCCTGTGAATCTGTGTGTTTGTGCGTGTGTGAAGTACATCAATAGTTTCCTTCCCCTCCTCTCATTCGGTTATTTCTTGGTCCAAGGCCCCAGTGGTCCCGCCTCGCTCTCCACGCACGCGCGTAACAATGTGACAACGTCCCGACAATAACCAAGAACCTGGTGTCGGTTGGAGAGATCATCGACCAGGGGTTGCAAGTTCGATTTACGCATCTCGGGTGCTACGTCGAAGAGGAAGGCCAAGTTATCGCACAAGGGCGCCGTGAAGGGAGGACGTTCATCCTCGACACCAATCCAACCGAAACTACGTTGTTCGCGAAAGGACAGAAGGTCGAGTCAGACATCGACCTGTGGCACAAGCGGTTTGGCCACGTTAACTTCCCATAGCTTCGTGAAATGCAGAGGAAGAACATTGTTTTCAGCTTGCCGAAATTTCGGTGTTGTAATGGCCAAGTTTGCGAAGCTAGTCAACCCGGGAAGCAGCACCGACTTCCATTCCCCAATGAGCGTAATCGTAGTCGAAATCCGTTGGACTTGATCCACTTGGATGTGTGGGGACCGGCACAGAACGTGAGTCTCGGTGGAAGCTGTTACTTCATAACCTACATGGATGACTTTACTCGGCATACCTGGGCATGCTTGATCACGTAAAAGAGCATAGTCTTCGCGTGGTTCCTGAAGGTGAAAAATCTTGCAGAAAGAGACGCAAGACGTAAGATCAAGTGCCTACGGTCCGATGGTGGGAAGGAGTACTTCTCCAACAAATTCACGAGTTATCTACAAAAGGAAGGAATTCGACGCGAATTCTCGTGTTAATATACATCAGAATAGTACACCATAGCCGAGCAGAAGAATCAGACGATCGAAGAAGCCGTCAGGGCAATACTTGAGGTGAAGCATATGCCAAAGTTTTACTAGGCTAAAGCCGTAAGGATGGCTGTTTACTTATAAAATCAAACCTCTGCTAATGGAGGAGTGTCGCCACATGAGTTGTATTACAGCAAGAAGCCGAACTTGGCACACTAGAGGATTTTCGGCAGCATTATGTATGTGCATGTGCCAAAGGAGGAGAGGAGGAAGCTGGATGTCAAAGCCGAAAAATGCATCTTAGTCGGCTATTCCGATGAGCAAAAGGGGTATAAGTGTTATAACCCCCGAACTAAGGAAGTTCACATAAGACGAGATGTCGTGTTCGACGAGTCTGCTTCGTGGTACTTGCCTTCACCTCCAATACCTCAATACTCCATTCTAAATTCTGAAGAAGATATAAGTGATGCTGAGATGCCCCTGCATGATGAGGAAATCGGAGTTCTAATAAAGAGTCCGATCTCATTTCGGCTAAGTGAGCCGAATGAGGAGTTGGGCCGAAATGGCCAATCCAATCGAGAAAAGGGGAAGAAGAAAATGTCAGAGTATGATTTCGACAGTGCCGAATCAGATTGGAGCGAATCTGACTTCGTGCCAATCGAGAAAGAACCTCCATGGAAGGGCTAGAAATCGACCAAATAGGTCGTGAAATTGGGTAATCACGAATTACGCTGATCTACCCACTTGAAAAACCCCGTAAAGAGGTACGAGTATAATGAATACGTGCCGCACCATTACGCGTACATGACACGAGTGGCGGAAGTGCGTGAGCCGAAGAGCTACGTAGAAGCGACGGAAGATGCAAACTGGCATGCCGTGATGGAGGAAGAGATGTGTGCTTTAACAGACAATGAGACTTGGGACCTGGTTGACGTACCAAAAGCTGTAAAGCCAATTGGATGTAGATGGGTGTATAAAGTGAAATACAACACCGACGGCTTCGTCAATCGATATAAGGCCTGGTTGGTTGTGAAAGGCTATGCGCAGAACCACGACGTCGATTACAACGAGACCTTCACGCTTGTTGCAAAGATGACTACTGTGCGAGTTCTGTTAGCCGTAGCTGCGACGAAGTGGTGGCATCTACATCAAATGGATGTAAAGAATGCATTCCTGCAAGGTGATCTTGAGGAACAAGTGTACATGGTAGAGCCTCCCGGATTTCTATCCGAACAGAACACTTCAGCAATCTACCGATTGGAGAAGGCGCTATACGGCCTTAACCAAGCCCTGCGAGCTTGAAATGCGAAGATTACGCATTGGTTGAGTAGAATGGGGTTTACAATTTCCAAATCGGACTCCTCATTGTTCATTCGGCAAGGTCGACATGGACTGGTTTGTCTTTTGCTTTATGTTGATGATTTAGTCATCACCATTGCCGACCTGGAAGAAATCGTCCGCGGAAAGTCTCAACTTCTGGCATCATTCGAAATGAAGGATCTTGGCGACCTTCATTACTTCCTCGAGATCGAAGTGATCCGTTCCCCTGAAGGCATATTGATCAATCAGCGTCATTACGCGCTGAATATGCTCTTCAAGTTCGGGATGGAAGATTGTAAGCCCATCTCGACCCCTCTGGATAGAAACGTGAAACTTCGCCGAGAGTCGGGAAAGGCGTGCGACCCGACACGGTTTCCACAGATTGTCGGAAGCCTCATCTACTTGACGATCACTCGGCCGGACCTCAGCTATCCGGTCAGAATGATCAATCACTTTATGTCGCAACCCACGACCAAAAACCTTTAGTGCGCAAAGGATTTTACAATATGTCTGCGGCACGAAAGACATTGTGTTGTTGTATCGTGCAGATGTAGCCGAGTAGTCAATCGGCTACACGGATGCCGATTGGGCCAGAAATGCCCATGATCATAGATCCACATCCGGATACACATTCTCATTGGGAAGTGTGGTGATCGCGTGGAAGCAGCCGATAGTAGCACTGTCGCGCATAGAGGCCGAATATCGAGTAGCGACTGTCGCTACGTGAGAAGTCATTTGGCTAAAACTACTATTACAGGATTTGCACATAGAGGTGTCCGATCCAACAACGATCTACTGTGACAACCTCAGTAGCATCCATCTTGCGAAGAACCTTGTGTTCCACGCCTGGACCAAGGACATTGAGGTGCATTATCACTTTTTCCGCGAGTGTGTCCCTTCTGGTGAGGTCGAACTAGCGTATGTTTCGACGGGTCAACAAGTTGCCAACATCTTCACCAAGCCCCTTGGTCTCAACAAGTTATGGCATCTCTCAGGTGAGCTCAGGTTGCGTCACCTCGACACGCCAAAATTGAGGGGGAGACAAGAACAGGAACAAGAGCGTGAAAGAGCCGATATTGACCGCGTTTCCGAATCGGATGAAGAATTCAATTTCGGGCAGCTGAAGAAGCCGAAGAAGAAAGTAGGGTCCGTAATCGAAAGGGAGAGCCAAAGACAACCGAACAAAAGGGAAAAATAGCCAAGAAGGGCATAAAGGCCAAGACCAAGACGTGGTCTGATGTTGTCAAGGGCCTGGAAACAAAAGACGAATTGGAAACAGCCAATTCGGGCGAAAGAGGAATAAAATCGAAAATGACCGATTTAATCAAAATGTTCAATTCAGACATTACGAATCTATTGAGGGCCAAGCGGAGGAAAGGGCAGCAAAAGAGGCGCCAACACCATGACAACAAGGGAGCTGAGAAAGGCCGCGTGAACAGACAAGCCAACCGGAAGGGTCAAAGCGCGCGAAATCGGAGGGGTCGAGGAGTGCAAGTGGACCATGAGGCCAAGAGAGGCGTGGAACCTCAAGTTAAGCTTGAGGGGGAGTGTTGAGAGACAAGCTCAACATTGGCTGCGTAAATGGGTACATAACCCAGTACGTAGACTGGGTGCGTAAAACCGTACGCAAAATATGGTTGTGGCGGTATTTAAACCGAAAGGCCATTAGAACAATATTCCTCGTACGGAATAGTTTTGGGAGTTAGTGTAGAAGGCTCATTTATGAGCGGTCAAGTACTGTCAACACTTGTGTCAGCCCGATAGTCAAGGCTTGTATAAAAGGTGCTCACTGAGCACAAAATATGTACAGAGAAGATACAGAGAATTATTTTGAATATAGTTTGTAATTTCTCTCTCTTTGTCTCTCCCTCTCTTTCTTTGTGATTTCTGCGGTTCACCGAACTGTCGTACTACCGAACCATGTACTCTGTGTTTTTATGCATACGCTTCCACACACGTATTATTTCCACCAGTTGGTTGTAGCCAGCTTGGTTTTGAAAACTCCACAAACATCACGACAGATCTAGCCCATCCCCAAAAGGCTACGTAAGAAAAACCTTGGCGGTAAACGATTCCCTCTTTCGATTTAATCTCACCCCAACATTTTGTCCCTTATCGACAAGACCTTGAGTCGGATACCAAAGGACAGATTATTCGCCCGTTGTGTTACCAAAGGACCTGTAACACTTTTGGCATGTCGAGTCGATATGTGAATACATAGAGAACAATAGGGGGATGGATGTCATCTAGCTGACATGGCAACAAAGAAATGCGGAGACGAAGCAAATCCCACACTTGGGCAGAGTCCCGACACACAGCAGAAGTTGCTACTAGAAGTTCCACTACCAGATCACGAAGAAAGTGTGGTCAAATCCACGCTCACCAAACAAGGCCACGCAATGCTGGAAATCCTTTCCATAGAGAAGTATGAAATTGGAGCCACCAGCGGCAGTAGTTCAGAGGTCGATTACAACAGTGACCACCCTAACCATGTTAACAACCCTACTAGGGATACATTCGACATCCATGACTCCAACACAATGTCGTAGCCCTATCCCAGATACAATGATGAAGCGGATACAGAGACCCATGTACGTGCCTTCCTGATGAACTGGCAGGCCAAGCACATGTCCCAAAGCCTGGTAGTACCCAACACAAATGTGTCAAAAATAGCCAAGTTCGGGTTAACCCCTGGACGGGTAGGCAACGACTTGGTATTCGCAACAAGACCTGGCAAAATTCCCGCATTATGAACATTTGAAGGACAAGTTCCTCCGACTGTTCCATCGCCAGATTCCCCAACGCGAGCTGATGAGTCGGTTTTTCGCTATAATTTGCGAAGACACCC
The DNA here is from genome assembly GCF_043228905.1 of Azolla caroliniana. Lineage (NCBI taxonomy): Eukaryota > Viridiplantae > Streptophyta > Polypodiopsida > Salviniales > Salviniaceae > Azolla > Azolla caroliniana. The sequence continues at coordinate 12,167,506 of NW_028230452.1, forward strand.
ACAAAACCGTTCCGCAATTCGTTAACCGCTTCTAAAGCTACTAGTGACAACTGACATGGCCAGCCCTAACGGACAAGCTTAAGGAAACATTTTTGTCGGCCCTTCACAAGGCCCTACGGACTACCTTACCAGTGGTTGATTTCGGAGGAAAAACACTAGAAGAAGTCATCAATCACATACTAATTATGGATAGTGCGTAGACTAGTGGAAGTATGTCCATGACAACACTTCAACGAACCTTGCCTAAAGACGACGAAGTGCGCTTCCGTCAAGTAGTCCAATGTGCGACATGCCTTAACCCTAGTAATTCGGCTGTTGAATGTACTTTGCGGTTGCACTGCCCCAATCTACCACTCATGAATAGACCTACGGAACCAACTTGACAAGTGGAACCACAACACAACCGTCGGTAGCCGGATGATCGATTTCGGCAAATGGGTCGATATAGGGACAAGGAGTGTCCCTGTTATAATGAAAGACCATGGCATGAATAGGAGAGGTATTAGGAGGACGACTACATACGAGAAGATGTCTTCAAACGAGTGAGCCAGTATGACAATGATTACGTACCTCGTTATGGCCATCGTCTACCAACGAAAAACAGGGGTGGTCATGCCATACCGAGGAAACTATGGGGACAATCAATGACCCCAACATCTTCGACAAATGGATGATAACCACACCAATGACAGACGATTACCACCAAATAACAATCAGCGGGATAATCAATGAAAACCTCATTATACGAGGCAATATCCATACGAACCTCGACCCCGGAACAAACGTGAACGAAAAACAGAGCATGCATCCTAGATAGTCGTCGAATGAGGCAAATCTAGCTTACATTGCTTTACCTGCCATCAACCCGTCCATTACGCCACACAATGCCCTCAGTGAGATAAGGGCAAGTAGCCAGCTCTAAATACCATCACGACCGAAATCCAGCAGGTCACCATTTGCAGCAAAACCAAGGCATGAAAATGGGAAGCTCAAGAAGTATTAAGCAAGCAAGATCAACAGGATCCGGATCGGTATCCAGAACGGAGAACCGGATAGATACCCAGATTCGTGTCTAGAATAGTGAGAACCGGTAGGCCGTTGGAGTCTATGGCCCGAGCCTATTATGTAGGCATATTCCTTGTAGTTAGTTTTAATCCCTCGTATGAGCATTGAAGTACTTATTAGTACTTCTATTAGTCCCTTTACGAACTTTTATAAAAAGTGTTCTGTAGGACACTGTATGTACAGAGTGTTATTTTTTAATCCAGTTTACTGTTCTGCTTTCTTTGTCTCTCTCGTGTACTGTGTATTCTTAAGCTTCCATTAAACCTTCATTTTTGTTTTACTATTGTTATACGGCTGAGCCAATTTATCTAAGCTTCCACATATTAACTTTTACATGGTATTAGAGCGCGAGAGTTGAGAATCCTCTACTGCCGACGAGTGGCGCTGACAGAAAAACCCTAACACCCGGTAAAGAATAGGAAGGAGAGAATTGACTGAGGAAACAAATCCAACTATGCTTCTTGGTCGTGCAAGATGCACTAGTAGCTGCTCGAGCATGGCTATTGGAGTTATGTCGACGGAGCTAACGATACGGCACTTGATGTGGCACATAGGGACTTCCTCACTTGGGAACAACCGGCAAGCAGGGTAATTTACTGCTTCGCGTTTAGTGTCAGTGATCAGATGCTCAACCATATTCGGGACACCAAGACGCCAAAGGAAGCTTGGGGAAACCTGAAAAAGATCTTCGCCACAAGCATCACGGCCCGGAAGCTGCAACTCCGACAGGAGTTGAGCAATGTCTGGCAGAAGGACATGGCAGTGGCCGACTACATGCCCCAAATCAAAGACATATGCGATTCACTTGCCTCCATCAATGTGATCGTCGAGGAGGATGGGATGGTGCAGGTTTTCCTCGGGGGCTTGGCGTCGAAGTTCGGAGCATTCCAACCTGCAGTATGTACAAGGGAGAATACACCCTCTTTTTTCGACTTATAGCCGATGCTCCTTGTAGAGGAGAACCATGCAGTTGCTTTGACGAGCACGCAAACCGACAACAAGATGTTGTACACAGAGGAAGAAAGGTCCCGTGGTTGTGGCGGAGGAGGCAGCCAAAAAGAGCAGAATCGGAGGCACAAAGTTGGTGCCAACAACAATTCTAGATCCTCTGGAAGCAGGAGGAGTCATGTCGTCAGAGCCGGAAACCGGAAAGACGCGGAAGAAGAGAGTTGATTCAGACAAAGTTGTATCGAGCCAGAAAGACGCGGACAGGCGTCATCGATCGCATTTTGCTGGAGGCTTGAAGAGAGCCCAATCAAGACTGGTCCTCATAATGAAGCATAAGGCCAACCAGATGGGAGTATCTGACACGAAGTCGGAAGAAGTTTGGTATGTGGACTCCGGAGCTTCAAACCACATGACGAACAACAAAGAGTGGTAACACCGGGACATTTGAAACAAGTAATATGCCGCATTCCTTTATTGATAAATACGTGAGATGTCGAATCTAGCACGCATGCACACACAATTTTTAAAAAGATCGCTTAAAAAGGCAGTTAATATTTTTAAGATTAAAAATTTAATCGATATTTTCTAAATTCATACACAAATTTATCGTAATCTTAGATAAGATGACGGGAATGCATCCAACTATAATTGTAATATGCTTCATTGTACATAATGTGTAATTCGAATCCAACATAACAAATTTAGAAATGCAATTTTGTTACTATATTTGTCTCAAAATCTTATAAAGATTGCTAAGTAGAAAACTTTCATAAACGAATATCTCACGATATACCACGCAGGCCCAAAAACCACTACGAACATTATATGCCAATCATACATGAACAACATGAATGTATTATCATGTGAGCAATGACGTTGACTTAATATTATTGTGTTTACTCGAAACTAAATTACCAAGATTAAAGACAACATAAATCTTAGAATAAAGACTAAATCCATTTATATTAATCAAGAAAGAATTATAACCAACATTTGACAAAAAACCGATAATTGAAAATCATCTATTCAATGGAAATTATACTTAACCACATACTTTACAAGTCAACCCTTGTAAACATATGATAGACACATAAGAAATTATACTCAAACGAAAAGTTCTTATATTTCAAACCAATTTTTCAGCTACAAATACAAAGTATTATACAATTCACTCCATTAGGAGGTCTACAACATGTTGGTCTCCAAGATCAGCTGATAGTTGTGTCGTATCCACTTGTTCCGTCTACTCAGCTAAATCTTGTCTTTGTTCAAACTTTAGTACATCTTTGAGGTCGACCAGCTCCCCTCCTTCTTCATCTATAGGTTCCATCAGTTCCTTGGAGGTCAACTGAAATTTATATGCTTTGCCCGAACCTGTTGGTCCTGGTTGGGACAATCCCAGATACCTTGGATCCTCATTTTAATAAAATTTACTTGGGAGGGGTCCTTCTCCAAGGCGGCGCAGTTCCTAAACAATTTGAGAGCGCACACAGTCGTTTTTCCTGAATAAACAATCAAAGGCGCAGAAGTAAGAAAACAATGACGAGAAAATCTAATTTATTTTAAGATTGATTGATCACACTTATGAGAATACATGTTCTAGAGAGTAAGTCGAGCACCCAATCATCAGGGATGGAGAACAACTCGACCAATCGATTAATTAATTGTTGGGGCTTTTGATATGGGTTTACTAGACACGTCGCAAAAAACGTGGCACAATTTCTTTGTTATTGTTGGGCACATGATATAATTGACGACATTCCGCTCATTCACATGTGCCCGAACCATCTTCTTAGAAATAACATCATAGTATCCCACACACATACGCTCCACAATGCTCACCATTCGATCGCTCAGGGTACGAGTTATGTTCGTTTTAACCCTATTTGTAATGGAATGAAAACAAATCAATATCTATGTAGTAAGTACAATAGAAGGCATATATTAAATCTTACCAACTGAAATCTTACCTCTCGACGTCAGTGCAGTATTGACCAATAAAGCCTGACCCATATGATGGAATATTACTATTCACCATAATGGAGCCAGGGTCAACTCCTCAAAGTCTTTCACCATCTTTTCTATTTGCGAATATTTATATGGTACATCGCCGTATGTGGACCCTGTTATTCGAAACCCATATGGTATGTCCATGACGAGCCACGTATAATGCCTCTTGGGTAATATGTCAAGCATATTACACACATCACCATTATATACACTATAATACAATTGTTGGAAAGGATCAACCTTGTGCAATTTTTTTTTACTGTGTCTAAGTCTTTGGGCACCTCTAACTCTTTTCCTTTCGTCATTCGCTTTTCGTACTTGGCTCGTTCCAAATGGGTGATGAATGCACTTGGAATGCCTTCATTACTGTCACCCACATTTTTTGAGCGAGGTGGTTTCTACAATTATAAGATTTATAAGAAAATGCGCATCATCTTAATATGAACTATATATGATCTAAATACATTTACCCATTCTCTAAATACGATGAAAAATTCTTCAACAGCCTGATACGATGATGTTTTTGGGCATGACTGCTCCACTTCTTCCCACGTAGGCAGGGACAACTTTTTCATCATCAGCTCTTATGTCTTCAAATAAACCTTATGGCCCTTCCAAACATTACACGTTAAGTTTCGAATAAAAAGCAAATTAACAAAGCAATCCAATGAAAAACAATCATCACATAGAATACTCACTTTTGAAACTTTGTGACCATTTCATCTAAGCTGAACTCCTTGGGAGCCACTCTTGAGAAAATGGATATTAATAATTTGTCATCTTTTATCCCTTGCAATGACTACCAAGAAAGCAACTTCATGTCCTCAGCTAATTCTTCTATCATGACCATGCATAGTTTATCCCTATCCATTCAGTTCATTTCAGTGACAACATTCCTACATTTACTCTCTCGTACCGGCGGGTGCAATTACCATGTCATCAACCGATTAGAATTCTAATATCATCTCTTTTGACCCTGCTCGGGGAGGTTATCTAGAGGTTCATACTTTTATTCCTTCAGGACTTGGTATCATTAGTTATATCGTCTTTTATGTGACTAGGCTTTATCTCCACTTGAGGGTTCAACTTAGCCTTCTTTGATCGTTGGCCCTTCATCTCTTTTCTCTCCCACATACTGAAAATTCCATCTTGGAGGTCCCACACCTCCCCTGTTCTGAGCAAGTTGAAACCATGAGTCGTACTTCCTCAAGCCTTCACAATTTGTGCTTTCGTCAACTGTTATCCCCACTTCAAGCAGACATTGTCATCGCAATCCAGGATGTAGCCTAGGACCAAAATTTTGCAAAGCATCAAGGTACTCGTGATGAAAGAACCTGATGCGCTCTATACATGACATCATCTTTCTATAGTCGTTATCATTATTGTGGTTCCAAGCTAGCAACTTGGCTTCTTCATGTGTAAGCCCAACATACACTTTACATTCTGCATATTTGAAGAACGGGGTAAGAGGATACTCCTTGACAAGTTGACATCGGGCTTCAACAGAGTGGGATCCTCCAATCATGTAGTATGTGTAATCATCAACCGAGCTATACTTGAAGTCAACTACAGTTGGGCATTGATATGGGTTTACCATTACTAAGAATGGCACTACAGTAGCATGTGGATTTATCTTCATTTTGCTTTTCAAATTCTGCACATTTTGCTTTTCAAATTCTACACATGCACTAAATGTGGCTCTCTTATCTCTAGAGGTCGTCGTCTTGTTTCTGGATCAATTGGTGGCCTATGAATAGAACAAATCGGTAAATGAAATAGTTGTCCCTTATGGACAAGCTTCGTCTTTACAATATTTTCTCGAATCTGATTTTGCTCTGAGGTGAGGATTTCTGAGGCAATCTGGCAACCTGGAGGAATTACTTCAAGTTGTGTATCTTCCTCCTCATCTTCAACAAACTCAAGTACTTCGGGCTCGTCCTCCTTAGGATGCTACCATTTCTTGTACTTATTGTGCTCTGCTTTTCCTTTTTTGGCAGACTTTGGTGGGGTGCATGCTTGCGCGACCATGAGTTCTCCTCTGATATACGGGCGCAACGCAACAATCAAAAAAAATTTTATTTGTACATCTTTCTTTGAGGTTTCGGGGTGCCAGGAGTCTATTATAAAATTTCCTTCATCAACCCGGACTCTTCGTATCCCCATGGAGCTATCAACATAGAAAAGCAGGTTCGATGAGTCATTGTCCTCATATTCAACGTTCTTTATTTGCCCGTTGAAAGCCACCCTCTTTCAACGGAAACTCGATGCAGTGCATCGAGTTCTTCGGTGCAAAAAATGAACAAAAATAAAATGGAATCTTTAGAGAATCTTAAAAACAGTTAAAAGAAGATACTTGTGAATTTTCTTTCCCTTGTTCATGTTGTTGATGTCGACTCGAGTTGATTGGGGAGGGAAAGGCAAACTTGAGAGGGTTACGATAGAAGTATTTGTCACTTAATGGCGACAAACACCATACTTTCTGGATTTCACATATGCAACTTGTCAAGGACCACACAACAGTTTCAAGTTCTTTGCATGTGGAATATTACCTTTCACTCAGCATGAAGAGTTGTCGAGTAGCTTTTAAGATTGCTTATAGCATTGGTAACATGAGGCTGTAGAGAATTCAACATCGATTAGTAAAGGTCTTGTGGGTACCTTTCAACAATAAAGATTCTGGATGTAAGGGTCTAATTGGACGACATGCTATTAGATGGATGGAGATATATTTCTCGAAGCAATGTGATGTTATGCCCACCATTGGAAGATTACATTTGTCGGATAACTTCACTCATCGTGAGGTATACCAAGTGTATAAGGATGACATGTTATTAGGGTCGAAGCATGCTACGGTGTACCAACTTTTGGCCAAAACTTTAGTACTAAATCGAAAAAGAAAATAAACATTAAAAATTGTAAATAAATTTCAAAAAACAAAAAACAAATTCATTACGTCACACTCGAATGCACAAAGATATTATACGTCACACTCGAAATGTCCCTAGGCCATATTTGATACATTAATTGTTGCCCCAGTCTCCTAGGTAGAGTTGTACGAAAGCACACCTGGAGAAGGTATCCATTGTGACAGTTGGTCAGTCACAGTATTTCTCTCTCTCTCTCTCTGGTATGGGTAGTCGAACGTGTCAGTTGGTATGTCTCTCTCTCTCTCTCTCTCTCTCTCTCTCTCTTCTGTCTCGAAGTTGTCAGACAAACAGTGGCAGAAAGTTAAAGATAGACGACATATCTATTACAGGTCTATCTCTCTCTTTCTCTCTCTCACTCCACCTTCGAAGCTCTCTTTCTTTCTTTCTTTCTGTTTCTCTCTCTCACTCCACCTTCGATTCTCTGTTTCCCCGCGTAGCTGTTCTTGTGTTCCCCTCTGTGCCAGGTTCGATCTCTGAACTCTGTTCTTGTTTCCCCTGCTCGTTGTATGTGCTGTTGATTTTCCTTCCTTGTGTATGCTCGTTTGTCTCCTCTGCAGCAGCCTCGTCAACAACCTCTTGCATATAGGTGATTTTGAAGGCTTGGTGTGCTCCCAAGGTGTCGAAATCAACACGGTGTGGTACCTCTGCAAGTTGTACGACCTCCAGGTATTCTTTGTGTTGCATGCCCAACTGGTATGTTTTCTTTTTCTAAATGTTTCCTATCTGTCTGTTTTTTATTTGCATGTGTATGGCCATTTTTAGGTTTTGATTATTCATAGTCTATGTGTTGCATGCCCAACTGGTATGTTTTTGTTTTCTCTGTGTTTCTCTGTGTTTCTTTTAAAAATGTATGACAATATTTTGATCGAGGTGGTTGTGTGTTAGACATGTTTGTACATGCAATGTAAATGGAGTTGGTTATGATGAGTTGCTATGTTTTCTTCTAAGTACATGCATATTCATTCCCTGAGAATTGTGTTGACTAGGACAATGACGAGGAGGACACCCATAAAGAAGACATTTATGAAAGAGAAAGTGAAGACACCAATGAAGGAAGGAAGAAGGACACCCATGAAAGAAAGCAAGAAGACACCCACAAGAGAAAGGGTGATGAATTCATCAACACAGAGAAAGAAGATGTACCACTCCATCAGTCGAGACACACCTCTTGGATGGAATTATTTCCTTCGAGCACGACCTGACGTTTATCCAGAGCTGAGAGAGTGGTTGTTAAAAACCTGGGGGTCAGCACATCCCAACACAAGGCGAGGATTCCACATAAGTGGTTTGAAGAGGGAATACATGAATTTATTGAAGACGAGATACGAACATGTTTATGATACAAATCAAATCACTAACAATGAGGTGGGTACTGTTTTTGCACGTGCTTTTGCATGTGAAGTTCAAGGTGGCATTGACGTAAATTGGGAAGATTTTAATCGGCACCGGTCAAAACATTACAAAGGGTCCTCCAGTACCAACACTGGCTTGAAGTCATCTGGAACCTCTCATGTGGATATTCCAGCTACAACACCTGTCCACCAAGTTCTAGAGGCAAAGGTACGGGCCACAATGACTGAAAAGCATGAACAGATGATGGCCGGTTGCATAGCTTCTATGAGCTCAAGAATACAAGCACTACTTGCTGATTTGGAAGCAGTTAAATCAGCTGAGATACAGGCAGAAAAGAAACTTTCTTCAATAAAAACTACATATGAATGGATTGCATCGACAATCCAAAATTCAGAAAGTGAGGTGTTGAAAGAGGAGTTGAAGAAAGAGCTGAACAATATGGGCACTCAATTAGGTTCACAGATGAGAGACCTTGATACTTGCAGGAATGCACATGAAGAAATAGATAATAAGTTGTCAGCCTTAAAGTTGCATTCTGAGAACCTTGTATGCTTGATGCAGGATTTAAAACAAAATGGTTTTGATACTTTGTGTCCATCTGTAATTGAGCACCCAAGTGGTATAGAAAGTACCATTACTAGTATAGCTATATCACGGTAGTGGCTTTAAAAGTTATTTATTTCTACTTCTCTAGTATAAATAAGTGAGCAGCTAATATATTATAACTTGTGTTTGCAATCTTCCAGGTGTATATTTTGTGGCATCGAATTCAAGCTGGAGGCTATGGATGTTGTGATTACACCATGCTTGCACACATATCATGTGCTATGTGCTAAGTATCATTTTGAGAAAGAGAATACATGTATGGACTGTAAAACTACAATTGCGGCTGAGTGGTACTATGCTTGGGGTTTAAAAGTACACCCGTACGGTATGTGTCTCTACTATTCTATTGTTCGTATTATATGATGTCAATTAACATTTGGACTAGAACTAGTAGTACTAAAAGGGAACCAGGTACAACATCGTCCAATCTATATTGCAACTTGCCTAGTATTAGTTTAGTAAACACTATACTTATAGTACACTGTTGACTGTTAGTATTGTTTGTGTAACTTGGGAATTAGTACTAGTAAGGTAATTTGGGAACAAGGTGTATAGTAAATTGCTGAATAATAGTACAGTTATTGTAATTTGGAAATGAGGTGTGTCAAACACATATTACGTTTAGTACTAATACTGTTCAAGATTAATACTGTTGGTGTAATTAGTACAAGTTATGTAACTAGGTGTGTAGAACACATATCATGTTTAGTATTACTTGTGTGCAAAATACCAATCTACATTTGTTGGATTAGTACTTAGTAAGTACTACATGGTTCATGATTAGTACTAGTTCTGTACTTTGTGAACTAAGTTACTAGTACATTGCTCATGATTAATACTAGTTTTGTAATTCGGGAACTAAGTAGTACTTTGTTCCTTATTAGTACTAGTTTTGTACCTTATCAGTACTAGATTAGTAATCTTGAAAATAAGTGAGTAGTACATTTTGTAGGATTAGTACTAATTGTGTAATTTGACTAAGTCAGTGGTACATTGTTGAGTAGTACATTGTTCAGGATTAGTACTAATTGTGTCATTTGACTAAGTCAGTGGTACATTGTTCGGGATTAGTACTCCTTGTGTAATTTGGTAACTAAGTGAGTAGTATATTGTGCATGATTAGTACTACTTGTGTAAATTGGGAACTAAGTGAGCATTACATTGTTCGGGATTAGTACTCCTTATGTAATTTGGTAACTAAGTGAGTAGTATATTGTGCATGATTAGTACTACTTGTGTAAATTGGGAACTAAGTGAGCATTACATTGTTCGGGATTAGTACTCCTTGTGTAATTTGGTAACTAAGTGAGTAGTATATTGTGCATGATTAGTACTACTTGTGTAAATTGGGAACTAAGTGAGCATTACATTGTTCGGGATTAGTACTCCTTGTGTAATTTGGTAACTAAGTGAGTAGTATATTGTGCATGATTAGTACTACTTGTGTAAATTGGGAACTAAGTGAGTAGTACATTGTTCGGGATTAGTACTCCTTGTGTAATTTGGTATCTAAGTGAGTAGTATATTGTGCATGATTAGTACTACTTGTGTAAATTGGGAACTAAGTGAGCAGTACATTGTTCGGGATTAGCACTAGTTCAGTGATTTAGGAAATAAGTGAGTAGTACATTGTTCAAGATTAGTACTACTTATTAATTTGACTAAGTCAGTGGTACATTTTTCGGGATTAGTACTTGTGTAATTTGGTAACTAAGTGAGTAGTATATTGTGCATGATTAGTACTACTTGTGTATATTGTGCATGATTAGTACTAATCGTGTATATTGGGAACTAAGTGAGCAGTACTTTGTTCCTTATTAGTACCAGTTCAGTAATTTAGGAAACAAGTGAGTAGTACATTGTTCAAGATTAGTACTACTTTTTAATTTGACTAAGTCAGTGGTACATTTTTCGGGATTAGTACTCCTTGTGTAATTTGGTAACTAAGTGAGTAGTATATTGTGCATGATTAGTACTACTTGTGTAAATTGGGAACTAAGGGAGTAGTACAGTGTTCCTTATTAGTACTAGTTCAGTAATTTAGGAACTATGTGAGTAGTACATTGTTCATGATTGGTACATTGTGTAATATGGGAAGCAGCTCTTGTGACCTACATTATATATTTTAGATGATGGTACTAACATTCAAGGTTTTTTTGTTTCTTGCAATGAATGTTGTATTGTCAAGCAACTCCACGCCAGGGAAGGTAATGGAACAACCAGCCCCTGTGCCTAAACCCTCAATATCTGCTGCACATTCCAAGGTTCAGGGACCATCATTACCAATAACCTATGATTTTTATGATGAGGATGAATGTATGAGAAGGGCCATTGGAGCAGTGGAACATATGCTTCTACAAACAAATTCCCCAAGCTCCGGTCAACATCAAGAAATAGAGCCCACTAAGAAGAGAAATGCAGTTTCTTTACAAATAGAGCCCAATAAGAAGAGAAATGTTGCAAGAATGTTGTATGGAAACGGCAAGAAAGGCAAAGTTGAATGCAATGGTGAGTCATATAAGTTCTCACCTGTCCGGAGCACTGTCAACCTAATCCATTGTCTAATACCATGTACTTGTGTTACTAGCTGATGACGAAATGATATTTGGTGATGGAGATACGAGTCCAAAACCTGATTGTGAAGACGAATTTATCACACTCCCAGGTACACGTCAAAAGCCAGACTTTGAAAACAATGATTTAGCTCATAACAACCCTATTTTTGTTGCTATTATAGATCATAACAACACTGTTGAGCACCTAGATGTTGTGGAGAAGATGACCGAGCCCACCACTTGCAATGGGGTATCTACGGCTATACAGTATGATGATGTAACATTAGGTAAAAATGTGGCCCTAAACCCTATGTTCATTGTTTGCAAACTTTTGAGTATGTGAGTTGATACTAATATTCTTTGGAATCCCATTAATTAGGTTTACAAGAGCAGTCTGATTCCCAACTGCAATCAAATGAATCGGGAACTTCATGGAGCACAAGTGTAGAGTCAAATTCTGGTCAGAGTCAGAATCAAATTAACCTTTGCACGGAGGCAGACTCTGGAAGCACATCTTCCACGCATGAGGATTGTGAGAAAAACGAAGCATTCATATGTGAAGAGCAGCTGGCATGTACAAACAACAGTATGTCTAAAGAAGCCTATGAAGAGTGTGGAAAGAATATGGCAAGTACTGAAGAGAAGATTGAAGCCCATGAAGAGTGTGGAAAGAATATGGCAAGTACTGAAGAGAAGATTGAAGCCCATGAAGAGTGTGGAAAGAATATGGCAAGTACTGAAGAGAAGACTGATTGTACTGATAATGTGGCAAGTGCTGAAGAGAAGACTGATTGTAGTGATAATGTGTTAGTAGTGTCTATTGATAATGTGCTAGTACTGTCTAAAGATTCCCATGAGGATCATGGAAAGAACATTGCTAGTAATGAAGAGGAGCTTGATTGTACTGAGAATGTGCTAGTAGTGTCTTGTGAAGCCCATGAGGATCGTGGAAAGAACATCGCTTTCCCTGAAGATAAGCCTGATTGTACAGAATCCCATGAGGAGTGTAGAGCGAACAACGTAAGAATGAGGTGACATCCACCGTACAAGAGGAGTTGACCATGACTACTGCCACGGTCCACATACAGGAGTCTAATAAGAATGAGTGTATAGGCATCGGTGATGATGATAGGGCAATAAAGATCGCTAGGAGTACAAGCATTCAGGAGATGAGTGATAATTTGTCTATCGACAGCACCTTTGTGGATTTGTGTACAAGCATTGTAGTTGCAGAAAACATAGTTGCTCTCTCAAGCTTGCCACCAGTACAAGGTGCCCGCGCATCCACGCCTGTCTCTGATGCCTCTGATGATGAAGTGCCACTTAGTCAGCTCATACCTAAAGGCTTTAAGATAAAGAAGAATGTAAAATCAGAAAAATCTGGCACCAACAACAAGCGCATTACAAGATCGACCAAGTTACCCTCTAGTGCCTAATTGTCTTTCGATTGTACTTCAACTTTAGTTGAAATTGAACTATTTGGATGCCAAAATACTGTTTCAATTGCCAATGTCAAAAATCCAGTTCATGAATCTGAAATAGTTATACCAGTGTGAAATCAAGTTCATGTTTAAGAATTGCTTCTGTATTTTGCTCGTCAACATATATCAAAAACAATGGGAATATACTTTTTGATCTAAGTATTCTTATTTTACAACGTTTTGTTTCTTTTTTGAGATCATCTCCTAATCCTCGCAAAGTCTTTCAGTCTGTTGTAGATAAAATGCTTGAAAGTCTTCTTAGCTTGCTAGGAAAATTTAGGTTTTCAAGTGTTGATGATGAGAAACAGAAAATATCGGGTGTTATTGAAGATATACTGAAGTATAGACTGTTTCATCAATCTCATTTGGAGGGTAACCAGAATGTGTGCAAATTGTTGAAGCAATGCGAGCCATATTTTGATGATATCATCCCAAAGGATGAACCATCCACTAACAGTAGTAAGGAAACACTTACCTTTTTGAGCTATCACAAATTATTGTTTCAGGAGCTGGATTATTTTGTTAAGGAAAGGAAGGTCTGTACTTTAAAATCCATAGCCTGGATATTCAGGACTTATATACGAGAAGTTAAAACTCAAATGGCTTCACAGGACATATCATGAAACAAAAAAGGATTCTGAGAGAATAATTTTCTTTGTTGTCTTCACAGAATTCATTGCCCCCTTTGAAGAATGAACTTATAGTAGAAAATCTTACAATATTAAACTCTTTAATGAATTCAACTAACAATCTTCTCTTGGTAGCAAAAGAAGAGCAGATTTATGTGCCAACAGAGGACACACCAACTCTTATGAATCTAGACTTTATCAAGAAGATATACAATATTTTTACTCATTTTAACATGGCTCTGCAAAACTTCTATGCTCAAATAACATCAGGAAACATGAGCAATATCGGCAATGAAGAAATCCAAGTCCTGTTGACAACAGCTAATATATTATGAAAGATAAGTACAAGTGGTTGAGAGGCATAAACAGAGGACACACCAACTCTTATGAATCTAGACTTTATCAAGAAGATATACAATATTTTTACTCATTTTAACATGGCTCTGCAAAACTTCTATGCTCAAATAACATCAGGAAACATGAGCAATATCGGCAATGAAGAAATCCAAGTCCTGTTGACAACAACTAATATATTATGAAAGATAAGTACAAGTGGTTGAGAGGCATAAACACTTTAGAAGAAAGAAGAAATATATCAATTCATTTGTCAATCATCAAAATTAATACTGAACTCCAAGTGGATGTTTTTCAGTTTTCTGGTACAATGTATTGATAGGGTGACTTTCAAACATTAAATAGAGAGACCTCCCCTAATATGTGCTCATGAACCTCTTGGGGGACCTTGTAGACAGTGTTGTATCCCTTAACCTTGTGCTTTGCTTGAGTCATATTGAATTTGATCGCAAGAATGGCATCAGCGTAGATTATTGCGATGGGTGCTTCTTTTAGTAATGCATATGTGTTCTTGCACTGCGACAACTTTGCATAATAGTTTCCATACACGACAGACTCACCAACGTTGAAATTGTTGCCCCAACCATCCCTCACCACTTCTTTCAATAATGTCTTTCCTTGCTTGCACACCACAATGTAGTAGTCTTCTAAATCTTCATTCTGAGGAGATTTGAGCACTGCAAAATGATCTCCAACTTCCAATAAAACTGCCAAGTCTTGATTTTGGTTGTAGTATACAATATCGTTTGAATGCACATCCTCTTCAATATCATCTTGTCGTTTAGGCTCAAGCTTCTGCAGCTTCCAGGGCTCCACGATTGATAGGTTGATGCATTTATCCCAAGCTTCATCTAGTCACATGGAACAAAAGCATGATAAACTATGGAGTTACAACAATTGTGTTGTGTCCTTGCGGCTAAACCCTAACACACAATGGGTGCCGCGTGTGCCTTTCACGGTTTTACAACCATATGATTTAGTTCTATCGACCTCATCAGCACGAACTTCAACAAACAATCTGTTCTTACCATCATTTGACATCTTCCATGTTAGCCAGTGCACAACATCATGTGCATTTTGTAACTTAGCACCATTATTATCCAACTGCTCACTTTTAAGGGATCGTTTGATCACAGCCCCCGCACCATCATGCTCTCCTTTTCCATGTCCAGACCCGAAGTAATTCCATTGCATACGAATATTGAATAAGGAGAAATACCTGCTTTGGTATCTCAAGTTTCCAACAAAATTAGTACTATGTTGTCAATTGAGAGTACTACACTCTACACTTATTAAAATATAAATAGTACTATGTTGTCAACCAACAGTACCTGGCGTCCATTTAATACTAACTTAGTATGGATATAGCACAAAGTATAGTACACTGAGTTCATGGAAAGCACTCTACATGTATTAACAGATAAATAGTACAAAATGTTCAATATCGGATAGTACAGTACAATGTGTCCACGGAGAACACAACCCTCCTTAGAAAATCATTAGTACTACAAGACATGTACTTTACATCCCCCAATAAACACTGATTTAGTATAGATACAACACATCATGAGTAAATACTGATTTAGTACAATTCTCTTAAGGACGGACAATACTATAAGTACAAGATGAGTACTTTACATCCTTTTGTAAACACAACATAGTACAAAACCAACACACAACATAGTACAATGTGTCTATGGAGAACCCTTCACATGGATTAATCGATGCTTAGTACAATTCTCTTAAGGACGGACAATACTATGAGTACAAGATGAGTACTTTACATCCTCCTATAAACACAACATAGTACAAATACAACACACAACATAGTACAATGTGTCTATGGAGAACCCTTCACATGGATTAAAACATAATTAGTACAATTCTCTTAAGGACGGACAATACTATGAGTACAAGATGAGTACTTTACATCCTTTTGTAAACACAACATAGTACAGAACCAACACACAACATAGTACAATGTGTCTATGGAGAACCCTTCACATGGAGTAAAACATAATTAGTACAATTCTCTTAAGCACGGACAATACTCTGAGTACAATATGAGTACTTTACATCCTTCTATACACACAACATAGTACAGATACAACACACAACATAGTACAATGTGTCTATGGAGAACACTTGACATGGATAAAAAGATAATTAGTACAATTCTCTTAAGGACGGACAATACTATGAGTACAAGATGAGTACTTTACATCCTTTTGTAAACACAACATAGTACAATGTGTCTATGGAGAACACTTCACATGGATTAAAAGTTACTTAGTACAATTCTCTTAAGGACGGACAATAGTATAGAGTACAATACGAGTACTTTACATCCTTCAGTAAATACTGATTTAGTACAGATACAACACACAACATAGTACAAACAAAATTAGTATGCATGCATCCATTCACAAGTGCAAGATTCAAATAGTTACAAACATAATTAGTATGCATCCATGTGAATAGTATTGTTTGTTAATAGTTACAAACATAACTAGTATGCATCCACTAACACAAGAATTACTTCCTTACACATTGCATGATAAGTACCAAACATATGGATTAAAAATTACCTGGCGATAAAGTAGAACGATCGTGCCGCCTTAAACTGCGAGGCAGCACCATCAGACCAAACCCAATGACGGTTAAAGGTTAACCCTAGAGAAAATAAATCTGCATGGTGAAGCTTAAAACAATGTTGAACAAATAGTGTATCATGCCTTTTATCATCTGAAATGTAAAATATTGATTTCTTATGTAACTCACCGTCTTGCCTCCAATAGCAAATATGTACAAGTATTGTACATTGATCATTATACCAATGCATTGATTGAACCTCATTTTGAACTTTAAATGTATAGTTTTCTGCAAAATCAATAACGGATACGATGACACCCGTTGGTAAGTTATTAATACATTCCTTGAACTGTGAATTTTGCCAATAACTCCGGAAGTTATGTGGAATGAACTCCCCAAGTTGTTTCTTAAATTCTGAGACAAGGGTAGCAACACATGTCTCCTTATATACTTCCTTGATACGCTTAGTTACAACTCCCTTGCCAATATTTTCAGTCACATACTCCAAATATTTCCATTTCACGATATGACTATTTCCCAAATCAAGCTCCTGCCTACAAAATAATGGTAGCGGACAAACCTTACATGTTCTTAATAGACATGTACGACGATGCCACTCACATGATGGTTCTTTTTCACAAACACAAGACCTCCATAGCTCAGAAACGGATGCATAAGTCATGTTTCGTGCATTACACCTATTATCCTCCCCATTTGGTCTACAAATCTCACAAGTGCAGACACATAATTCCCCATGTATACCCTTAGAATCAGTACGCATTGCATTCACTGCTAGCCTTAACATGTCCATCTTCACATGGTACACACAACAACATGTATTCCTCTCATTTAATTTTCTAACATAAAATGGTTTCAAACCTTGGAACTTGCGGAATCCAACAGTCAAGCTTGGATGTTGGTCTTTAAAGTTCATGTACAATTCAGCCTACATCAACCAATATATATAGCAAACATTAATATACACTTGGTCAAAACACAAAGTTATGGAATGTGAATTGATATAAAAAAATGGAATACCTCTATCATCTCCAAGAAGTGTCTAGGGTGAATCTGGTACTTACCCTGACTTATTCGTTGTCTACACACGTCCTTCTTATTTGGTGAGACACGCGTATTTTTGGCCCAAAATGAATCCAATTTCTCAATAATCTCTTGAGATAATGTATCACATCGTCGTCTACGTCCCAACCCCAACCACTTGAATTTGCTTCAGTGTATATTTCGGCGATGTTTCCTCAAGTTCCTTCTTTGAATACCCAGGGCTAAGGCAACTTTAGTATCACTATATTTTTTTTCTCTCGCACCGTTCACAACCATGTGTAGGGCTGCCCTCTTTGCAGCAAGTTTGTCTAAGCTCTCTACACCTTTCACTAAGTCTAGGGATGACTTCATAGACTCCACAATCTCTTCTGAAACACATTGATCCCTAAATTTTATTCTCTCCATGTCTTCATTCAAACTTTGATGGTGTAACACTCTACAGATAATATCCCTACGATCCTCTTCACTAAATCTCTTCGTTATTTCTACCAAATAACAGACTATGTGAAGAACCACTCGTCTCTTAGTCCTTTCAGATATGCATGAGTTACTTGACAACTCACTCTCGTTAGGAACCCCCATTCGGTCACTAGATTTATCCACAAAAATTAAGTGTCTTGTGAAAGTAGTTAATGTTATATAGACTCAACCAAGAAAACACAATCAAATGTTTTTAAATGTGGCTTGCAAAGTGAGAAATATTTTGTTTCAAACATTAGAATTACATATCAAATATGACAAATGTCAATTCTAAAAATTTAGTACTGAAATATGAAGAAATGAAACATTTTAGTACTGAAAATAAAAAAATGGATGGAAGGAACCTCCAATGGTGAAGGGAGCGTTGGATATGCCGCCTCGATTTGGTGGAAGGAACCTCCAATGGTGGAGGGAGCGTAGATATGCAGCCTCAATTTGGTGGAAGGAACCTCCAATGGTGGAGGGAGCGTTGGATATGCCGCCTCGATTTGGTGGAAGGAACCTCCAATGGTGGAGGGAGCGTTGGATATGCCGCCTCGATTTGGTGGAAGGAACCTCCAATGCCGCCTCGATTTGGTGGAAAAAGCACCAAATCACCACGACATCAACTGCAATCGGTGGAAGTAAGAAAGTCGTTGTCGAAGAAGTCACTATTGGCTGCTACCTAAACCCTCAGAACAGTCTCTGTACCTCAACCTAAACCCTAACAAAAACAGAAACCCTAAAAAAATCAGAAATCCTCAACTCAAACTCTCCAACCAGACATGGATGTCTGAGATTTAGATTGAAGGAAAATCAGAAACGTGACGTGGATGTCTGTGATGAAAAGCTCAGAGGGATAGAGGAAGAGAAGTATGAGGGGAAGCGCCAAAACGACGTGAGGGGAAGCGCCAAAATCGATGTGAGGGGAAAATACCCCCCAAATTGGAAGAACATCTCCTCATGTGTTCCCCCCACTCCTTCTACAGTAAATGACACTTGTACTACAGTCACCCCACTCTCCAAAATCGATTTTCTTTTTCTCTAATTTTTTTTTTGGATTATTCAGTACTAACAGTATTGAAAGTACTGACAATTTTTGTGGCCAAAAACAGTACTTTTCTGGTACACCGTAGCGTGCTTCGACCCATTAGAAAGTGTACCTTACATACAATATCGGCATTTTAATCGATTATGGAGATCAAAGTTTAACAATGTGGTCATGCCCCTCAAGGTCCGGATGGGTGTTTGCTTTGTGTGTGGAAGTTTAAAAAGCATGGCAAAGAGTGGGACAACAGATGAAGAAATAAACAATTATAAGATTTTATTAAAAGAACATCATGAAAGTCAAGCGTTGGAAAGATCTAAAGTTATGCAACATTGTCAAAAAGCACTTCAATCACCGGAAAGGTACTTGTGCTTGATTATAGATTGGATGGATTAGAAGAAAACTTGTTTACCACACTTTCGAAGGTTGCTCAAGGATATTGGAGATGAATGCCTAGTGTAGATGCACTTAATAGTTTGTTTTCTATATTGTCAAACAATAAGGCCTCAAGTGTAACTCCTAACTTATCCAAATATCCACAACAGCCCTAATCTTACAATAACAGTGATGCAAAGAGTTTTGCATATTTGGCAAGGTTTACTCCCACCAGTACTATACGTGCAACTAGACAACACGACGAGAGAAAACAAGAACTCAATTGTGTTTGGTTATTTAAGCATGTTAGTAGACAAGTGTATTTTCAAAAAGATTAAGGTCAACTTCTTATTAGTTGGTCACACACATAATCACATAGATAAAATGTTTAGTAAGTTCTCCAAGAAATTAGAGAGATGTGATGCTTTCACACTTCCTATGATGTCTAAGTTGATCACTGAAGATTATGATTTTAAACGCTTCTATGTGCATGGTGATGGAACTCGATGTAGGGTTCTTGCTAAGCTTAATAATATAAGTTTTAACCATGTCTTCCTAATCCAAAAAACCGTGGTTGGTCACAACTAGACAATGTTGTATGCCAAAGAATACTCATCTAGTTTGCAATGGGAGCCACAAGACGGATGTAGGCTCTTATTGCATTTCCCAGATGCATTAATATATAGTGCAGAACAAATGCCCTATGACGTCCACAAAAGATTGGCTACTAGTAGTTTGATTGAAGAGCAAAAGATATATTGGATCCAGTGCCTTGAGGAAAGACACAAAAATATTGAGAGAACCAAAAAGTACGTTAATGATCAGGATGTGAAATGGTTGGATAACTTCTTTAATCATCAACATACGATATTAGATAACTACTTTGCGTGGGTATGGCCACTACAAAATCAATTCGAATGGAATATTGGTGGCCCATCAATGGCAAGCATGACTTGTTTACAACCACTAAATAATCTTGAATTGGATAATTTAGTTCGTCCACGACAAAGAGATATTTACGTGGGACTAAGATTATTGCATGTTGTTGAGGGGAGATGGCAAGGCAAACTACATAAGCTGCAAGTTGGTATGTTGTTAGTAACATTAGGTAGGGATGATAAGTTGGGGCATCCCTTTTGGATTGCTAAAATCATTGAAATTATTAAGGATGATGAAGGCAATCAAGTTCAATCCATTGTGGTTCATTGGTATCATACCTCTTCCAAAGATGCATTTACTGGGAAGTACTCTTTAGAGATGGTTAAGGATATCGGAGGCACAATCAGAAAGCGGAGAAGAAAGAATCTACCCAACACGTCTACCCTAGATGACGTGTTGGTCCTAGATGAAGATATTAAAAGAGAAGGTCCTAGATGTGCATGATGACGCATTACAGATACGAACAAGGAATATGTCTCATAATCACAATGACGTTGGATTGCAATTGGATGAAGACAATGCATAGGTTGCTAGTGATGATGAGGATGAGACCTCACAAAGCTCTTCTAGTTCATTGGGTGGGTTTGAAGGGGAAGGTGTATCTCTGGGAAGTGATGGATCTCATATATGAAATGTAAATATTGTAACTTACATCAATATGAAGATTCACAAATATGTATAAATCATTTTGTAATTTCTGTACGTTCTCTCTTGTAAATTTCACATGTCGATTATTTAGACCCGTCAGCAAATTGGTTTGCTCAGAACGGCCTCAGAGTGTTCGAGTCATTCGAACAATTAACTACTAGATTCATACAACTATTTCATAGACAGGTCTCACACAAGGATCTGATCAATCAATTCTATGTGGCACACCAGGAACCCCATGAAATGGTGTCACAATTTGTGCTCCGATTTCTGAATTTACAACTTCAAATTTCCAAGACAATACAAAGATATTTTTTTTCAAGTGATTAGGGAATCTCTTCGAACAAATTTAGTAGTGTTCGATTTTCGTAATCAATCAATCAATCAGCTGATTGATAAAGCATTAGCTATGGATCAAACACACAAAAATACAAATAGCATGAATATGTCCGCATTACATAACATTTTACTAACATTGGAAGAGTTCAGATTTCGGCAAGCGGTTTAGTGTAAGACTTGCTTTAACATAGGACAATCGACAATGGAATGCAGTTGCGCACCCATTGTACTATATGTCATTCTAAAGCTCATTCAGTCGAACAATGTGAATATAATTTTCTTAACAAAACGGCACCACCTGTTCAACAAATTGATCTAGAAAATTCTTATCAAGAGAACAGGAATAGATCAAATAATCGATCTCAGGAGAATGATCGGTATTACTCGAATAGGCGGGTTGATAATTAGAGAAATGATAACGATTATGGTTGAGATGAATATCGGCGGAACAATCGATATGAACCAAGAAGGGATGATGATTAGCAAAACGACTATCGTCATGATGATCGGAATAATCCTAATAGGAATTATTCACCAGAGAGAGATAATGGTAATTAACAACCATATAGAGGAGATCATTATCAAGACAATCGGAAGTCTAATAACTTTCTACGTCAAGATGATAATCGTCAGGGTAATCGGCGGTTCAATGATAATAAGAAGCTGAAGGGATCTCGACAATTTCAGCATGACACTCGACAAAGGGAAAATTCCGAGTCAAACGATGATGGGTGTCCACGATATGAAACCGGTGAAGCAAGTTGTTCATGAGAACTGAATTGCTACATATGTAGAATAGATGGGCATTATGCGAATCAATGTCCAACAAAGCAAAAAGGGAAGGCACCAACCATCAATATGGTTGTACCCGAAATTCAACAAGTAACCACTCGAAGTAAAGGTAAGCAGTCGGAGTGGGAAGTCCAAGAAGCCATTTGGAAAGAAACTAAAGAATGGGTGGAAGAAGCTAATCAAAATAATGTAGCCAGAATGATCCAAGATAATGAATTATCCAATAAGGAACAATCTGTGCCTCAGGCTAAGACATTCCCAATACAAGAACAAGAGGAGGCTTGGAAGATTCTGGCTAACTATCAACTATCAATACCTTTGATAGGATTACTGAAATTAGTGCCCTGTTTGACAGAAAAGGTGGCAACTCTCCTTGCACAAAAAGATGTAGCATAGGTATCAGTTAACTATAACCAACCAAGCAATGGTCCAACAATCATGGATGAACAAAGCCCTCCAATAAATGTGATCATTCGGGGGAAAGAGGTGTCCGGAACTAATGTTGATGGTGGATCGGGAGTCAATGTCATCAATAAGATGACCTATGATAAACTTGGAATTACCGAGTGGGATGCATATCCTTTCTGGTTAAGAATGGCGGACACGAGCACAGTCCGACCACTCAGGTTAATCCGGCAATTAGATGTCATTTTAGGGGGCCATGTTTTTCAAATATTGGTAGTGGTGCTTCATTTGGATGCTCTTGGCGCACATCAACTCCTATTTGGTCAACCATTGTTAAAAACGGTTAATATTAAGCAAAATTGGAACAAGAATGTGCTAACATTCAGGAAGGGTATTTAACTAAAATCTAGATATCAACTCAGAACAAAGTCAGCTCGGCTCATCAATGTCTACCAGTCCATGCAAAGTCAATTAATATGATGAAAGGACTCGATGAAACGGAGGAAGAACGGTATTTTAATGACAATCCAAAAATCATTCCCTTATTCAAAGTAGACATTTTGCAAACACTCACTTCTTATATAGAAGACAAGGAAGATGAAGTTCTGGTAGATAAGTGGTCATTAAAAGAGATTCGATTGCAGTAGGAAGCCACTAAAAAGGAAATGTAGGTGTCTCAAAGAGTACAAGCATCAGCAGTGGAGGAATTAAATTTAGCCGACACCGAAGCAGAACCTAAGACTATACTAATAGCCAATGAAATGCTAGTGGCTGAAAAGGAGGAATTAATTTAAGCATTTATTGAGACAATACAAAGATGTCTTTTCTTGGTCATTCGAGGACATGAAAGGATCTAGCATTTTGCCAACATCAGATAAATTTACATAAGGATGCAAAGTTGGTGCAATAGCGTCATTGCCAACTAAATCCAAACTATGCGGTGAAAGTCAAGGAAGTAATTAACAAGTTACTCAAGGTCGGATTTATTCGACTAGTAAAAAAGGAAACTTGGTTGAGTCCAATCGTAGTCGTACGTAAGAAGAATAGTAAAATTCGGGTATGTGTCGATTACAGGAAACTCAATGTAGCTACAGTAACAAACACATTTCCGTTACCATTTACGGACAACATTCTAAATGCAGTAGCAGGCCATGAGATTTACAGTTTTCTTGATGGTTTCAATGGGTATAATCAAATTCGCAAGCATTTGGAAGATCAAGAAAAGATAGCTTTCATAACCGAATGGGGTGTATTTGTGGCAATGGTCATGATGTTCGGGTTGAAAACGGCTCCTACAACATTTCAACGGGTAATTCAAGAAATTTTTAATGATTATATTCCTGCATTGATGGAAGTTTTTCTCGATGACTTTACGATCTATAGTCAGAAGACCGACCACATAGAACATTTACGACTATGTTTAGACCGGTGTCGACAAGGTCGATTTAGTCTTAATCCAGCTAAATGTGCATTCGGCGTAACAAGTGGTGCATTGTTGGGACATATAGTAAGCCAAGATGGAATAGCAGATGATCCTGACAAAGTGAAGGCAATATTAGAAGCACCAACACCAACCAATGCAAAGGCTCTCAGTCGGTTCTTGGGACAAATTAGATGGCATAGTCGTATGATTCGCTATCTTGCTCATGTGGCCATACCGTTGCACACAACGGTGCACAAAACGCCTTTCCAATGGAAAATAGTAGAGTAGGATGCTTATGATTGCCTGAAAAAAATGCTAACTAAAGTTCCTGTGGTACAACCTCCTAATTTGGAGAAACCTTCTCACGTATTTGTCAATGTATCAAATGTAGCAATTGGCAGTTCCCTAATGTAGTTGATAGAGCCGAACTGGTATAGACCGATGTGCTATGCGAGTCAGAAACTCTCCATCGCGGAAAGAAATTACTCAACAACCGAGCGTGAGGCTCTTGGCATGATTTACAACATCACTAAATTTCGGCACTACTTATTGGGTCGGAAATTTACATTTCATGTCAACCATTCAACTTTGTTATATTTAGTGGCAAAACGAGAAGTCATGGGTAAATTTGCAAGATGGACATTATTGCTTTAAGAATTTTAATTCAACATTCTTCACAGACCAGGGGTGTAGCATGTAATTGCGGACTACCTCAATCGACTGGAGTCAGGGGAGGAAGGAACCAGAGTTACGGATGATTTTCCCAATGCTTACCTTTTTCGGGTCGACACAATGGCAACCATAGAGATGGGTGAGGATACCGCAGATGCATGGATTATAGAAATGACAATTTTTTATAGTATAGGGCTACCACAGGATAATATGTCACTTGATGAAAGGAAGCGATTAGTTGTACGAAGCTGGAATTTTTGTCTCCTAAATGACACACTATACCACAAAGGCATTGATGGCATATGGAGGCGCGGTTTGGCAATTTGAGAAGGTAAGAATTTTACGGGAAACCCACTGCGGTATAGCTGGTGGACATTACAAGGGAGATGCCACGTCAAGGAAAATATGGAGCAATCGCTTGTGGTGGCCAACAACCACTAAGGATGCAGTCGAATATTGTCGACAATGCGACTTGTGTCAAGACTTGGGCAACAAACTAATGTACGAAATGGGTCGAAGCTAAACCCTTATGAGATAACACAGCTGCATCGACAACAAAATATCTATACGAAAACATATGGGGCCGGTTCGACTATCTGATCAAATTAGTCAATGATTAAGGTACTCATTTCATAAATAAAATAGTACATGAGTTATCTTCATATTATGTAGTAGTACACAAAAAGAGTACTCCATACTATCCTTAGGCCAATGGATTGGCAGAATCAACGAACAAAACCTTACAGATAAATGTAAGAAAAATAGTCAACGAAAACAAAACTGATTGGGTCAAAAATTAAACAATGCGTTATGGGCTTATTGCACTTTCTATAAAACAGTCATCAAATCGACCCCATTCAGAATGACTATTGGATTAGAACCTATAATGCCAGTAGAATTTCAGGTTCTGACATTACAAGTACAAGTCATTAAAAGGCTAGATGAAGAATAGTCAGAACAAGTTCAAAAAGAACAACTACTCATTTTGGAAGAAAGTAGGTTACATGCTATGCGTGCACTTGAGTAGAAACAACACCTGACAGCGGCGTTCGTAGACCGACACCGGAAACAAAAAGAAAAGATGTTTGCGGTCGGTAAGCCGGTATCAGACTTTCAGACTAAGATGGGTTCGATGCCCGAGAAACTCTGATCTTGATAGACAGGTCCAATTTGGATTGTGGACAGCAAGAATGGCACATATCAAGTTAGCACACTCTTAGGTGAAATTATGCCGAAATGGGTAAATGGTTTTCAGTTAAAATCTTATTGAGGATCAATGTGGAAAAACCCATTTAAGGTCAGAGACTATTCCGACACACCGTTACGTGGAATGGTTATGAATGTAAATATTTTTTAAAAAAAGAAAAAAAATGTATATATATTAGTCTTGGCAAACTTATAATAGAATTAATAGAAAAACATCATGACTTCTTGGTGTAGTCATTTTCAGACTATATATGGACAAGCCACAAAATCATGCAATGTTAATTACGAGTGGTGGGAGCTATGATAAATAGTATATTGTCATAAATGTTAGAAATATGTTTGTCCAGTGGGAGGAGCCGACTGATCGAGCTGAGCACCGATGGTTGAAGAGTTGACTGCGAGGAAATCAACTTTGACAATTGATTGGGTGAGTTAACAAAAAGGAGATCTAGGTCGAAGACGCAACCGACTAGTTAGGCCGACCAGATGGTCGATGAGCAGGCCAACTAGTCGGACCGATTGGATAGTTGATCCTAGAGTCAGCTGATAGCTACTTATTATTATTATAGATAATAATAGTAGTGATGTATAGTACGGGCTATATTTGTAAATAGAAAATAGTGTATTAGTATAAATACACCTAGGACAAACGTTGTAGCTGTGGTTGTGAGAACAGTTTGTGATCCTCTATTATAGCAAGCAATAGAGAAGTGTGAGAATGAGAGGAGAGAGAGTGAGCAGCGTCATAGTCATGTTCTGTAACAGCATACGCCAAGAGCCCCCCGGAGGTTGTTTACACTATGTGTAGAGAGTGTTGTATTATGATCTCGTTGTTGTATCTCCATTGTATAGTGAAGCTTCGCTCTCCATGGTTTTTCTCCGGTTTTAGGGTTTCCACGTTGTCGTGCCTTTCGACGCTGGATCGTTGTGTGAGTCGGGTGGGAACCATTGGGGTTTTGGACTAGGACGAGGAATTTGAGACGAGTTTAGTTATGAATAGATTATAAGAAAGAGAGATAGAAACTTGTGAATCCCACAAGTATAATGTATTTTATTAATTAATATTTAGATAAGAATATGAATTTACATTGAAAGAAAAGGATATAGAAACCTCGTGAATCCCACGAGTATAGTTTATTTATTTTATTAATATTTAAAACCCGAATAATAAATTAGAATAGATTGGAACAAAAAGATATAGAAAACTTGTGAGTCCCACAAGCATAGTTTATTTTATCAATCATTATTTTTGAACCTTAATGATTTTTCATCCATAATTTTCTCTCTCTTCATTACATTGTGCTCCCCATCCTTATATAGGGATGATAGAGTCTTAGCAATCCATCCTTTTTCTCTAACTATGGACTCCATGCTTTCTCTATGTATAGACTATATGCTTTCTCTAACATGTTTTTTCTAACCTCATGCGTTTTTTATCGACTATAGTGTTTATGCACGCTAGATGTGCACATGTACCTTTTTTCTATCACACGTTTTTCTTCTAACTAAAGCTTTTTCCTAGAAAATATGCATGAAGTAACCTTTCTATGTGGGATATTTAATTTTTAAACACTCATGATGTGTTAGTATAATGGGAAGGCTCCAAATTATTAACATGGAGGTATAATGTTTGAATCTTGCCCTATGCATGTAATATGCATTTTAATACTTTCTTCTATTTCTTCATATTTATTGAATCTAGTACTCTATACGTTTTTCATGTAGTGTACGAAATACACTATGACAACGTCAAATCTGAGCATATTGTTTTCTCGTGTTACCTAATTGTGTATTTTAGCATATTTCTTTATCTTGTGGATTGACGATTCATTTCTTAACAAACTGGTATTAGAGCTTGACGTACAAGCATGGAAGGAGGTGTGAGTGGCTTCCGAAGAATGATAGTTCTAAACTCTTAGAACTATGCAGATTGGAAGATAAAGATGGAGGTCTTTCTCATAGCCAAAGACCTGTACGAGCCGATGGAGGTATTAGAGTCGGAATGGAAACTTATTAACACAAAGGCGGTGGCCACCATCCGATAGTGCGTCGGTGTAAGTGTCCTTCAACATGTGGCGAAGGACACGAATGCCCATGAGATGTGGTAGAAGCTATCAAGTCTATACGAGAGGAAGAACGCCCTCAATAAAACCACACTAATGAGAAAGATCGTACGGCTAAAATACAAAGATGGTGAGAGCATCGTTGAACACATCAACACATTCATCGGGTATGTAAATCAACTTGCTATGCAAGCCATCTTATTGATGTGCACACTGTCGGATAGGTTGGAGAACCTGGTGGTTACTCTCAGCACCTGTCAGGAAGAGAGCTTGTCTTTACAAGTGGTGAAGACAAGCATCCTGAATGAGAAAGCGAGAAGGAAGGACAAGGGTGTCCAGTCAGAGTCAAATTTGACTCAACACAGGAACCGGCAAAGAACTCCACCAACGAGAGACAAGTCTGAAGCCAGGTCGAAGTCCAGAGGAAAGCTCGTGTGCTTTTATTGTGGAAAGCATGGACATTTCCAGAAGGACTACCGGCGCGTTAAAAGGGAAAAGAGTGTCGGTAATAATGTCGAACCCAAGAAGGTTCCTAAAGAAAAGTACACTTCAGCCATTGCTATGAGCAATGAAGAACTTTTGTTCATTAGTTAGCACACAAGTGCAAATCTTGCAAGCGAAGAATGCATTTGGGTGATCGACTCTGGTGCATCCTTCCACATAACTTTGTTGAGAGAGTATTTCTCTTCTTACATAGTTGGGGATCATGGTTATGTAAAGATGGGTGACAATGGGGAGTGCAAGATAGTCGGGATCGGAAGTGTCCTTCTGACAACGTCAACAGGGTGTCAACTGACTCTAAAGGATGCTCAACACATCCCCAATATCAGATTGAATCTGATATCGACTAGAAGATTGGATGACGAAGGCTACAATGGTAGTTTTTTGAATGGCAAGTGGAAGTTCTGTCGAGGAAATCTTCTAGTGGCCCGAGCACAAAAGGATCACACATTGTATATGATGCCAGCCCGACCGAGCAAGTCAGAAGTGAATGTGACAGCCGACTCGACAGGACAAATATGGCATAAGAGGCTAGGCCACATGAGTGAAAAGGGATTGTATTTGTTGGCCGACCAGAAACTTCTACCAGAAGTAAAGGGAGTGCACCTGGAGAAGTGCGTCAACTGCTTAGTCGGAATGCAGAATAGAGCAACATTCCACACATAGCCACCAAGAAGAAGAGAAGCTACACTGGAACTAGTACACACGGATGTGTGTTATGTAGATGCTCCATCGTATAGAGGCGGACAACACTTTGTGAGTTTCATTGACGACTATAGTAGGAAGTTGTGGGCTTTCATACTAAAGTCAAAAGGTCAAGTACTATCATATTGCAATTGTCTTCATCAAATTAGCCTTGTGTTTGGTCACAAAGATAGGGTCTCATCCATCTCTGGAATCAAATATTTCTGGTTCTTCGGTGTAGTGTGAGCTTTGGTGGCTTCCTCACCCAACCTTGCCAAATTTGAACTTGTCTGAATCGGCAAACTTTTTCCAGCACTGC
Source organism: Azolla caroliniana (assembly GCF_043228905.1). Lineage (NCBI taxonomy): Eukaryota > Viridiplantae > Streptophyta > Polypodiopsida > Salviniales > Salviniaceae > Azolla > Azolla caroliniana. Next base: position 12,196,961 of record NW_028230452.1, read on the forward strand.
CTCTCTTTGTGGCCCTTCCGGCCACAGTACCAACATTCCATTGCGGTCTTCTCTAGTTTGCTTCTAGCACCACCACCTTGACTCCCCCTGCTTGTGGAGGGTCCAAAATTGTTGTCGACACCTCTTGTCGACCGCTTCCACCGCATGTCGATCCATCTTGTCCACCATGTCCACAGGACCTCTTCGTCTCCGTGTACAACATCTTGTTATCAGTTTGTGTACTTGTTGACGCACTCGCGTGATTCTCCTCAACTAGGACCATCGATTGTAGGTCGAAAAACAAGGGGGTATTCTCCCTTGTACAGACTACCGTCCGAAATGCTCCAAAATTCAGCACCAAACCCCCGAGACAGACCTACACCATTTCATCTTTGTCAACGGTCACATTAATAGAGGCAAGTGAGTCACAGATGTCTTTGATTCGGGCCGTGTAGTCGGCCACCGACATGTCCCTCTCTCGAACATTGCTCAACTCCTGTCGGAGTTGCAGCTTCTGGCCCGTGGTGCTTGCCGCAAAAACCTACTTTAGGTTTCCCCAAGCTTTCTTTCACATCTTGCCATGCCGAATATGGCTCAGCAGCTGATCTTTGACACTGGAGGCAAAGCAGTACATAACTCTTCTTACCGGTTGTTCCCAAGTTGGGAAGTCCCTATGTGCCGCATCCTTTGCCATATCGTTGGCTCCATCAACATAACACTAGTAACCATGCTCGAGCAGGTACTGGTGGATATTGATGACCAAGATGCATAGTTGGATCTCTCAACCTTCTCCGTCGGGAGCGAGCCAGCCATTTCTCAATCCATATTTTTCTTCTGTCTATTCTTTACTAGGTGTTAGAGTTTGTCTTTAGAAAAATGCTTGTCGGCTGCAGAGGTTCTCAACCCTTGTGCTCTGATACCAGGTAAAAGAATACAATTGCGGAAACTAAGACAAAACCGGCTCCTCCGGATAGCTAAAGAATGGAGACACAAGTATAATGGAAACCTTACACGAGAGAGACAGAGTTAGAGCAGCACACAGAAATGTGTATATTCCAAAACACTAAAAACTCTCTGTACATACAATGTGCTTAGTGAAAGGATTGGCAGAAGTACTGACAAGTACTTCAATGCTCATACGAGTGAGTGACACTGAATCCCAAAAATATGCCTATGGACTAGGCTAGATTCGTAGGACTCCAACGGCCTACTGGTTCATCCTGATTTGGACAATCTGGCTCTCCAATCTGGCTCCTGGTTCTGGTCATTGACCTTGTTCTTCAATACGGATACCGATTCGGCTCTAGCTTATTCAGCAAATTCAGATCCTGTTGAGCTTGTCCGCTCAACAAAGTTCTTGGAGATTGTCAGAACATGCAAGAGGTTCCTCATGACCCCTTTCTGGCTGAAATGGCTCAGTGGGACATCTCCGATGTGCTCGATGGGATGTGGGGTGTTGTCTCCGGTTTCGACTACCCCCAGCTTCTCCAGCTTCTCGAGAAAAGAGAACCACTCCTTGTGGTTCGTCATATTGTGCTTTGAAGATCCAGATTCCACATACCAAACTTCTTCCGACTTTGAGTCAAATGTAGGCATTCTGTTGGCCTTATGTTAAGAAACAAGCTCAACAAAAGCATGTGATGCTTATTGGCAAATAAGATCTTCTGTAGTAGCTATTAGGAAAATTAGCTACTAGTGGACATATAGGCAAAACAACTATTTAGCTACTCACAGCTAATTAGCTACATATGTAAGTCACTTATAACTTAGGTAAAAAACTAAGAGAGTAGAGAGAGAGTAGAAAAATAGAAAACTGACGAGAGAGGTTTCTCTACATGTAATGAAATAGAAGCTTTTGGGTTTACACAGAGGTAAGTCTCATGCCCCCTTCTTTTTCTGTCTTGAGCACACTAAACGATCCAGCACATCACGATCCGTTGTGCACAAAGAAGAGCCAGAGTGCCTTCGTAACATGGTAGCAGAGTAGAGTTGCTCATAAAGAGGAACAGTACAAATCTGAGAAGTTTGGTTCTGGTTGCTGGTCTGAATTAGAGAGTTGTCTGTGAAGTTAATCGTAGCAAAAGCCCTAATTCGAAAGAGAGAATGGTTGTTGAGAATGAAAGCCAAATAGTCATAGAAAAGTTGGACAAAAACAACTTCCCTGCGTGGAAATTCAGAATGACAAATTTCCTGATGGGAAAAGGATATTGGGATTACATTGAAGGAGACCTAGAAGAGGCTCTAGAGATCCCGGAAGAAAATGCAACTACTGCACAGATTAAAGCATTTAAGGAATGGAATCAAGGGGCAAGGAAAGTATTGCATTGGTTGTCACTTAGCATCTCAGATTCGATGCTTGGACACATACAAGATGTTTTGCTTCTAAAGAAGCTTGGGACAGTTTGGTAAAACTGTTTGTGGTAGACACAAAGGCTAGAAAGCTTCAGTTGACGACTACGCTAAATACCTTGGAAAAAGGTAAGCTGTCAATTAATGAGTATGCTCTGAAAATAAAGAGCATGTGTGAGTCACTTGCTTCTATTAATGTGAAGGTAGAAGCCGATGATATGGTGGAAATATGCTTAAGAGGCTTAGGACCTCAATAAAAAACCATCAAAACATCTATTCTCACAAGGGATAGCATCCCAAGTTTCCCAGATCTAGTTTCAATACTTGTAGATGGATGATGTAAAAAAAGGAAACTGTGAGACTGAGGAGTAAGACCTCTACAATAGTGCTGGAAGAGGCCGAGGAAGAGGCCATGGAAGATTTGGTTCAACTAGAACCAACAGTAATTATCAAGGAAGATGACAACAAGCCACAAGTGGAAGAAACAACATCAGAGGCAGGGGGAGCAATCGAGGCAGAGGTAAGCAAACTTTTTTGAATGATGATGGTTGTTGGTATTGTGGAAAACCAGGCCATACACAGGCTGAATGCTATAAAAAGCAAAATGATGAAAAAAGAGAGAAGAGACAACAAAATAACTATGCTTCAACTAGTGAAAACTGTGATAAAGAAGGTGCATTTATGATACAACATGAGACAACAACAATGACTGAATGTTCACAAAGATGCAATGAAGAGTAGGAATATCTGATAGTCCTAATAGTACTAATAGCCCAAATCTATCTGTTACCCCATACGAGATGTACGGAGAGTCAAGTGTGATGAGCGAGGGTTGAATGTTATCATGATGTTGTGTATGTGTAGGGGGCATGAATGTAGTTGTGAGTCTATATGTATGTGAACACATGCACACGTGTGTGCATGTGGATGGATACGAGGAGGTGTGAGTGAGTGTCCAGTATGAATGCTTGAGGGGGCTTACACCCCTATGTATCTACCCCCTCTTGTACTATTTTTAACCCCTTATGGGGAATGAATGAAACAGGAATAACCATTTCTCTCTTAACCTCTCTCTCTCTCTCTCTTGTCATCTCTCTCTCCCTCTCTCTCTCCCCTTTAACGTTGAACCCCTTGGGAGGGGGGTGGAGCCATTCTAGGCACCACCCCCCACCCCGCAATGCTTTTCTATATGATCTCTCTCACCATCATACTCTCCATAACCATGTCTGTCTTCATTACCAATCATCATAGTTATCATTCGTCGTCATCGTCGTCCTTAACCCTAACCCTAAAACCTACAACACTATCGAACAAATTTGATGTCCTTAGTCAGTTAGAAGAAGAGTTAAACGACTAAGTCCAGCCAAAATATCCCTAAGCTCATCAGATATCCCTAAGAAAACTCCCGTGTCCAGCCTCTATAGTAGTCATTGATGGTCGTCCCATTGCTTCTGGAAATATCATAGAAGAGTCAGAGCCCGTTAATATTGTCCTAGATAATTTAGCGTGTTTAGTATCCTTTAATATAATTAGTATCCCAGAACATCCCATTGTTTTGGGATGACCATGGTTCGAATTACATAACCCAGACATAGATTGGAGAACAAGGGAAATCCGGTATCGACAAACCTGAGGATCTACTCATAAGATGGCAACCATTTCGCTACATCAGTTGCGTGAGGAAGGGCGCAAGGAAGAAATGTTTCTCTTCGCGGTATCAATAAAACCCTCCAACACCACTAAAGAGGAGTCCACCGTTCAACTTTCAGAGAAGTATCGTCATTATGCTGATGTGTTCGATAAAGTACAAGCCAATACGCTTCCTCACCATCGATCGTATGATTGCCCCATCGATTTACAACCGGGAAAAGAGCCACCATGGGGACCGATCTACAATTTGTCACCAACCGAGCTAGAAGTTCTTCGAGCCTATATAGAGGATAATTTGGCAAATGGTTTCATTTGACATTCAAAATCTCTAGCCAGCACACCCATTTTCTTTGTCAAGAAAAAAGATGGATCACTTTGTCTCGTCGTAGAGTATCGTGGCTTGAATAAGGTCACCATCAGGAATAGGTACGCACTTCCCCTTATCTCAAGTCTTTTAGAATGGATCAATGGTGCAAGGTTCTTCACAAAGATCGACTTATGAGGAGCATATAACCTCGTACGGATCCGACCTAGAGATGAATGGAAGACCGCGTTTCACACTACATGTGGGCACTTCAAGTATACGGTCATGCCATTTGGCCTCACTAATGCACCAACAGTCTTCCAGCACATGGCAAATGATATATTCCGATATCTCTTGGATGTTTGTTTGATCATCTATTTGGATGATCTGCTGGTTTATTCGAAGACTCAAAAAGAGTATGATTCTCATGTACTGTTAGTACTAAAACGACTTCGAGAACATGGTCTTTATATGCAAAGCTGGAAAAATGTAGTTTTTAGTGCAACCAGGTAAAATTTCTAGGCTATGTCATTTCCTCGGAAGGCATCTCCATGGATCTAGCTAATGTCAAAACGGTGGTAGAGTGGCAGACTCCGCGTTCGTTGCAAGATGTGCAATGCTTTTTAGGCTTTGCCAATTTCTACCGCAAGTTTAAACAGGATTACTCAAAGCTTGTTCTGCCTCTCACACAGCTCACCAGGAAGGGACAATCGTTTGTTTGGTCTGAAGAAGCAGACATGGCTTCTGAGAATCTTGAGAAGGCATTTACATCAGCTCCTATTTTGGCTCATGTTGATCCGGAAAAACCATTCATCATCAAAGCAGACGCGTCGGATTTCACGTTGGGTAGCATTCTGTCACAACAAGGCGATGATGAAAAGCTACATCCTGTGACTTTCCACTCACGCAAGTTTAACGCCGCCAAAATAAACTATGAAATTCATGATAAGGAGCTATTAGCAATATTGGGCTCTTTTACGCAATGGAGGAATTTTCTAGAGGGATATTCTCATCAAGTCACCGTATTCAGTGATCCCAAAAACCTTGCCTACTTTCAGAATGTTCGTGTGTTAAATTGACGTCAAGCTCGGTGGGCCCAATTCCTCACTCATTTCGACTTCAAAATTACATATCGTCTGGGGAAGCAACAAGGGAAGCCAGATGCATTATCACGGCGCTCATATCTAGCATTGCATCCTGGCGAGCCAGCTTTCTATAACCAAAAGCAAGTAATCCTGGGACCAGCACAACTGCAAGCAATGCAGGTCTTTGGTATGCCCTTGGATTCCCACATTATCAATACCATATGTGAGGACTTGAAGACAAATTCTTTCGCCCAAGCCAATCTAGCACAAATTGATCCCTCTCAAGCATCTTGTTCACAGTTGCAACAACCAGGTACGGACTATCGACAATTCGAATGTCATGATGGATTACTATTCCTTAAGAAACTCTTGTATGTTCCTAATGGTTCTTGTCACCTTCGAGTAGTCCAAAACTGTCATGACACATATACAGCTGGGCATTTTGGTAGTACTAAAACATTAGATTTAGTACAACGATCATTCTAGTGGCCCCATATGCGACAATTTGTCGAAGATTTTGTTCAGACTTGTGATACATGTTGCAGAGCAAAAATGCCAAGGCATCATCCACATAGTTTATTAGAACCATTACCAATTCCAAGCAAGCCATGGCAATCCATTGCTCTAGATTTCATCACAGATCTTCTGGTCTCTAAGGGATTCGATACAATCTTAACAATAGTAGATCGATATACGAAGATGGCCCATTTCCTACCATGTACTAAGGAAATATCCAATAAGGAAACCGCTGAAACTGTCATGCGTGAAGTATATCAACATCATGGCCTTCCCGATAGTATCATCAGCGACCATGGACCCTAGTTCATCTCGAAATTCTGGAAGCACCTCTTTAAAATGCTCAAAGTCACTTGTAACCTCTCCTCCGGCTACCACCCGCAAACGTACGGCAAAGCAGAACGAACAAATCAAAGGTTGGAGTAGTATCTTCAGTGCTTTCTAAGCTATCATCAAGATAACTGGGCGGATATTCTCCACTTTACCAAATTTGCATATAATAACTTTGTCCACTCATCGACAAAGGTTACACCATTTTATGCTTATACAGGCTGTCACCCCCGATGGTGTGTATTTGAAACCCCAGAGTTACCCACAAATCCTTGCGTAGAGGATCGTTTGGAGCAATTACGCAAAATACAAGCGGATTTATCTACTCATCTACATCAAGCTCAACAAACACACAAGGTTTACGCGGATCGTCATCGGCTTCCATCCAATTTTAACATTGGAGATTGGGTATGGCTACTACGATGACACATCAAGACTACTCATCCATGCGAGAAGTTGGATTAACGGCAAGTAGGTCCTTTCCGTATTATTGAAAAAATTAATGATGTCGCTTTTCGTCTCGATCTACCTCCACAACATCAAATACATCCGGTGTTTCATAGCTCTCTCCTCAAACCCTATCAAGACAGCACCATCCCAGGTCGTATTAAACAACCTCCACCCCCGATCGAACTTGAAGCTGGACCTGAGTACGAGGTTGCCGCCATCCTCGATTCCAAGATTGTTCGCAACAAGCTCTACTATTTAGTCGATTGGCTAGGATATAGTCCCATCGAGCGTACTTCGGAACCAGTGCTCATGCTCTTCTTGAAGACTTCTATCGTCAATATCCAGGCTCCAGTAACCTTGTCGGACAAGGTATTAATGCATCTTGTATTCCCATGATGCAAAAGTTTGTCCTATCAAGCTTCTCCATAGGAAGAGCGCTTCCCATTTGAGTATTCATGATGTTGATTTCTTTCTTTGTTGCTTGAACCGGTTATGTCAATCGTCGGTGTTGTGATCACAGCACGGTTAAGCGAGTTTGATCAGACAACCACACGCTCTGATCCCATGTAAAAGAATAAGAGATATAGGTGGTGTTGTGCAACAGAAGCGAACTCTTTGTGTGTGTGTGTGTGTGTGTGTGTGTGTGTGTGTGTACGTAAGATGCAAAGAGAGAGATAGATAGATAGATAGATAGATTATATTATTGTCTTCGGAGGTCAAATATGACCTATGAGACCAAAAAATTACATTTCACGTGATACGTGTGAAAGTGAGTAGTGACTCTCGATGTTCAAGAACTTTACCAATGAATGTTGCAATCGAGAGTGCACATTGTGGTTGTGAGAGGAATTCATGCAAAGATTGGGCTCGATCGAAGAGATGTGGAAAGCATGGTCGAATATGATCAAAGGCAGAGCATTGTATCAAAGTGTGATACTCAGACTCGCGAACTTGTTTAGGGCAAAGTGTGCATAGTTGACCACTCTCATCACTTGTACCCCAACGCCTTGTTTCACATCGCAATGCATGTTAGCTAAGTCGCATGGAAGCAATGGTTCGAATGGAAGATAACGATATGGGCTCTAACATGTATGGATGTGTACGATTTCCCCGTTCCGCAAAGAATATGGTTTTGTAGTTAGGTGCAATATGTGTAGTATAATGTGTGAAGCGTGAGCCTCCACATTTGTCCCATGTCATGATACATTGGCGTTGTAAAAATGCCTCATTTACAAAGGAATCTAATGATGCATCATGAAGCAAGTGTCTCACATCCCATCTACCAAACCATTTTTCTATATCTTGCATCCAACCAGAACACAAAATTTTGCTTTTATGCGTCTTTTGGATCTTTTTGCTTGCTTCCCACACAATTCTAGGAAGTCGATGTGAGGGACTGTTTTGAACCTTAAGCATGTATTCAACAACCCTTTCCATGGCCATGATCTCAATGGGAAGCGATCCCGTCTCAAGGAGGAGGAGGGTATAGGGCGTTTGTTTCTTAACTTGTAGAAACTTGGTAAGAAAATGCTTTTGGACATTTTCAAACTCTTTCCGCATAGATTTAGGGATGCTACCGCCCCATACTTCCACCCCATAGAGAAGAACCGGTGTCACCAAAGTGTCGAAAAGATATTTCTTGAGGACCCAACACTTAATATCTCCAAGATTGCATGTGTTCTCAAATGCATAGTATGCTCGCTTGCCTGCGTCTAAGCGGCGTGTAGCACATTCATTCCATCCATGATTTGAAGGAACTTCAAGGCCAAGATATTTGAAGCTTTCCACACATTCAAGTGGCTCATTGTTGTACATAATGCATGGTTTATCTCTTTTTTGTCTCTTCACAAGCATAATCTTTGTTTTAGAGCTATTGACACTTAATTTAGTATGCATGCAAAAAATTTCCAATGCCTTCATAAGCTTTTGTGCATCTCCTAAAGTATTTGCAAAAAGCACTACATCATCTGCATATAACAAAAGCATAATCACAACATTCCCAATGGCAACTTCTTCAACACATTCTTCCTTTTCAAACTTGGTAACCATTTCTTCCAATTCATCAATGCATAGACCAAATAGTGTTGGTGAGAGTGGGCATCCTTGCTTAACACCAATAGTGCTTTTGAAAAAATCTGAAAGTTTATCTCTCATGCGCACACAACATATAACCTTCTCATAAATTCGGGAAATTGCTAGCATATATTCACTTGGCACCTCAAGTTCTTCCATTCGCCTCCAAAGATGCTCACGAGGTACCATATCAAAAGCTTTCTTGAAGTCTACAAAGCAACAATATAAACCTTTACCTCTAAGGCGACATTCCTCCATTAATACTCGAAGGGTGATAAGGTGATCAATGGTGCTATGGTGTTTCCGAAAGCCAGCTTGTCCATAAGCTCTCTTACCACTTATCTTTGATTCCATTATACATTCAAATAGTTTTGCCATTAATGAGCCAACCATGATGGTTTGATAGTTGTTTACATTATTTATATCTCCACCTTTATGTAAAGGTTTGATCCAATTGGTAGTCCAATCGTACGGCATACCATGTTGCAATGCATCATTAAACATATCACTTATCCATATATGTGCTTCCTTTCCCGTCCATTTGAGAGAGAGAGAGAGAGAGAGAGAACAAGAAGTTGTATTCACAAAAAGAAATATTGCATCCAGTAGTGACTAAGTTACAAAAGGTTGGTTTAAATACCAACTGATCTATGGCATGTGGGTCGAACCATGCTACGGTGTACCAAAAAAGTATTGTTTTTGGCCAAGAAAAACACGAGTACTTTTACTACTGTTAGTACTAAGTAATTATAAAAAAGCTTTTAAAAAAATCAAAAAAATTTATAATCTTTTTAGGGAGTGGGGTGGGATAGTACACATTGCATTTAATGGGGGGAGTAGTTGTTGTGTATTCAGGAGTGAGGACTAATTTCGGGGCTATTTCCCCCTCACTTTTAATTTAGCACGCCACATTAATTGAATTTGGCGCTTCTCACAATTTTGGCGCATCCCCTTCATCCTCCCAATCGAGCCCATCTCAGATTCACTGTTTGTCGTTCTCTGCATCTCAAGTATTCACAGCACGCGAATGTCCCTAAGATTTGGGATCTTGCCATTCCTTCTCTACAAATCAAACCTACGTGAAAATGATCAAGTGTTCTTTGTGTCACCCATCTAAGCCATCTTTGCCTTTCGTCAGTATGTCTTCTCCTTCCCTCGGTATGTCGTCTCCTTCCCTCGGTATATCTTCTCCTTCCCTTGGTATGTCTTCAGAATTGTTTTTTAAGTGTTGGTTATTTCAGAACTATTTTTTAAGCTTTAATATTTATTGTTTATCCTTTCAAATGGAAACTTTAAGATTTATTTATGCTGAAAAGATTATGTCTTCATCATCATCATGATTATTATAGTCATTATCATCTCCATCTACTTGTTCATTGTTACCATATTACGTTGAGCATATTGTTATTTGTACTATTTCTCGATCTTAATAGAATGATAATCTTCTGCCAATGATGTTAGGCACATGTGGATAACACCTAAAATTGGACTTTAATATTAGCCTATTGGTATGGTTGTCTTTCTTAGTAATGAATTGTTTTGTTAAAGGAATATATGTGTGTGGTATTATCATACATGTTTATTCGAAAATGGGTTGATGTGGTTTGCATTGACATATTAAGTACGTTTATTCTACGATGTATTAAGAATTTATTTTGATTAATTAGATACTGAAATAACAAGAAATTAGGTGTTGGAATACATGAGAGTGGCAATGGTAGATGTCAAGGAGAGTGAGTTGTCATGTAGCAACTCTATGTCTGAGAGGAGCAAGAGACGGGTGGTTCTTCACATAGTTCGTTATTTACTAGAAGTAATTGAGAGATTTACCAAGGAAGATCGTAATGATATTATCTCTAAAACTGGATTCTCGTAATAAAGCTGGAATTCCTCCTACCGGTGTCGTGAAGATCCGTCACTATGTGCGGATCGTGAGGCGGAACCGCCGGGGTTCTAGACCGAAAGGATTCGAAGTTTGCACTAACTTTAGCGAGAAAGTATTTAAGATAGATTGAGAGAGATTGATATGATGAAAGAGAGATATTGAGATAAAGATTGAACTTTTAACTTTTAGATTTAAGAGAGAAGATACATCAACAATAGGATTACAAGTTTCTTATTTTTCCCCAGATTTTTCATTAGTTTCATTTGCTTGATTCCTCCACTCTTCTATAGATGCCCCCATGCATATGGTGCATGTGAGGGTGAAAGACATGCACGTAATGCATGAAATGCATGCTTGCCATGTCATCATCTAAGCTCTCATGTATGAGAATTTACATGTAAAAGTGTAATGATAAAAATATAGCTTTTAAGGAATTGACTTGGCTTGGTGGTAAGTATATTGCTTCCTATCTTGGAGGTAGAAGGTTCAAGCCTTGCTCACATCCCTTTTAAAACACAAAATACTACTAGGCTTTTAGTCTTGTATTTACACCGAAAATCTTCAAAACACCATGCACCATGATCAACCGACCGATCCGTCTATCCCAACCAGTTCAATCCAATCTTATCCGTCGCCATCTACTCCCGGTCTCGGTCGCCGGTCGCCGGCTCCGTTCAGTCGGCCAAAACCTTTACAAGTAGTTAGGCCACACCCATTAATCCGATCAGTTTAGCTCAAGTCACCTTGAACATTCTATGATCCACTCATAGACACAAAGTAATAGATTTTAGCCCTGCTTATATACTCTAGGATCTTTATTTGTCCTGTCTATGTGAGATATCTCGTAGTTTTGTTTTTTCTCTTCTTCTTCGCAAACTTCATACCCACATAACTTGCCACTTAGTTGTTCATTTCTTATGTGGTAAAGTGTATTCGAAAGCTCTTGAAGACCTCCATCTTTTTGTACCAAGATATTAAGCTAATCTAAAATAATATCTTCACTATTATTGTTTCATGTCTCGTGTGAAGAACCACACTCGATTTTGTATGTTCCTCGCAATTTTCACACAATTGCCGAAAATCTTCACGACACCAGATCCCTAGCTCTCCAATAAAGTCCTTCATCCATATTACCTCTTTGCCGGCTTCCACGGCTGCCATATACTCCGCTTCTGTTGTCAACAATGCAACGGACTTCTAGAGCCTCGACTACCACGATACGGCTCCCCCTGCATAGGTCATGATTTATCCAGAATTGGAATGGTCAGTATCCACATCAGCCAACATGTCTGAATCCATGAAGCCTTCCAATAGGGATTTACCATAGCCAAATCAGAGGCACATGCTCGAGGTGACTTTCAAGTACCGAAGTATCCACTTGATGGCCGCCCAATGCTCCTTTCTGGATTGCTCATAAACTGGTTGACTACTCCGACAACGTATTCGATATCCGTCTGAGTACACACCATTGCGTACATTAAGCTTCCGACGATAGAGGTATATTGTATCTTCATCATCTCTAACTTCTTTGTCTTGGTCTTCGGACTTTGCTTTCCAGACAGCTTGTAGTTCGCCGAAAGTGTCAACCCGACCAACTTTGCATCCGACATGTTGAACCTCTAAAGCACCTTTGTCAAGTACTTCTCTTGTGACAACCACAACAGCTTCTTCGCCCAGTCCCGGATTATGTGCATCCCTAGGATCTGTCTCTCCGGACCCATATCTTTCATTCAGAAGGATCGTCTCAGGGACTTCTTCAGCATTCCAATTTTGATACAGTCACTTCTGAAGATCAACATGTCATCCACGTACAACAATAGTATCAAGAAGTCACCCCCGTTGAATCTCTTCACGAACACAAAGTGGTCGGCCTGCGTCTTGTGGTATCCTTGGTCGGTCATGAAGGAGTTGAACTTCTGGTACCATTGCTGAGGAGCTTGCTTCAGTCTGTATAAGCTCTTCTTCAACCGGCACACCAGGTGCTCCTTCCCTTTCTTGACGAATCCTTCCAATTGCTACATGTAGATCTCCTCCTCGAGGTCTCCATGAAGGAACGTCATCTTCACATCTAGTTGTTCGACTTCAAGGTCCATGCTTGCCACTATGCTCAGCATAGTCCGGATGGATGTCATCTTTACTACCGGGGCAAAATCTCATCGAAATCCACTCCTTTCTTCTTTTGAAACCCCTTCACCATGATCCATGCTTTATACCTTGGTGGATTTCCAACATCTCTCGGTTTCAACTTGTACATGCACTTGTCTCGAAGAGCTCTCTTTCCTTTCGGCAACTCCATCAATTCATATGTGTGGTTCTCATGCAGGGAATCCATCTCATCCTGCATGGCACTTAACCACTTCTGATTGTGGGTGTCTTTCTTTGCTTCTTCGAAGCTTTCCAGTGTCGTGTGGTTTTTCAGACACTATATGAAAACTAGTAAAATAAGTATTTAAGATTAGCTTAATCGATTGATATGAGAAGATAGATATCTTCAAGAGCTTCATAATGCATTTTTCTACGCATGAAACAGATAAATAAGTATGTATCAAGTTATGTGAATGTGAAGTTTGAGAAGATTGGGAAAAACAAAACTATAAGATATCCCACATAGATAGGATAACATTAGATCCCATATTATATAAGGAGAGCCAGAACCTATTACTTTATGTCTATGTGTAAAGCACAGAATGTTCAAGGTGACTTGGGCTAAACTATGTGGATGAATGGTTCAAATGATTTTGGGTCACGGCGTACGGCCCGGTCACTACGCACGCGTGTGTGCGGACGAGTGTGCGGATACGTACAAGGCGCGGTCAGGACGCACACGCATGTGTTTGCAGATGCATACACGGGGCGGTCGAGACACGCATGTGTGCAGATGTGTACACGGGGCGGTCAGGACGCGCGTGTATGTCGATGCGTACACGAGGCGGTCGGGACGCACGTGTGTGTATATGCGTACAATGCCCGGTCGGGACGCGCACATGCACGGATGCGGATGCGTTGTTGCGAAAATACGACGAGGATACGTGAACTTGAGGCAAGACCCCGGGGCCTCCGACCGGAAGATATCAGATTCATATGATTATATTAAACAATTAATACAAAATTTGAAAGATTCACAAATTTTATTAATAAAGGGAAAGAAATTACAATATGTCCCAAGATTGGGATTCAGAAGTTTAGGTTTACTAAGTTTAATATAAAAGAAAAATTAGGGGTTTTTGAGAGATATGGCTTCCGTAGGAAAAATTAGGGCTTTTTAGTGTAATGGCTTCCATAGGGAAAATTAGGATTTTTTGCTTCCGTAAGGAAATTAGAGGTTATGAGAGATATGGCTTCTGTAGGGAATTTTTAGGGTTTATGGCTTCTGTAAGGAAATTAGGGTTTTTGAGTGTTATGGCTTCTGTAGGGAATTTAGGGTTTATGAGAGTTATGGCTTCCCTAAGATAAGGGAGCTGAGAAGGAAAAGAAAAATAAATAATGGAGAGAGGATATAAGTATAAGGGGAAAAATGGAATATATATGGAGTTCCCCGTTGATCATATGCATGTCTACTTTTTGTTGCATGGCCTCTACTTTTAGTTGCAAAGCTTCTTCTTTTAGTTGCATCTATTTTTAGTTGCATGGCTTTTTCTTTTAGTTGCATGCAACCGTCCACATGACCTTTACTTTAGTTTCTTTTACCTTTCTTTAATTAGCCACATGATCCTTTTATCCGTTCGGTTTGCGTCCAACCTCATCTGGTCATCGATTGCTGCCGACTTGCCGGCTCAGCCGCCACATCCAGTTTGCTTACCGGTTGGTTTCCGGTTTTGCTTACCGGCCGGTTTCCGATTTTGCTTACCGGCCCGTTTTCAATTTTGCTTACTGGCCCCGTTCCAGTTTTGCTTACTGGCCAGTTTCCGGTTTTGCTTGCCGATCGGTTTCCGATTTTGCTTACCGGCTGGTTCCAATTTTGCTTACTGGCCAGTTTCCGGTTTTGCTTGCCGATCGGTTTCCGATTTTGCTTACCGGCTGGTTTCCGGCTTTTGGGAACTTGGCCACCATCATCCATCAAGACAAAGTGGCCAAAGTGCTCTTGGCACAAATGAAAATGAGGGTCTCAAGGTTCTTATATAGTAAGGGCCTTAAGTTTCCTATCTATGTGGGATAAATAATAGTTCTATTTTCCCTATCTTCTCAAACATCCATCTTCTATAACATACCATTAAGCTAATATAAAGTACTTATTTTTTATTTTATTTTTTTTACATAGTATGAGAAGATTCACACAACATTCGCCCCCACCAAACCTGCACATCTACCGGTATGTGCCAATTTTGGTGAGGCTCCATTTTTTATTACTTTACTTTTTTATTGATGTACCCGAATCACCATTGCCATCCGATCCACCATATTCTTCGTTCACTCTTTGCATTTCCATGACCGGTTGTCATGGCTCTCTTTGCTCCTCTTCAACATAATGCTTCACTCCTTATGCATGTGCCACCTTCATCTCGACCATCTCCTTGGTCATTTAACTTTCTTTTATCATCCTTTCTTGTTTCATGCATGCCTTTCAAAAGCCTTATCGAAGTAATATTGTTGAGTACTCTTAGTGGTCCACTCTTTAACGACATGCTCTCTTGTAGGTCCTTAAGTGACCACATTGTATGCTTCCCATTTTGTCCACTTTTGTGGTATACTCTTGTGTTGGAGTGGACCATGACTTCTACGCTAGTATTATCCTTGTTAGATTTTGTGATCACATCTTTCGGATCCGCTTGGCCCACTTGGCCCACGTCCTTGCTTTTTGAGGTTTGTTCAGTCTCGTTGTCGCACACATTAGCTTTTGTCCTTGCTTCCTCACTGCCATCGTCCTTCTCTTGGGTCTTACATTGGTTAATGCCCAAGTCTCTTGAACGAGTGTGGAGGAATTTTGTAGTTTGGCATTGCCTTTGTCGTGCTACCTTTAGCCACTTCCACCTTATGGTTGTTCACATTGGCATTGATCTTTGTTTTCTCACCGCCACCTTCCGTCTCTTGGGTCTTACATCGGTTAATGCCCAAGTCTCAAGAACCTTTTTGGGGAAAGTCTCTTCATCACCGTCGTCTACCCTCATTGGCTTGACGTCTCCCTCTTCTTCGCATGTGTTAGCCTCGGCCTTCACTTCCTCGCCGCCACCTTCCGTCTCTTGGGTCTTACATCGGTTCTCGGACGCAATTGCCCAAGTCTCTAGAACAAGTGTGAAGAAAGTCTTGACACGGCCATCCGGCATTTACTGGTCCTTAGCTACCTCTGACTCGATGTCATTTTTCGTGGCTATCTCCTCAATCATGTTGGCCTCACGCTTTTTATCTCCCTCGATCATGGAAGCTTTGCTCATGCTAGAACCTTCATCACTTGATGTTTCAGGCACGATGTGTGTTCCGAAACATTTGTCTTCGCTTGAAGTGGCATTCGCCACCCTCGATTCATTTGTTTCATTCTTCATCGTTGTTTCTTTGCAAGACGAGAAGACGTCTTGTTCCACATCTTCTCTTGCGGTACCATCATGGTACCGAACCTGGGCCTTTGTATCGACCGTAACATTAATCATCATTTGTTGGGAAGTTTCTTCTTCCTCACTTATCATTTGCTTCAGTTTTTGCTCCTTTCGAAGCTTCTCTTCAAAGATTGGTGGATCAAAGATTGGTGGGGTTGGAAAAAGTCCTAATGTTTGTGAAGTCAATTGATCGGAAGGAAAGGAAGGCCATTGGAATCCGACTTGAGGATGATGATGGTGCAAATGGCCTCACCAAGGATTGGACGAAAATGGAAAGATTATGTCAACTACACGATAAGAGAAAGACAAGATTCTCATCGACAACAACACAACCCATGAGGGATGGTGAAAGGAGGACAGGAACAAACTAGAAACTACCACCTAAAGAAGAGAGCTTGAAGAGGGAAGATTCGATGGTACTCGACATAGAGGCCTTCATAAACGAGGCATATGAGAATTTAAAGGTGCAAGTCGAGGCCAAAGAGAATCTTATAATGGAACCAAAACCGAATAAAATGGTTATCAAGGAAGAAGAGACCTCCCAACAAAGGTGGAGTAATGATACGGCCAATACGAAGGCCCAAGTTCGGTACGACAGCACCACGGGAAAAGGTGTGGAACAAGACGTCTTCTCGTCTTGCAAAGAAACAATGATGAAGAATGAAACCAATGAATCGAGGATGGAGAATGCCACTTCAAGCGAAGACAAATGTTTCGGAACACGCATCGTGTCTGAAACATCAAGTGATGAAGGTGCAAGCATGATGAAAGCTTACATGATCAAGGGAGATAAAAAGTGTGAGGCCGACATGATTGAGGAGATAGCCACGAAAAATGACATCGAGTTAGAGGTGGCTATGGACAAGTCAATGGCGGATGGCCGTGTCAAGACTTTTTCCACACTTGTTCTAGAGACTTGGGTAGATGCATCGAAAAGCAAATGTGAGACCCAAGAGACGAAAGGTGGCGGCGAGGAAGTGAAGGCCGAAGCTAACACATGCGAAGAAGAGGGAGACGTCAAGATGAAGAGGGTAGACGACGATGATGAAGAGACTTTCCCCACAAAAGTTCTTGAGACTTGGGCATTAACCGATGTAAGACCCAAGAGATGGAAGTTGGTGGTGAAGAAGCAAAGATCAAAGCTAATGCAAACAACGATAAGGTGGAAGTGGCTAAGGGTAGCACGACAAAGGCAATGGCAAACTACAAAATCATATAAATCCCTCCACACTCATTTGAGAGACTTGGGCATTAACCGATGTAAGACCCAAGAGAAGGACGGTGGCAGAAAGGAAGCAAGGGTTGAAGCTAGTGCATGCAACAAGGAAGTCATGGTCAACTCCAAAGTATACCACGAAAGTAGAAAAAGTGAGAAGCATAAAATGTGTTCACTTAAGGACCTCGAGATGAGCATGCAGTTGAAGAATGAACCACTAAGTGTACTCAACAATAGTATTTCGATAAGGCAATTGAAAGGCATGCATGGAACAAGAAGGGATGATAAAAGAAAGTTAGATGACCAAGGAGATGGTCGAGATGAAGGTGGCACATGCACAAAGCATGAAGCATTATGCTCTACAGGAGAAAAGGGAGCCATGGCAACCACCCACGGAAATGCAAAGAGTGAGCGAAGAATATGGTGGATCAGATGGCAATGGTGGTTCGGGTATAAAGAAGAAACATCGATGAAGTAGAATAATCAAAAGAGGAACCTCACTACAATTGGCACATACCAGTGGATGTGCAAGTTTGGTGAGGGTGAATGTCGTGTGGTTTGTCACACACAATATGAAAACTAGTAAAATAAGTATTTAAGATTAGCTTAATGGATTGATATGGGAAGATAGATATCTTCAAGAGCTTCGTAACGCATTTTTCTATGCATGAAACGGATAAATAAGTATCAAGTTATGTGACTGTAAAGTTTGAGAATATTGGGAAAAACAAAATTGTGAGATATCCCACATAGATAGGACAACATTGGATCCCATATTATATAAGGAGAGCCAGAACCTATTACTTTATGTCTATGTGTGAAGCATAGAATGTTCAAGGTGACTTGGGCTAAACTGTGTGGATAAATGGCTCAAGTGATTTTGGGTCACGACGTATGGCCCGTTTGGGACATGCGCGTGTGTGCGGACGAGTGTGTGGATGCGTACACGGCTCGGTCGGGCACGTGCATGTGTGCGGATGCGTACATGGTACATGTGTGCGGATGCATCACAATGTACGGAAGCCATAAGACTAAAAAATCCTAATTTTCCCTACGAAAGCCATATCTCTCAAAACCCCTAATTTTTCTTTTCTATTAATCTTACTAAACCTAAAACTTCTGAATCCCAATCTTGGGACATATTGTAATTTTTCTCTTTCTTTACTAATAAAATTTTTCAAACTTTGTCATATCAATTAATTCTTAATACAAAAATGCACGAATTTGATATCCTTTGGTAGTAGGGCCCGGGGTCCTGCCTCAAGTTCACGTGTCCTCGTCGTATTTTCGCGACACTGGCTCCCCCTCCTTTGTCAACAATATTCTCTCTTCTTCCGGAAATCTCTAAGGGGGCTTCTCTCTCTTAGAGGGTATCTCCGTCTTTGTTCTTTGACCACTAGCTCCTCTGTCTATTCTTCATCCGAATCCGATTCGGGGTCTTGTCCGATTCGAGTGTCCAATTCTTCTTCAGTCGGTTCGGTTTTTTGTCTGAATTCAGTCGGTTCATCCTGGTCTTCGGCTGACATCCGACTTCCGACCGGATGTGTCCTTGCATCTTCCAACCGATCTATGTCGGTCGATTTGGAGTTCGTTATCTTCTTCTCCGACTCCTAGTCGGCAATAGTCTTGTCTTCCACGAAGACTATGTCTCAACTCTAGAAGACCTTCTTGTCGACCAAGTCCCACACTTGTTAGCCAAACTCGTCATCATCGTATCCAAGGAATATGCAAGGTTGGGACATCGGATTCAATTTCACTCTCTTGTCCTTTGGAACATACACGTAAGCGAGACAACCAAATACCTTCAAATGCCGGTAAGACACGTCTTTACCTGTCCATACTCTCTGTGGTATGTCTCCATCCAAGGGTGTTGAGGGTGATCTATTTATCACATAAGTAGTTGTCATCAGCGCCTCAGCCCAAAACGTCTTGGATAACCTAGCATGTGCAAGCATGCTTCGGACTCTCTCCATCATAGTCCGGTTCATCCTATCGGCAAGTCCATTGAGCTCCGGTTTCTTCGGCATGGTGAATTCGAGCCGGATTCCCTTCGACTGGCAGTACTTCTCGAACTACCCCCAATATTTGCCTCCGTTATCCACTCGAACTGCCTTCAGCTCCCGGTCGGTTTCCCTTTCGATTCTCGCATGGAATTCCTTGAAGACGGATAATACCTGGTCCTTCTTCTTTAGTGGTGAGACCCACAGCTTCCGACTATGGTCATCTATGAACGTCACGAAGTACTGCGACCCAGCATGTGACTTCATGTCCACTTGGCATACTTCGGTATGCACAAGTTCTAGTGGTGTATTCCATCTCATCGGTGGTGTTTTCCGAAAGGAGGTTCGGTTTTGCTTGTCAGCCAAGCAGTTGGTGCATCTCTCAAGTTGCATGTCTTTCACCTCCGGAATAAGGTTGTCCTCGGCAAGTCTTTGCATTCCCTTCTGGCTCATGTGGCACAACCTCTTGTGCCACAGCTCAACGGCAATGTCGGATGCCACGTTCACCTCTTCCTGGCATATCCAAGCATGCATCAGGTACAACGTGTTGATTTTCCGGGCTGGGGCCACGATCCTGCTTCCTTTGCTGAATTTCATGACTCCGTTCCAGATGCTAGCCGTGTAGCCCTTGTCATCCAGCCTACTGGCTGATATCAGGTTCAACCGAACCTCCGAAACGTGTTGGACATCTTTGAGTAGTAACTTGCACCCGGTTGACATCATCGGCATCACATCTCCTATGCCAACAATTCGGCATGCACCTTCATTCCCCATCCGGACACAACCGTGATCTCCAGCTCTGTAGGATGAGAAGCATTTCCGATCGGGGGTCAGATGGAACGATGCTCCGAAGTCGACCACCCATGTCGTTTCGTCACTGACAAGATGGAGCTCGCTCTCCTCAGTGATGAACAACATTTCTTCTTCACTTGTCACAATTGCCGACAATCCTCTTCTTTCCGAAATCTTCTTCGGTTCCGGAGTGTCAGTTCTTCTTTTGGCTTTCCGAAAGTGTTGGCAATTCTTCCGGAAGTGCCCCGACTTTCCGCCATAAAAGCAAGTGGGCCTCCCCCTTGACTTCGACCTCATCCCCGATTTGTCCCAGATCTAGGGACTCCGATTCCGGCCTCTTCCCTGGTTATTGTCATCTTCCGTAACCAAGGCCTTCGAATCAGTTTCGGACTCCCAGTCCTTCCGACGAGCTTCTTCATCCAGCAAGCTATATTTTACCCTTGCTAGGGATAGGTGTTTCCCTTCCGGCCCGACGTTGCCCAAAGTGACAACTAGCGTCTCCCAACTATCCAGGAGGGAACTGAGCAGCAGCAGCAGCGCGAGTACCTCATCAGCTAGAGGTACTTCCAACGAGGTTTTGGGGTTTATTAGCCCGTGGAAGGCATTCATGTGCTCTACCATACTGGATCCTTCTTGGTATCAGAGTCTCACTAACTTCCTGAATACTAAGACCCGATTCACAGCATTTTTGCTCTCCAACATGGTACCAATTTTCTCCCTAAGCACATGAGCCTAACTCTCTTCATTAAAGTTGTTGTACAGGCTCATGTCGATGAAGCATTGAATGTATGCCATTGTCTTCATATGCATCACCTCCCCATTCGCGGCATTGATTTTATCTGGTCTTTTGTCTCCAAACTGTACCGGAAGCCAGAGATCTTTAACCACCAATATGTCCCTCATCTTCGACTTCCACACTAGGTAGTTGGAGATGGTGAGCTTGAACATGCCGCCGAATGGATCTTCCAATTTATTTTTTTGTTTGCTCTGATACTAGTTTGTTGAGAATCGTGCTCAACCACAACCGAGTTGCAAGTGCCAATGGAAGATTAACAGGAAATGAATCAATGCACTTACACAATCAAACGAGACGACACTGGATGTTAACGTGGAAAACTCTAATCGGGAAAAACCACGGGAGCCCACAAACTCTGAACTATACCACTAGAAAGAGGAGGGGTACAATGGGAGACTCGGAGGTAACGACCTCGAGCTCTACCTTCGCCAACCGGCAGTTACAACAGATACAAGTTCTGTATCTCTCTCTCTCTCTGTGTCTCTCTCTGTAACTCTCTCTGTACAACAATAATAGTGATCACTCTATTGCCCTAGTTATATTTATACTTATATAACTTTAGGAATATTTACAAATATGACCTAAAATAGTCACATCGGAACATATACATAAACTAATGTCTAACCGCATACCAAAACCGGATCCATCCGATCCAGTTTCTAGATCCATCCGGTCCAGTTCTTTCCTTTGGCTCGTCCGATCCGGCTTGTCATATTCTCATATGGATCCCATCCAGAGGGACCGAATTCCCAACACATCACATCCGGGAGCTCATAACAGAGAAAAACCTTGATGTCTAGAAGGTAGATACCGAGGTAAATATCACCAACAGCCTGATGAAACCACTCCCAAAACAATGCTTCGGAGCACTAAGAGAGCATATGGGCCTACGACAAGCAACCAAGCAGTAAAGAGCCAAACTAATAGATGCAACAGGTAAGTAGAAGATCAGCCTGGCCGGACGAGCTGAAAAGGCAAAGTCGATGAAGCCAGAGGCTAAGTACGTAGTTGTGTGCAAGGAAATGGAATGGAAAGGAGAAGATCGAGGGACAAGTGGAGGCGAAGACCAATCCAGGATCCAACAAGGAGCATAGGAGCGAGCGCAAGTGGAGAGCCAGAGGAAGACTGTAGGCTGAAAGTCAGAATCGTACACGATCTAATCTAGACTCTAGTCCACTTGTAATTATACAACTTTAACTTTCCATCCAAATTGTAATCTAGGTTTATGGGAGAGATAACCCTAACAGATTGTATACCCATATAGAGTAGTCCTTTTATGGGGGAGTTTGTTGGCATACAAGGCCGACTCTACCCAATTGTATCTCTAGTGTGAACGCATGACCTAGTTAATGTTGGCATAAAAGACCAACCCTTCTCGAATTGTATCCTTAAGTGTGAACACGTCCTCAAGTTAGGGCTTGAGTATATAAGCCCAAATGTAACATTATAGATAGAGAGAGTTACAGAAGAGAATAACAATTTTCCATTAGAGCTTCATCTGAGTTCTCTTGCCTCTTACTTTCCCTTATATTTTGCACATTCTATTTCTCTGTCTTGTACACGTTGTTTGCTTGCATCACCTTGCAAGTCCTCACATATTCTTCTGCCTATCAAATTTAACAATGAGGGCTTAACTATATATAAAGCCCAGCTAAGTCATTGTAATAGTGAGAGAGAGTTTTTGGAGGGAATAAGCAAGTTTGCCTTTGAGCTTAACTGAGTGCAACTGTCTGTGCTTCTTGATCCCTTAATCTTGTTAACAATGCATATTCATTCTTCTAGTTACTTGTACTGTTGTTTGTCTAACACCAATCTGCAGGTTCTCATCTTCTGTTGAATAACATCTCCATATTTATCAATTCTAATTGTAATTCAAAGTTAAATTGTGTTTAAGTTTATGGGGGAGATCACCCCTATATTGTTGTAACATTTAGGGTTGTCTTTTACGGGGGAGTTTGTTGGGATAAAAGTCCCACTCTACCCGTATTGTATCTTCCTAGTGTGAGTTAGGGCTTAGTTACCCTTAGTATAAATATGGGGAACTAAGTCTTGTAAATGTGTTCGGATGGGTTTTGAATGTAAGAGTCTCTCTCTCTTTGTCTCTTGTGTAACTACCTCCTACTTCTTTCTGTGTATCTTGTCTTGTGATTAAACAGTACACAATACTTCTTACTTGCCTAATGTTTGCTTGTTCCTACTAACAAGATCCTTATACATACAATTGCAGTTTGATCTTGCATCACCAAGAGAGGTCATCAACAAGTAGAAGTGTTGGATCCTATCAACCAATCTAAAAACGAGATCATCTAGTTGTAATAGAATTCATGAAAAGGAGTCAACGATGTCTAAAAGTTCTTTCTCATGGACTTCATTCTACAACATAAAATTTGTGCGAGTGAAAAGCTACTGCATGTAGTCGTCCATCATATGTGTTGTGATTAGCAAGAGCAAAATCAAATGCATTGACAACTATGAAGAATCATTTTTCTAGATCAGCATGAATTAAAATAGCAACAAAAGGAAATTCTTGTTCTACATCAATAGACCAACAAATAATTTTGATTTTTTTTATTGTAAGTTGTGTGAGAGGCAAATCCTATCAAACATTGCACATCACATACAAAACAAGGTGTTTGCCAATCTAACCCCATTTTGTGTCATATTTATTGTTAAACGATTCAAGTTTATCAATATGTTGATATCATGCATCATCAATTGAAAACAGACTCATTAGCTTACCTATAACCATCGAAACAATAAAACTATTAAAATTATAATTTGTTGCACATGAATGCAAGGCTTCAATACCAATAGGAACTCAATATAGTCACCATAGTACTTGTGATTAAAGGACCAATGTAGACATCATTATCAGAGATTGGATAAAGTTGCATGACTCAATAGAAACAATGTTGTCAATGCCAATCCCTCTACATTCTAGCTTCAACACAATTGCATGTATACCTTCGTGTTAGGATTGAAGAGTATTTATACGCAGATAATAGCATTTTAAAGGGCTGAACCGTGATCTGATTTAGTTCTTTAGTTTTTGGCAAGCTTTTTAGTTCTTTATTATGGCTTTATATTGAACAAAAAAAACAAAAAAAAAGGAAAACCAATAGCACCTTAGATAAAAGCCAAATGTACCATATCAATTTGTGTTAACACTACCCATTCTCTCAAAAAACGAACCATTTAGTAAAAAAACTACAAAAAGATAGATCTAACGGGCATTAAAAAAATGAATGCTTCTTTGTGCGCTAAAATAGTTTGGACAAATATTCTAAATTTTGACCATTGATGAATTTAGTGCATTACAGAGATGGGAACATACTCATGGTATCCAAGAAATCATTTGTGAAGCAATCAGACACTCCGCTGCCATCACAAGCGACGACAGATTTTATATATCTAGTGGATCGAATAAGACAAGGCCTCACGAGAGACTTGTTCAAGTGATACTAGATTACTGAGTAACCACCAAAAAGACTTTGGGTTTCGAATCTGTAAGGGAAATACAATCCCTTAAATGTAAGGTATAAACATCAAGAACAAAGAAAGCAAAGTGCAAGAACAGAGAATACCTAAAACAAGATATTTGTTTTACAATCTTTGAAACGGCCAATGCCAATCATTTGCCTGCATCAAAAAGTAAGATGAATTGCACACACTGGACATTGTAAAACTCATGTCTATAGAAAATTTGACGTGTATTTCTTGGATGATATATAATTGACCATGTGATTAGAGGCAACCCCTAAAGCTAATAATAACCCTGTTTTCAAGGAATACAGTTATTCTTTTGACCCTGTAGGTTAGCATAGTCCTTTGAAAATTACAATAACTAGCAATCACGATTCATTGGCTCTTTACTACACACACATATGTAGAAGGAAGAATCCAATAAGATCCTTTCATGGTACACACCCGGGATGATTAGATAACTCAATAATGCTTTACAATATCAATGTACAAAATCGTAAAAGAGGCATGGGGAAGCTACTACTGACCATGAAAGAACGTTACCTGTGTGAGAGTTGTGGGAAAAAATCATGCTATGGACACACGGTATCCAGAATAGAGAAATTGGCTCCAGATCTTCCCAACACTTAGTTAACTAAGCTTGGAGAACTTGGCAATGCAAAATATGGCTCTTCTTCCCCATTCGAGAGAACTTCGACCACAAGTCAGAAACAAATGACTTAAGTTGCCCTCTACCAGCAATGGTTTCCCATACTTGTTCCTTTTTTCCAGGTACCTCGGCATACGAGACATCAGCAATGCTCATACTCATATTATTACGAACGATACACAATTTACCCCCAAGTGGTAGCAGAGCGATGGCCTCTACATCCTTTGAATTTCCCAAATGAGCCTTGCTGTCTACCGACCTGCTCCAAGACTCACTTGAATCATCATAAACCCTAAGTTTGCAACCGTCGGGGCAATCGAGAGAATAAAGGTGTCCATGGAGAGAAGCACTAGGATGATGCCATCCAGACACTAATCCATCTTCATCAGTCACCACCGACCAATGATCGGTTGCTGGCACATAAACTTTATTCATTACCTGTCGATTCGAGCTAAGACCCTTGAGAAACCATTTGCCACCATAGACAACTCCCACCAATGGCACCATAGCCACAGCCATATCAGCAATGAATGCCCATCGGTTCTTGTTAGGGTCATACACTTCGGCTGATCTTAATAGATGCTGTGTGCCTTCACATTCCCCCCCAGCCACGTACAAGCAATTATTCATTACCCCACCCCCACAAAAGTGGCGGCGCCGCATCATATCTGCCGCTTTATGCCACTTGTTTGTCCTCGCATTGTAGAATACGACTCTCTTCATTGAACCATTTATAGGGTCCTTTCCACCAAATAAGAAGAGAAGGCACCCACTAAGCACCGCACATCCGAACCCAAGAGCTTCACAAAATTCGGGAGGAATTGGGGGAAGGGGTTGCCACATTTGGTGGACGGGATCAAAAGCATGCCATCCAATCTTGTTGTCCCGATCACGTTTTATGACATATATCCACTCTTCAGCCATACCCAACTTATATCTCAAAGAGTAAAAGTAGTTATTACCCAATAGACGATACCACTTTTTACAAACAAGGCGGAGAAAAGAGTGGAAAATTCTAGGCACTCGGATTAAGCAATGAATGGCAAGGTCATCAGGAAGACCTGGTATATAAGCTGAAGGTGACTTATTTCTTTCTCTTAGTCTCAAGGATTTGCTTCTGGGGAGGCGCATGGACGCCTTCACACCTGTCTGGATGCAATGCTTCGTTCCTGGCACACATCTCTTGACCTCTGAGAAAGAAAGATAGGAATCACCTCCGCAGTCACATGTCATAGAATCAACCTACATCATGCATCATTCCCATGTGGTTAAGTTTTAAATGATGTTCCAAGAAACTGTACTGAGTTTATTTTAGCACATGTAGTAACTTCTCGGATAGCTTTCTGAGAAAGTATATTTAAAAAGGAAAGTTTAAGTGAATTTCGTTCTTTGATATATGGCCTTACCTGAGGCCGAGGAATTCCTTGACACATTACGTGGGTAGAATTGAGCTTCAACCCTTCATCGCAAAAATCACAAAGCTTTCCTGGATCCATAAAGTGATTTTGATTTCAATAGTAGAATTACTATTTACACATACATACATCCACATATCAAGCATAGATTCAGTAATACAAGTGATTGGTGCATACATATGCGTATACATAGACACATCGACCATTGGATCCCTAACACATATGCATATGCATACACATATATGCATACGCATCCATATTCATAGGATCAAGATTCTGAATATGCATTTTAGTAGAAAAAAATGGCATACAAGAAAGAAGATGTTAGCTTAATGCTGGATGATTGGTGTGTCGGGTGTCGTGTTGTGTAAGAAAATAGCATCACATTTACTCTACATAAATTGGGATGATTTCTGTGAGCCCAACAACAACCTGGTCCAGAAGCTCCAAAAAGGAATTAACAGAATTTGAAGAGGTAAAAGTGGTCATATCCAACGTGGGGCGGAAAAACATAGATAATATTCTCACAAAGTTGAATTACGAGAGAGGCTAGAGCGAATGAAGTAATAATGTACCGATCGTCATGAGTGAGAATGTGTTGTGAGCTGTGTTGATGTCGAAGGCGATGGCGATGGCGATGGCGATCTCGCTCTCAGGCCGACTACACTGTTTCCCGTGAAGAGGGTAGAAGGAGAAGGAGAAGGAGAAGGAAAGGTGTGCATAGTGCAGTTATAGAGAAAGAGAAGAAGAAGAAGAAGAAGAAGAAGAAGAAGACGAGGAGGAGGTGGAGATATCTGTCTGTTTCTCTTTGTTCTCCATCATCATCAACGGTCCTTGCTCCTCCTCCTCCTCCTCCTCCTCGCCTTCTTCTTTCTGCTTCTTCTTCTTCTCCTTCCTTTATATTGAGAGCCAATCCCTTCGTCTTCTTCTTCTTCTTCTTCTTCTTCTTTTTACTTCTGCATCCTTTCATTAATAGTTGTCTCCTCCTCAATGACTCATTTATTTGTGGTGTTCACTGTTGGCTACGCTACTCTCTCTCTCTCTCTCTCTCTCTCTCTCTCTCTATATATATATATATATATATATATATATATATCTGTATGTATACATATATACATACAGATATGTAGAATCTAGATATGTATATGTCCATCCATCCAAAGAAAAGGAAGGCCATTGGATTTTATTTTTTTACTTTTTTTTTGTGGGGCTGTGGGGGTAAACACTTCCACTATGTTGAGGGGTTCCGTGAGTGGAACCACAAGACACCACCTCAACGGATTGAGGTGAGGGCCTTTCCCGACACGTAGAGAAGGCATCCATTGTAACACGTCCGCACAACACACCACCTCAACCGATTGAGATGAGGGCCTTCTCGATAGGTAGAGAAGGCCCCGTGAGTCGTGGGCTTCTAAGTCTTCTTGACAGATGGAGTAGACGCGGCAATGCCCATCACTCACAAAAAGATTGGAAGTTGGATAGAGGGTGGTTGGGTAGTATTGTATGTTTAGCAGGTCCAAATACTTCATCTAAATCATCCTTCACGCACTTGAGTAGTGTTGGTCATGTGAGTCTGAGTCTGATTGGAGGTACACCCTACTCATAAAAAAATTCAATGGTGTAACCTAGGGGGGGGGGAGGACTTAAAACCTTTTCTTAACTTCCACGCCCTACCAACCATATATCAATCACCCATCCGTCACCCATTTTGAACCGCCAAGGCGCCACTTAGTTGCCTCACGTGCCCATCTCTATCTCCCCATCCCCAATATGTATGAAGCATTTGCAGCCATTCAACCATGCTTTTGACCCTCTATTTTGCCAGCCTCACACAATTTCTTGAGGTCGTCATGCATGCATGCCATGTTAGGCCACTTAGGCACATGACTCTACTTTGTTTTAAAATTTATTGGTCAACCATGTTTAACTACATCCTCTTCTCTCTTTTTGGGTCCTTTGATAATGTTTCTAGACTTCCGAGGACGTAAACATTGACACCATCATCTCTCCATTCTCTTGTTTGCAAGCCTCGCAATTGCTTCTATATAGCTTACCTCAAATTTTCTTCAAACATGAGACAAGATGTTAGGGCTCCAACGAGGGAATTTATATCTTCCACACCGGCACAAGAGGTTTTCTCTCTCTTGTAACACGTTTATGGGGTTCCATCAATCATGCTTTTGGACTTGCGAGGACATTCAAACATATACATCATCAACTTTCTATCACCTTGTTTGTAATTCCCACAATTGCTTCCCTTCAAACCTTAC
Source organism: Azolla caroliniana (assembly GCF_043228905.1). Classification (NCBI taxonomy): domain Eukaryota; kingdom Viridiplantae; phylum Streptophyta; class Polypodiopsida; order Salviniales; family Salviniaceae; genus Azolla; species Azolla caroliniana. The sequence continues at coordinate 12,225,731 of NW_028230452.1, forward strand.
CCCAAACAAGTTCAATTGTACATATTTGCTTTCTCCACATTTTCAACCTTGACACATCCCTACACACATTTCTTTCCCATATGAAATTAAGGTGTTGCCAAGCTCATCACTTTGTTGATTATAGGTGAAAGCATACATAACTTGAGTGGACCATCTCCATAATAAAAGAAAAGCAATAATGTAGATTGCACTATTGGAATTTGTACATCATGTATCTTGGAGAGAAATATTCTATACTCCTAAAGCTTACGTTGGATACTCTTGAAATAGTGGTGATTGCTCCACACAAATGTTTTCTATAGTTTGGAGACATTCATCTTGAACATTAGTGTTTGAAAGTAGATAAATTAGCATGTTCGTGATATCATTCATAACCTTACTAAGTTGACCCTTGATTTCTCAAGTAGTATTTAGCAAACCAAATGGGTATGTGCCACTCCTTAAAGTACATGACTTCTTAGATGAGACATGCATCCCTTCTCTAACTCATCACTTATTAAATAAGCAATGTATCATTCTTGCTTAAAGTGTCCCATCCATTTGGAGTGTTTAAGATCCCTCCATCCAACACAATTCCACACTACTCCAAAGTAAAATACACGCACGGTGCCTCTTGAAGATTAACGTGTTCTTCAATAAGTAACTAACTAGCCAACATGCACTATACTTAGGATTTTGGAAATTTTAACTTGACTTGTCAATGAATGAATCTTTGGCAACCATATATGGTCGCCAGACATGATATTCTTGCTCCATCTCACATCTTGTAAGGCTCATTTGAGCAAAACATATCATGTGATTGAGATTTAGTTAGATTTGGGTAGCCATCTTTAGGAACGAGCGATAAGTGAATTGCTTCAAACAACACGGTTTGGTCTGGAGTGGATATACCTTTTGAAACCAAATGTTCTTGAGCCTTTGCAACCTTACTATGATGACTTTCATAGTTCTATACTCATGGTATGCATTTTTCATGCTCTATAATTAGAACAACGTCTAAATGCTTGGGCATTGTGGAACTTGCAAAACAAAGTGCATATGAACCATTTACCATAGTATGGCTAACAAAACTCCTGCCACATAATGTAGCCCTCAATCTTTTATCCAACATCAATCAGGATAATTGGCCAACAACATTCCTCCATCATTGGCTTTCCACTACTATTATTTTGTTTTGACGAATTTTCACAACAATATAAAACATGCCCCGTGATATGAAGTAAAACCTATTCCCTATGGGTTTATGCACCTACGCAATGTACATAAGTTGTCTTCTATAAGAAATCATAGAAAGGTTGTGTAAAGAATCGAGAGTGATTTTGTGCAGCGGAAGGATTGTGTGTGTGTGTGCACAAGAGAGAGTGAGAGCTCTAAACAAGAAACTTAATATTACATCCAACAATAACTAAGTTACAAATGGTTGGTTTAAATACCAACTGATCTAACAAGCTAATCGACGAGAGGGCTGATGTGGAAAGAAGGAAGAATGTGTAAGAGAAAAGGATGGGGTATGGTGGCGGGGTCATAGTCGACAATCGTGAGTGGGTGGGGAATTTTTACACTAATTTTTGTTTTTAATACAGGTTTTTCGTCAACAGTGCAAGATGTTAATCGGCAAGAGGGCTGACGTGGACTGAATGAAGAATTTCTTGTTTTGTGATAAGGATGAGGGAAGATGGCGGGGGGGTCGAAGCCATCTATCATGAGTGAGGAAACTTTGAGATTAACTGTTTTGTTATTGATACAGGTTTTTTCGTGGACATTGGTCATGACGATAATTGGCTAGACGGTTGATGTGGTTTGAACGAAGAAATTTTCTGTGTGAAAGTGATAAGGTTGAGTGAAGATGGTGGGGAGGGTGAAGCCGACTATAACGAGTGGGTGAGAAAATGTTTACACTAATTTTGTGTTGATCAATACAGGATATGCGTGGACATTGCCACCGTGTTAATTGGTGAGATGGTTGATGTCGACTGTATGAAGAATTTTTGTGTTAAGGATGAGTGAAGATGGTGGGGAGGGTGAAGCCGACTATAACGAGTGGGTGAGGAAATGTTTACATTAATTTTGTGTTGATCAATACAGGATATGCGTGGACATTGCCACCGTGGTATTTGGTGAGATGGCTGATGTCGACTGAATGAAGAATTATTGTGTTAAGGATGAGTGAAGATGGTGGGGAGGGTCGAAGCCAATGTGCAGGAGTGGGTGAGGACATGTTTTAACCTAAGTTTTTGTTGATTATACAGGATATGCGTGGACATTGGAACCAGGTTAATCGGTGAGATGGCTGATGTCGACTAAAGGAAGAAATATTTGTGGTGAGGATGAGTGAAGATGGTGGGGAGGGTCGAAGCCAATCATCACGAGTGGCTTGAAGAAGACTACGGCCAAGAAGTAGCAGATTACCTCAATGGCTTGATTGGAGAGAGCAGTTTTGTATTACCTAAGTGGTACAAAAGGACATTCACAAAGGAAAATTAAAGGCCAAGGAACGGGAACAGCTATTGGACAACCAGGTGATAGTGAACAACTTTAGTACATGCGGAACCAAATGCAAACATGGAGTTTTTAGACTACTAGCCATGATTACCACCAACATATGTATTCACTTGGACCGCAGGAATTTGTTTATAGGTTGAATATGGGTATACTAAAGAGCTTCAGTATATGTGGAATCACATTCAGCCAATGTTGGCTGCAACATGATGTTTTTTAGAGGCCATAACAAATGCCATCTTTATTTGGTCCCTTTTTTTTACGATATATACTTATGGAGTGGAAACTATTATGTACAATTTGTAGATTGCCTTTGGCATTGTTAATTTTAATACCAATGGAGCATATTTTTTATGGAAAAAAATACCAACTGATCTAGGGCAAGTGCCCAAGTTTCTGCTAATTACAAAAAATATCCTAGTACAATGTCCACTAACTAGTGTGAACACTCTCTCTATGGGAAGTTGAGTTCGATTCTCAACACGCCCCTTTGAACACAATTTCCGTATGTCGAAAAGTCGTTTTGGTTTGGTCTTCGAAATACTTCAATTTGGATGAATCGGCTTCCGACTTTCGAAATCTTCGAACTTGGTTGTTCGGCTTTTCGGCTTCATGCTCGTTGTTCATTGTACTGGTCAGTTACTTCTGTTTCTCGGCTGCTTCCGTGTCACCTGCTGTACTTCCCCTCAAGCTTGGCAATGTAGAGCAAATGAGAGAGAGTGAGAGCTCTAAACAAGAAATTGTATATTACATCCAACAGTAACTAAGTTACAAAGGGTTGGTTTAAATACCAACTGATTTAGGGCAAGTGCCCAAGTTTCTACTAATTACAAAAATATCCTAGTACAATGTCCACTGACTAGTGTGAACACTCTTTCTATGGGAAGTTGAGTTCGATTCTCAACAGGTTGTTTCATAACAATTTTCTTAGGTATGTGCATCAAAACCCACATTTCGTATGTTCATCCCACTTTAAAACAATGATAAATGTAAGGGTCTCACAAACTCTTTTGATTACTTGAGCAATTCCATCAAATTGTTCCACCAACAAAGATTATGATTCTTAGCATTTGGAACAATTTACACAGATATAGCTACATAGCCGGTGCATAATGCTATGAATATTATACATTTAAACATCATATTTGAGACATGCGTCTAACATAATAGTGCACTTCCGTAAGACAACCTCAACAACTATGCATTGTAGTGTAAAAATACCATTTTAAAAGTAGTTCCACTTTACTATGATCCAAACTCATAGTTCATCAACATGTTTGATAGGTTGTTATAAGTGTAGCTGATGTGCATATGTACGAAGATGAAACTTTCACCATAAAATATCAAAATACCTTGCCCTTTGGCAATAATAACATAGGTAAAACCAAATACTAGAATAATAAGAAAGAGAAAACCCTTACATGTTCATTCAAAGAAGCAATATATTTGAGACACACATGTCATGTGTCTATTTGGTTTGGCACGAATGTGACACAAAATAAAATTGTCTTGTAACCAAGCCAAAAGTTCATGTTCTTCATGTAAACTTCATTATATTTTGAATACTTAAGTGCAAGCATCCAAAATTTCTATTTTTAAAGTGCTCATAAAATCAACTAGTTTCTATCTCTTTTTTTTAGTAATATTTTTATTACTAGTGGGAAAGCTCAAAGCTCAAAGTGATAAGCAACATAATACGTGTGTGTGTGTGTGTGTGTGTGTATTAAATGATTCTTATACATATGTGTCTATATAGGCACATTGAACACATATATAAGTCATTTCACAAAGAAAACATATCAACCATTGTTTAGGTGAAAATGGAACTTAGTATGAGGTATGGGAATATGGCATCTAATGTTGGGGTGTAGTAGTATGTAAGATAACTATGATAAGTGAAAAAGGTTTCTTCAACATGAGAAAGCACACCATCTCTTGATTATAAGCAATGAATAATGTGATATAACCAAAACTTATATTGTCAATTAAACACATGCTTTAATTATTATGAACATTGACATTATATAAATTTGAATTTTTATGATGTTGGTTACATCCACCATATATAAGGTGAAGTATTATGTTTAAGAAACATCAACTGCAACAATTTATTTCATTTTATGACTAATGAAGATGTAATAAGATGTGCACTTTTTCAACATGAAGATTTCCTCTTAAACTAGAACATATATGTGCAATAACACATATTAACAACCACATGGAAATGTATGACTTTGTAAGCCAGTGACATAAATCTTGTGTTCATTTTTACGAAAATATCATTGGTATACTTTTACTATTGATTGTGGTCTCATATAGTATAGACGAAGAGACACGTCTCTTATGGTTTGAACCAAAGAACATGGCCAAGATGGGATTGCTTTTACAACAAAAATATATTCTTTATTATGAATCTTCATACTACAATGATAATTATCAAATGACAACGTGTGCAAATTACATCGACACAATTTATGTTAACTTGGAGAGATTTAAACATCTTTGTTTGGATGTTCTTTTGAGAAATATGCATAGGTTTTGAAAACTTGAATGTATGTATTAATGGCAATAGACTTACAAGGTATCCTCTCGTTTGTCAAAAGAACCTTATAAAATATCGATCACTTAAGTAACACTTGGCTTCATTCATTTATGAAATACAAAGTTGTGAAACCTACATGTATATTTATGATTATCAACCACATATTGAAACTAATCTATAGGGCATGTGGGTCATGTTAGTGATAATTAGAAAGTACTAAGTATTTGAGGGAGTAAACCATAGTTACATGGAACAAGAACATTATGAAAACAAGGATATAAATTCAAGAGATATGACTTTTCATAAGAATTTTTATAGAAACCTAGAATAGAGAGGTGTTACACCATGACCAACTTATAGGCATAAACATATACTTTCATTCCACAATGATACTCAAGAAAATTTAAAAAATTGACATAAGATTTGAAACATAGACTTGATAAGTTTAAACTTGACTCCTCCAAAGTCTCATGCAAAACTTGTTTTAGTTTTCATGTATATGCATAGATAAATAGTCATATATACAAGCATTGCACTAAAACTATGTGAACTTCCTCCCCAATCCCATCAATGTTCTCAATATCTTCTTTATTATCTAGCTCCTCATGATTTGCCTCTCCTTCATTTTCATCATCCTCTTCAATTATAGTTGGAAAACATTATTCTTTGTTTATGCCAAAGAACTTGCATTTTCAATTAAAGTGGGGTCACGCGCATTCATATGAATTATTACAACAATATTAAGAATGCAAGTTCTCATAACTCATTTCCTTGATTACTTGAAATTTAAAATCAAGCATATATATACAACATGAAGACGTGAATGATATTCCATCTAATGGTAACAAATTGCACCAATCTAAATATATGAATTCGTCATCCTCAAAGGAGTAATCAATGTTTTTATTTATTTATTTATTTAAAAGAAGGTTCACCTTGGTATTAATGGAAACATGTCGAAAGGCTACAACGAATCCATACATTCTATTACAACCCTCATATCCACATCAACCAGCATGTCAAGTATCAAAAGCCCTCATGTAGGGTTGTTCCAAGACGGGGGGTGGCAAAAGCCATCTTGGTGGAGCATATTTCCACTTTATTCTTTCTCCAAAAGAGGTGAAGACCTCAACGTTTTGCCAAATTTCGCCAAACTGTTGTTTATAAATCACAACCTCAGGCTCACAAGCTATTGCATCATATTGACCTCTTAAAGTGTGTAAGAGCATTAACCATACCTCTTTGACTAACTCAACTGCATTCTGTTTTATTTGTTATCCCTTAGGCTGGACAAGCCCTAACACAGGGTGTCCCTATGGAACACTTCACCAAAGGGTGGTACGGGAAGATATGGATAGACTGTAATATCGAATGGGTCTTAACCGGTTACTAACCGACACTGTTAATGATCGTAACACACGCGTAAGATTAGTTATATTAAGCACATGACGGTAACTAGATAGACTCTGAACATACGTAAACAACAACACTTCTATTAATTATCCGTTGTTGATTACATTCTAGCCGGGTCCTTTTATAGGTCTTCGACTAAGTTACAAACTAGTGCCAACCAGCAACTGGCAACGATCCAGTTTGGATCCGAATCGGCATACCGATTCTGGGTCCGTTCGTCTGCTTCTCAAAATAACATAATACTTATTAATTCTCAAAATAACATAGTACTTATTAATTTCAACTCCCTATTCCTAATTAAATACCCCTTTTACATTCTGGACTCTAACTGGCCCTTTTGCCTTGCCGGCCAACACATGGCACGCCCGTGGGACAGTATGTTGTACGTTGAACCCACGGTTAGCCCTTTATCACTCGTTTGTCAAAATGTCCAAAATGCTTTGGTCCAAGGGTTCTAGAGGTTCTTCGGGTAGTTGCTTTGTTTGTTGTTGTGGTTGTTGTTGCTGTTGCTCTCCGGCCTGCTCCGCCTCTCCGGCTTCCATCCCTTCCGGCTTGTTCCGGGCTTCCGTCTCCGTCTCATATGTTCTGGGCTCCTCCTGCTCCTAGTGTCCGGCTTGCATTGGCTCTTTCGGGTTGGCTACCTTCCGTTGCTCCTCTTGAGCTACTTTTGTCTGCATTCGGCGTCTGCTCCGGAGATTTCTCTTCGTCACTAATGTTAATTGCCGTCGTTCTTCTAGGCTCCATTTGCTGTCTCCGCTCCCGTTCGTAACGCTCGAACTAGAGTTGGGTATCTAGCTGGTCGTAATTCGGTTGTTCCACCAGCCGGCCCACCGCCACAAGTTGCTCTCCAACCAAGGACAAGAAGTCATCCAATAACTCCTCTCGTATGGTCACAACGCTTTCCGCGTCAAGTTTGTAGAAGTTATCGCTGTCCTTTTGCTGGTTCTCCGCATCCGCTCGCAATACCTGCAACTTGGCTGCCTGCTTTGCCCATTTGGACCACCACTGCACTGAACTTTCTTCAACTAACTTCTTCGTCTGGTCTCTCCATGTCAGTACAATATCTCGAATACGGTTAAGTCCCATCTTTGACTTCTCCTCTGCAACCTGCTTTTCATCCTTTAATTGCTTTATGAGGGTTGCAGTTGCCTTAGCTTGCCCCGTATATTGCATTAGTTGCGTCTAATAACTCGTCTGAACTCTGTTCAGAGCCATCTTTGCTCGTTCCATCTCCTCATGATGCTGCCGGGTAAGCTCCAGTTTGTCCTTCGCCGCTTCTGCCAACATCTTTGCCGCTTCGACTCCCTTGGTCCTTTCATTTGCTAATGCCGCTGCCGTCCTGTGGACTTCATCTCGGAGTTCCCGCATCTTTTCTTACTACCGGTCACCTTCTGCCATCAATTTCTTGTGTTTCGCCTTTAGGTGCTTGTGATCGCGGTGCAACCTGTCAAAATCCTCCGTTTTCTGTTTCAACCTCTGATTGATTTGGCATCGGGCCCAGTCCTCACGGTCCTTCTGTTGCCAGAGTTCTTGTTGGAGCCGCTCGATCTCGACTTCTGCCGATCGCCGGAGTTTGTCCCTTTCTTGCAACAACTTGTCTTTTTCTTCCTTCAATCGGTCGTATGCTTGATGACCTTTCCGTAGATTGTCCTCAGCTTTTCGAAGGTTCTCTGCTGTTTTCCGTTGCTCTTTCTTCGCCGCCTTCTTCAGGTCTCGTTCTCTACCCCTTAAGGCCTCTTGGGCTGCCAATTCTTCTCTGAGAGTGACGAGTTCTTGTTCTTGTGCCTTATTTGCATCCGGTGCTATTTCAGTTCTCGGCATCTTATTAGTCTGTTCATTCACCGGAGCCACCGGTTCTGGTAGTCTTGGTCCTTCTGTGACTTGCTTAGCCGCCTCTGCTTTAGCGTGCGCAATTTCTACTTCCATGCTCCGGATCTTCGACTGGGCCTTCTCAAGTTCTTCGGTTGTGGCGAACAACTGGTTCCCCTGTGTTCTCTCCTCCATTTCTATTTGGCACACAACCTTGGCCGCGTGCTCGCCGATCCACCGTAGCCATTGACTGCCGATGCCTTTTTGTCGTGCCGGTTCTGGTTGTGGCATTGCATTTGTTCACGCCGGAAGCCCTTTTTGGATTCTTGACTGCAGTGACAACTCCTGCTCTTTTTGTGCTTGTTGCCCTAGTGAGGTAGGCAATTCAATTACCGGTGCTTGGACCACCGACACTGCTGCTTCTTGCCACAAAGGTAGCTCTTCCATCAGTTCTGATTGAACCGGTTCCGCCTCCTTCCTTGGCTCCGGTCCCTCAGAGCGGGGTGTCGGTGCACTGTCCTTCACCGGACCCGATTCGTCCCCCTTCTGCTCTGCATCGCTACGCTTCTGGCGACGCAAGAGGTTATCGGCGGGGTCTTCCTCTGCCTCCTCCTCTTGGGTCTTGATATTGATCTTCGTTGCTAAGGGGTCCGGCTTTTGTTCCTGTCGGCGCAACTTGATTTTCAGAGGCCTTACGGGTGGCTCCACCGGTGTCTCTGTCTCTGCTTGCCTTTTCCAGCTAGGCGGTTCTTTCCCTTGCTGTGAGGTACCACCCTCTTTCCATCCAAGCGTGTGCTTGGCTAGAAGTTGTTGCCGTTTTGAAGGTTTGTTAGGCGTGGTCTCCGTTACTCGAACCCGCTTCTTAGTCCTTACCGTCTCCACCGGTGGCGCCAAAAGAGTCAGCCATTGAGCCACGACCGTCCATAATTTCTTGATGTTCTGCATTGATTCTATTGCCGTCCGCAAACAATCGGCGATGATTACCGACCAATCCACTTGCACCCCTGTGTACATAGCAATGATGAAACCGGCTTTGTTCTTTGGCATTGCCGGGGGTTGGGGGTACACGAACCCATACTCGTGAAGGACACGAGCCACTTCTCTGAACAGGGGGTCCTCGCCGCCTGTGTCCAGTGAGCCTTAGTAATGAGGGAATACTCGCCAAAAAACTTGGTTAGTGTTTTAGGAGAAGGGTTCTCGATTGAGTAGATACCCCTTTCCAATAGTCCGATTAGCACGCGGATGACTTCCTCCGTTATGACCTCCGTGTCGATTTCCTGCACAACTTCTTCTACTTCGTTGTGCGGCGGTGCCTCTGCTATCCTCAGGAAGCCTCCCAGTCCATGTTGGTTGAACCACTTCTTGAACCACTTCGTGCCATAGGTTCCATCTCGTCTTCAGGTTTTGCAGGGGTAGGTAGGGTCGATGTGCTTGTCAGTGCTACTTGTGTTCGTCTGTTCACTTGTATTTTCCTTTGTGTGCTCAGTGCTCAGTGTTCGCGAAATGAAAGAGACTCTGCGAGGCGGAGGTTTCTTGTTCCCATGCTTGGCGCCTTTCTCGATTCCCGCGCATGCACGTCGTGTACTATAATAGCAACAGTGTGACACGTGGTGCGCTTTAACTAGGCTTTAAATAACCACTACACCTTTTCTAGGTGTCCGTTCATTCCTCGCCTTTGCATGATGATCTTTTTTTTTTTTTAGTTCCGGTTACCCGGTAACCCCGGCTCCCTTGACTGTTGTTCTTCATGGTTGCTGGCCAACTGCTTGCCACTGCCTATCTCCGGTTGATGAAACAGGTTCTGTGGCATGGGTTCATAATATGGTTTAAGTTGGAACCCATTTACCCACTTGTCCAGCACCTCGCCGGCTAGCGTTCCCAGCTGATATGAGCCATTGAACTCTCACGTTATCCAATATGGTTCGGTCCACCGGAATTGTAGCTTCCACGACATCTTGCCCATCCGGGTCTGGAACACTAGTACCGGCTTGCTGATGCCAAACATCTTCTTGTTACCCTTCCAGTGGTGGTCGACGAATGCTTTCCTTCGTTGTTGCTCGAGTTCCATCTACATTAGGCTCACTATTTGGTTTTCATCCAACTCACATAGTGCTGGTAACCGGATTTTTGCCGACTCCTTCTCGCTCAGCCACTCCTGAACCTGTATCCGTAAGCTTGGAATTTGGAATTCAATTGGCATCACCGCTTGGAGACCAAACACTAACCGGAATGGTGTTGTCCGGATACTTGTTTTGTATGCTGTTCGGTAAGCCCATAACGCGATGTGCAACTTTGCATCCCAATTGGTTCAGTTCTCATTGACAATCTTCCGAAGAATGTTTTGCAGAGTTTTATTGGTTGACTCGGCCAATCCATTGGCCTACGGGTAATACGGGGTGCTTCGCTTGTGTAATACCGCATAAAATGTTGTTAGGCTTTCCACCACTTGGCCGAGGAAGTGTCCACCTTGGTCGCTGATTAATTTGATTGGACATCCATACTGGCACTAGATGTACTCGTACAGGAACTTTGTCGTTGACGCTACGGTATTGTCCCTTAGTCCTTGGCTTCCACCCATTTTGTACAGTAATCTGTGGCGACAATTATGTACCTGTTGCTGGTTCGCATTGCCAGTGGCTTGAATGGTCCAACAAAGTCCAGCCCCCATTTCTGGAATGGCTCTAGAGGTATTACCGACTGGTGCGGCATGTGTGCTTGTTCTGTTGGCTGGCCCATTCTTTGACACAGATCACATTCCTTCGTATATCAGACCGAGTCCTTTAGTGTCGTTGGCCACCATAAGCCGCTGCGCAATATTTTCCTTGCCATAGCTTCACCGACATAATGTCCTCCGGCGACCTCACAATGTGCTTCTCGTAAAATGGTGTCTTTTTCATCACTCCGGACCGCTCGCCGCCATATGCCGTCCGCTCCTTTATGATACAGGGTATCCTGTACTAGACAAAAGTGTTGGCTTTGCACCGCCAACTGTTTACGTTCATCTTGATTCATCTCCTCTAGGGGTAGTCCGGTGCTTAAGAACTGGTGTAGATTCGTTAACAATGTGGCATCTGGAAATTCATCTTGAACACCGTCACCGGTCTCTCCGGATTCTAACCGGCTCAAGTAATCGGCAACCGCATGCTATACCCCCGGCCGATGATAGATCTCAAATTCTTGTAATAATAATGTCCATCGGGCCAGTTTGTCGGTGAGTGATGCCTTCGAGACCAAGTATCAATGCGCTGAATGGTCTACATGGAATGAAAACTTGTAGCCCAACAAATAATGTCGGCATTTGGTGACACTGTATATCATTCCTAGGGCTTCTCTTTTCGTAGTGGAATAATTCCGCTCCACCTTTGACAGCTTCCGACTAGCGTAATACACCGGCTGGTACCACTTCGGTTTGGTAAGTTGCATGAGTACGCTGCTGATTGCGATATCCGACGCGTCCACGAAGACATGGAACTCTTTTGACCAGTCTGGGGGTTGTACCACTAGTGCTTGTGATAGCATAGTACGCGGTAAGCTATAAACCTCGTGCTCAGCTACCGCATCTAAAACTCCATCCGTAAACGGAAGTGGAAATGCGTCGGTAACCGTTGCCGCGTTTAATTTCGGGTAATCCACGCAGACACGGATCTTGCCATTCTTCTTTGGCACTACGACAATTGGACTTAGCCAAGTGGCTTTCTTCACCGGTCGAATAAAGCCGACTCGGAGCAGCTTGTCAATTTCCTCCTTTACTCTTGCCGCGTAGTTTGGGTTCATTCGATACCGTCGTTGTGCCACCGGCTTAGCGTCCTTGCTGAGGTGAATTTGGTGTTGATAGAGTTGGGGATCAAGTCCCTGCATATCTTCATAGGACCAGGTGAATACATCCCATAATTCTTCTAATAATGTTATCATTGCTGATTTGTCTCCCTGTGACATCTCCTTGGCCACGTGTACCATACGTACTTCCTCTCCGGTGCACACATTTACTTCTTCTAGTTGTGACGCCTTTACTCCTTGGGATACTGCCATTTCCCGTTCCAAGGCCTCTTGTGCTTGCCGTAGTTCCCGGAGTGCATCCTTATCCGGTTCCTCCTCGACCTCTTCCATTTGCACAATGTATGGAGATACCGCTTCTGCCACGTCCACTTCGAACAGAGGGACTATCCTTGGGTTCTCTTCAAGGTAGCGATCCACCTCCTTGTCGGCCCGTCCTGCGAGCATGTTCACGCTTTCGGCATATAGTGGGGTTACATCTTTGCCGGGGCTTGCTTGCGGTTGCATGGGTACTCTTACTTTCATTTTCCCTCTTCGGAACGTAATATTGTTTTTCTTCCAATTTTGTTTGATATGGGCAGTCCTCAACCATGGTCGTCCTAGCAGCAGTGGGTATGCCCCTTGAGCATTCAACTAGAGGACTACCACAGAAATTCGGAAAGCATGACCTCCGATCGTCACCTCCAAGTCCCGAATCAAGCCGGCCGATCGGACTGAGTTGGTGTCCGCCATCCGGAGCCAGAATTGCCATGGTTCCCACTCTTGAATTCCCAAAGTGTCGCATGTCCGGAGGCTTATCACGTTTACACCCGATCCGCCATCGACTATCGTACCTGGTAGCTCCCGTCCTTTAATAATCGCAGTGATTGCAGGACTGCTGGTGTCCACCACTGTCAGTCCTTTACTTTGGATTTGGAGCCAGTGCAGGACTTAACGGAGCCATCGCCGATTTCAACCCGTCGGTGAACCGGGGCACTAGTTGCAGTAACCGACCCAATGGTAACGTGATTTGGCATTCCTAAAGTGCTTGCCACGTGGGGTTCTCCGGCTGTGACGGGAACTCAACGCTCCTTATGCGCAACGCTGTCGTGAAGATCCGTCACTACGCGCGGATCGTGAGGCGGAACCGCCGGGGTTCTGGACCAGAAGGATTTAGAGTCGATACAAGCTTTGGCGAGAAAGTACTTAAGATAGATTGGGAAAGAGAGAAGTTGAGATTAAACGATTGAGAAAGATCGATTGAACTTTTTATCTTTGGATTTAAGAAACAAGTTACACCATCAATTTGATAACGAATTTCTTCTTCTTAATTTCATAAAAAAAACCGTGTTTTTCCTCCTCCCCCTTCCCTCTTTTATAGATGCTCTCATGCATATGATGCATGTGAGGGTACAAGACATGCATAAATTGCATGTTTGCCATTTGGCGCTTATGTATTACATGTGGTGCATGATAACCATGTCACTCATTTTAGTTCTCATGTATGAGAATTTACATGTAAAAGTATAATGATAGAAATATAATTTCAACTAAATAGCATGGCTTAATGGTAAGCCAATTGACTCCTAACTTGGAGGTGCAAGGTTCGAATCCTTACTTGACCTCCTTGTATATGTAAATATGTATATATATTTATATATTTATTTATCTAGTCACCGGTTCGCCGGATACCGTCGGTTACTGGCTCCATCGCCGGTCCGGTTTTGGTTGGCCAAAACCCTTTACGAGTAGCTAGCCCACCTCCACTCTTAGTTCAAGTTACCTTGAACTCTCTATGCTCCACACATAGACACAAAGATAATATCTTTTGCTCCACCTTATATATGATGAGAGCTGTATTTGTCGTGCCTATGTGGGATATCTCACAAATTTCTCCTTTCCTTTTATAAACTTTATACCCTCATATCTTGACATTTAGTTGTCCGTTTCTCGTGTAATAAAGTGCATTCGAAACCTCCATCATTTTGTACTTAGATATTAAATCTATTTAAAATGTTATCTTCACAATTATTGTACTATGTGATTCATACTCGATTTCGTACGTTTTATGGGATTTTCACACTATTGCCGAAAATCTTCACGACATCCACCCCCACCAAACCGCACGTCCTCCGGTACGTGCCAAGAAGAGAAGAAGTGAGATTTCGGCTACGATTATCAATTAGATTCCTCCATGTCTTCATTTTCATCCGGCCTATTATGTTCATCGTCGAGGTAATCGAGGTCAGGATCCTTGTCTTGTCTTTTCTTGAAAATCTTTACTCTTTTTCCCGCAATGGGTACGGCCAACCTTGATCTGTCTAGTTCCGCAAGGTGGTATGTGGCATTATCGTTGGCACTTGTCACCACATATGGCCCGAACCATCTTCTTGCGAACTTCCTTGTTGTACTGTGTTGATTGTCAAGGGTGCTGTCGTAAACCAAAACCCAATCCCCTTCTTCAATCTTCTTGGGACGAAGTCGATGCGTGTTGTCGAACCGAAGTTTGTTCTTTACTCGGGCTGCCTTCATCATCTTTCACGCTTTTTCTAAATCATCAGGTCTTCTTTCAAGTTGCCTTATCCGTGCCGCTAATAACTCTTCTCGGCTCATCTCGTTCTCCCACGGTATCGCTACCCATGAGGCGATCGTCCTTTCGATGGGCATAATCGGCTTTTGTCCATACATAAGCTCCGTCGGCATATACCCTGTCACCGAGCTATGTGTTGTTCTATCGGCCCACAAGGCATAGGGTAATAGTCGTGGCCAATTCCCGACTTGACTGTTGCATGCCCGTACGATGGCTTTAACGATAGGTCCATGCCCTCTCTCGATCTTCCCATTTGCTTCCGGATTGTAGGCAGTCGTGAGGGAGAGCTTCACACCTAGTCTTTCGAAGAGCTCCGTCGCTTCGTGCGCGTCCAACTCCCCTCGGTCGGCCACTATCTTCCCTACACATCCATATCGGCAAACAACATCTTCAAGTAAAAATTTACAAACGGCTGAAGTCGTCTTATTTGTCAAGGCTCATCCTTCCACTTGATTTGTCAAGTCTTCCCTTGCCAGCGCTAAGTACTTCATTTGTCCCACTCCCATTGGCATCGAGACCAAATCCACCATCCATTTGAAGTGAATGGTGAGTGGGTATGTCGGCTTTAACTCATCACGATGACGTATATTTGAATATATTTGGCAAGTTTCACATGTGGAGACGAAATGGAGTACATCTTTGTACATGCTTGGCCACCAGTACTTCTCCTTCAATTTTTCGAACGTTGCCCATGTTCCTCTATGACCTGCCCAAGCACTCTCGTGGAATTCGGTCATCAACGTCTCTTGCTCTTCTTTCTTTACCACCACTCGACGTGGTATTCCTGTCCTTCTTTTTGGATGTCGCCAAAGGAATCCTCCCTTCAAGAAGTATTGGTAAGCTTTCTTTCGGATTCGTAGGGCCTCCTCCTTTGTCAATGAAGCATCTGTCGTCAATGTTCTTAGGAATCTACCGATGAGTAACCATTCTCCTTCGTACTCGTTCTCGTTGAAGGCGTGGAGGGTTTGCGTGTCCTGGTCTTCCGCCGACAATCGAGCCATCTTGAAGAAGTCGAGCGCGACATCTTCATCTTCCGAAACCATGTTTCTTCCATTTGAAAATCTTGCCCTCGATAGCATGTCAGCCATGGCGTTCTTCTTCCCTGCAATGTGACGGATCTCCGGGTTTAAAGACTTGATGTAGGCGATCCACCTTAGCATAGCAAGATCTGGGGTCACACATCTCGAGACCATTCCGAGAATTGGGAGACAATCTGTCTCTATTATCACTTCTGACCTGATTAGGTAATCTTTGTCCGTCTTCACTGCCGACACAATACCCCAAAGTTCCCGCTTGACTTGGGCATATCTTTGTTGCCGTTCGCTGAGAACCTTTGCTCCGAACCGGATGGCATATTGCGCATTATCTTCACCTTCTTGGTTGATGACCCACCTGATTCCGGTTGGACTCGTATCTACGGTCACGTAAATTGGTTTCCCTTCGGCATAGTCGGCCTTCCTTAGTGCCGGAGCTTCAAGAAGCAGTTTCTTTAATCTTCGCATCGCCTTTGTGTGCTCGTCTCGCCATTCGAACTTTATTCTTTTCTTTAGTAGTCCATATAACGGTTCGGCGACATGAGCGTAGTGAGGAATCCATATATGATAAAACGCGCACGCTCCAAGGAACCTTTGAACCTCCGTTTGGTTTTCGCATTCTTCTTTCATGTCTTGGATTGCGTTCACTTTGGATGGCGAGGGCTTCCGGCCGTATGCTCCACACAAGTGACCTACCACCAAGATCTCCGGTTGCCCGAATGCGGATTTTTCTCCCGAAAATGTCAAATTCGCATCTTCGAGCCTTTGAAGCACCTTCTCGCAATCTTTCATATGATCCGCAATGAACTTTCTACAACCTTCCTTATCTTTCGATTCATCTTTCTCCTCATCCGAACATCCTTTTATCGGAATATCATCCAAGAATGACATCATGATGTCCGGAATGCAATCCTTCAAGACTTTATTCATGGCATTCACCATATGAGCCACCGAGTTCGTTGCGCCTTGGGGTAAGGTACACATCCGCACAAGCCCGATCGGAGTCCTCATGGTTGTAATGTTCCGACTGTCGATCGCCAATTGGAATTGGTCATATCCGGAGTAGAGATCGCCAATGGAGTAGATGGACCGGCCCGCAAACGCTTCGGCAAATTCGTCCACGCTCGGACCGATTCCGGCATTTCGAATTGTCACCTTGTTGACGGGTTGAAGATCTTGGATGAATCGCAATGATCCATTCTTCTTCGGCACCGTGAACCACCTATTGGAATAAGGAGCATTCGACGGTTCTAGAATTCCCATACTCACCTTCTCCTTTAAGAGCTCGATCAGCTTCGGAAGGTGTGCTCTCGGTACCGGTATCGGTTTCAAATTCCAAGGCACATGAGGCACCGTGAAGATCACCATCGGCTCTATAACCTTTGGGTCGGCGCATCCGATTTCTCGTGGGAAGAATGCGAAAGCCTTCCCATGTCTCTCAAGCATATCGCGAAATATTCGCTCCTCTTTAGGGAGAAGGAAATCCTCCTTTCCAACTCGTAGCTTCCCCTTCGTCTTTTTGGTGAAGACATGACCTATCTTCTTTGGATCTCTTAAGCTTGGATCGTTAGCGACTTCCTTCATCTTTTGCCAGCTATCTTCCGGTAGCGGAACCGCAACTGGCTTGATCTTCTTATCCACCGTTTTATATTTCGTGTTGATGTCAGCTTCCTTCATCGAGATGCCACGATGGTATTCATCGATGATAGCATACATGTTGACGGAGTTAACCAAAATCACGCGTTGGTTGTGAAGATAGCTCAAGTCCACGACGTCCTCGATTTCGCTGATGGTGTCGTTAAATGAGGCTTCTTCCATAATATGAGTCACGAACTCTCCTTCTTCTATTATGTTCTCTTCTTTCAGCATCTTCTCGAATTCTTGTATCCGGCGCTTGTGCTTCTTGTCGGGTAGTACTAGTTTACATGCGCCACTAGGTGTGACACATGTTGCTTCTCCTTGCAATCCACGCACTCTTCTTTCTTGTGGGGTCTTGTGATTGCTCGAACCCTCATCTCCTCGCTGCCACCTTCCATCTCTCCGGTCTGATGTTGGCTCTCGGGCACAACTGCCGAAGTCTTCGGAACCGGTGTGGAGGGATCCCTTCGTCTGTGGTCATCGTCCTCATGACCACTTTGGTCCTTCGATTTCTTGCCGTCACCTTCCGTCTCTCCGGTCTCACGTTGACACTCGGGCACAACTGCCGAAGTCTCAGGAAGAAATGTGGGGAGAACCTCGACACCATCGGTCACCGTCTTCTCATCCGTAGCCATCTTTCGCTCAATGTTGTTATTCACATTGTCTTCAATATTTTCTTCCCCACCACTTTCCGTCTCTTGGGTCTCATGTTGGCTCTCGGACGCAACTGCCCAAGTCTCTAGATCAAGTGTTGGGAAAGTCTCGACACGGTCATCCCCCGTGAACTCTTCCTTAGCCATCTGCGACTTGATGTCGTTTCTCGTGGCTACCGCCTCAATCACGTCGACCTCGCACTCTTTACATCCCTTGATCACGCAAGCTTCCCTCATGCTTGCACCTTCATTACTCAATATTTCGGACACAACATGTATTCTGAAATGCTCGTCCACTCTTAAAGCAGCATTTCCCGCTCTCGAGTCTTCGGCCCTTCTCTCGACCGTCGTTCCTCCATAAGTCGAGAAGGTGGCTTGTTTCACACCTTCTCCCATGGTACTGTCATACCAAACCTGGGCCTTCGTATTGGCTATACCATTAGTCTGCATTTGTCGGGAGGTCTCCTCTTCGTCGATCACCATTTTCCTCGGTTTTGTTTTCAGCTTCTCTTCAACCTCGACTTGTGCCTTTAAGTTCATTATTGCCTCTCTCATCAAGGCTTCTATGTTGAGTTCTTTCGAAGCTTCCCTCTTTGAGCTTTCTTCCTTCAGTGGGTTTTTATTGCCACATCCCATTCTCCTTTGAACATCCCTTGTGGGTCGTGTTGTTGTCGATGAGAGTCTCATCTCCCTCTTATCGTGTTGTCGGCATACCCTTTCCACTTTGGCCCAATCCTCAGTGAGGCCATTTTCACCATTGTCATCCTCGAGTTGGATTCCAATGGTCTTCCTTTCATTCCGATCGATTGACTTTACAAACATCAGAACTTTATTCACCCCCACCAATCTTCGATCCCGGTCCGAGAGTTGAGCGAAGCGATACTCAAACTCAATGAATGCATGCATAGCACTCTGGTGGGTCTTTCTCGATGACACCCATTCGTGAAACTCATACAGACCTCGTCCCTTTTGCTCTTCGTAACCATATGACTCTCGTAAAGCTTCTTTGAAGGACACCCACAAATCGTGACTTTTTTGAATCTCTTTAATCTCTTCGAAGATTGGTTCGGCCACCACTCGACAAAAGTACTCCAAACTCATCGCTTCCTCCACTCCTCTTGAATCCATTTCGGCATTGTAGGCCTTTAGAAATTTTTGGACTTTGCCTCCATCGAAAAACCCGACTCGCTCGATCATGCTTTCGACGGCTTGTTGGGCCGCATGTTGTGTTTTCCCTTCTCTTGAAAACTCCATCATCATCGTTGACATTGCCTTCATTAGATATTCCTCGTCCAGCTTCATCCTCCCCTACCGCTCTTCACGTCGGGTTCACCAATTAATTATGTCGTGAAGATCCATCACTACGCGCGAATCGTGAGGCGGAACCGCCGGGGTTCTGGACCAGAAGGATTTAGAGTCGATACAAGCTTTGGCGAGAAAGTACTTAAGATAGATTGGGAAAGAGAGAAGTTGAGATTAAACGATTGAGAAAGATCGATTGAACTTTTTATCTTTGGATTTAAGAAACAAGTTACACCATCAATTTGATAACGAATTTCTTCTTCTTAATTTCATAAAAAAAACCGTGTTTTTCCTCCTCCCCCTTCCCTCTTTTATAGATGCTCTCATGCATATGATGCATGTGAGGGTACAAGACATGCATAAATTGCATGTTTGCCATTTGGCGCTTATGTATTACATGTGGTGCATGATAACCATGTCACTCATTTTAGTTCTCATGTATGAGAATTTACATGTAAAAGTATAATGATAGAAATATAATTTCAACTAAATAGCATGGCTTAATGGTAAGCCAATTGACTCCTAACTTGGAGGTGCAAGGTTCGAATCCTTACTTGACCTCCTTGTATATGTAAATATGTATATATATTTATATATTTATTTATCTAGTCACCGGTTCGCCGGATACCGTCGGTTACTGGCTCCATCGCCGGTCCGGTTTTGGTTGGCCAAAACCCTTTACGAGTAGCTAGCCCACCTCCACTCTTAGTTCAAGTTACCTTGAACTCTCTATGCTCCACACATAGACACAAAGATAATATCTTTTGCTCCACCTTATATATGATGAGAGCTGTATTTGTCGTGCCTATGTGGGATATCTCACAAATTTCTCCTTTCCTTTTATAAACTTTATACCCTCATATCTTGACATTTAGTTGTCCGTTTCTCGTGTAATAAAGTGCATTCGAAACCTCCATCATTTTGTACTTAGATATTAAATCTATTTAAAATGTTATCTTCACAATTATTGTACTATGTGATTCATACTCGATTTCGTACGTTTTATGGGATTTTCACACTATTGCCGAAAATCTTCACGACAACGCTCGGCCACAACCGAGCTTAGAATGATACACAGAAAACGGGAAATAAAATGCGACACAAAGAAGAGACGAGTACGCAGGATGTTTAACGTGGAAAACCCCAAACTAGGGGGAAAAACCACGGCAGCCCACAAGCTGCAAACTGTCACTATGTAAGAATATACAATAGTGAGTTCACTGAGGCAACGACCTCGTGCTCACAGATCTTCGCCATAGGCGGCGGTTACAACAGAGGCGACGACCTCTTTCAATCTCTCTCTCTCTCTCTCTCTCTCTCTCTGTACACTGTTACGCACTCACTCTATTCTTGCACCAACAAGAATGACAACAAAAAAAACTAAAAGTTTGCCCTAAGTCATATTTATACTAATATGACTTTTCGGCTATTTACAAATATAGCCTCGATGGACTCTCAAAAAACATATTTACCAATATGTCTCCACATCCGGTTCATACCGGGTCTGCACCATCCGACTCTCCGTAGCCGGGTACTCCTCATCCGGTTCCGGCCTCGGCCTAACTTGTTCATCAACACTGTTCTTCTCGCTTTCCATCCGGAGGGACCTGTCTCCCAACAGGCTGTACCTTTATGGTGAGTTCCTCCACTGCATTCGTGTGCACCTTCATTTCAGTGACATTGCGTTCGTTGGCCTTTTCAATCCATTCAGTGGTCTGTTTTCGTATGGCTTCTTGTGCTTCCCACTCCGTTGTCTTTCCTTTTGATCTGGTGGTGACTTGATGTATATCCACTACTTCTGCTACCACCATATTGACTGCCGACCGTTTTTTGTTCCTTTTAATTGGGCATTGGTTGCTGTAATGGCCCTCCTGGCGGCAATAGTAGCAATATGCCTTCCGGGTATTGCTAGATTCTGCTTTTGTTTCGGTACCCTGTTGAAATCTGGTTACTACTCGGTTAGGTTCTTCTATTCTTCTTTGTTTTGGTTGGGCGTCACTTATGCCTTTATCTGGCTCTCATTGGTACTCCTTTGCTGGCTCCCGACGATCCTCTTTCCGAAAGTTCCGTTTCTTAAGAAAGTGTTTGGTTTTGTAACCTTGTTGGTGGCGGTCTTTGTAGTTTTCTCATTGGTCCTCCCTCCTCTAGTTGTAGCTAGGAGAGTAGTCGCAACCATACCGGTCATTGTTATAATCTTGGTTCCTCTCATACCGGTTCCGGTCATACGCATCCCTTCTCCGGTCGTAATCTAGTGAGTAGTCCCGTTCATATCGATATCGATTGTGGCCTTCCCTGTGTTGGTCGTCACGATCGCACGCATAGTCGTCTCGTCTTCTCTCATTGTACCGATCCCCACGTTCTGGTCGGTATCGGTCCTCCCTCCAGAACCGTTCGTCGTCCGGTTTGTGATTGCTACATGGTTCAATGATCCTCACCGGTGCCGCTTGTCGGTTGAGCAGGTTGTAATCGCATCGGTCCATTGTGTGTGCTCGTGAGTGGCAGATCATACAATACTTCCCCATTGTGCAGTCTACCATCAAATGGCCTGGGTTTAGACACGTTGTGCATTGCAACACTTGGCGAAACCTGAGATCCTGTTGATTTGGAAGGGCCCTCTGCAGGTCTCCCATCGTCATTAGGGAGCTATGTTTATCCATTTCCAGCACCCGATCGATGCCTTGATCCATTGTGTTGGCTTGGAAATCTAGTACCCCGCACATCGTTCGGAGGGGTTCCCATAGAGCGGCCAGAAACACCGCTTTCGCCTCCTCCTCCGGAGGTGCCCTTGTTAACTGGCTGTGTAGTGTTTGAAATTGGATGATAAATTGGGGCACTATCTCCTGCTCCTCTTGGCCGGTTGTGTAAAACTGTCTGACTAGTTCGCGCTGTTCCACTTGCCTATGGAATAGTCGGAGGAATTTTGTTTTCAAGGCCTCAAATGTGGCAGTAAAAACAAATAGCGTGCGGAAGCAATAGAAAAACAGAAAACAGAGAACAGGTTTAATGGAGAGCTTAACAGTACACGGGAGAGACAAAGAGAGCAGAACAAGAATCACAATTCAAAAAATTATATCAACAATATGTACATCGTATGTGTTCAGCAAACACTTTTATACAAGTCCATACGGACTGACAGAAGTACGGTGTACTTCAATGCTCACTCGAGCGTTTGACACTAACTACGAGAGTAATAACTCCCTAGTAGTCTAGCTGCTACTAGGCTTCCGGTTACTGATGGATCTGGCTAACCGGCTCCCCAGCTCACCGGCTCTTTTGCTCACCGGGTGCTCACCGGCTCACCGATCCGTCTCGCTCACCGGTTTAGGCTTATTCAGCCGATCCGGCTCCAATTGAGTTTGCCGCTCAACACTCCCCCTCAAGCTCAACTTGAGGTCCGGTCATAGTGTCAACGTCTGTGGCAACCGGTCCTTCTGCCCGGCTCCTTCTGGCGTCACTCCGCCTTGCTCGCGCTCCTCGTCTAGTCCAGTTCTATTTGCTGAGACCCCTCTTGTTCTGCGCACCTCGACCTCCTCGGTCGGCTTGTCTGCTCAATAGGCCCAATTTAGTTCCCTCGCTGCTGTGACTTCGGCGCGTGCCGGTTCGCCGATTCCTTCATGTTGGCGTCGACTTTCGCTGCCTTCTTGTCCTCTTGGCCTTGAATTGATCCGGTTCTTCCGAATCTGTCCGTTGAACCAAATCGATTGTCTCCGATTCGTTCCAGCTCTTGTCCGAATTGGTTGCTCCCGATTCTTCTTGTTGTTCCAGGTCCTTCACCACATCGGACCATGTCCGGGTCTTGGCCTTCTTCCTTCGGTCGGCTCTGTCCTTCTTGACTCTGCCGCTGTTGCCGCTTGTTCCGACTTGTTCGGATGTGTTGACTTCCTTTGTCGACTCGGCTCCTTTCTTCTTCTTGTCTCTCCCTTTATCGGTTCTACCCTCACCAGCACAATCAACAGTCTCTTTGCCTTTGCCTGTTGCGGTGTTTTTGCCCGTTCTCCCCCTCAAGTGTGGCACGTCAAGATGCTGAACACCAAGCATTTTGGTGAAGTGCTGCAACTTGTCCGATCCGAGTGGTTTGGTGAAGATGTCGGCAACTTGCCGATTGTTAATCCTTAGGTCCGGACAACAGCCTAACACAGGGTGTCCACTTAAGACACTTCACCAAAGGGTGTTACAACGAGATAACTTACGACACAACGCTTAATTGGACCTTAATCGGTTACTTAGCAATACGTCATTAACACGCGTAAGATATACAATAAGCACAGAACGGTGAACAATACTCAATGATTAAACAAAAGGTTTATATTACTCTCCGTTAATGACTACATTGTAACCGGGCCTTTATATAGGTCACCGGTGCGAAGTACAAAACAATGCCAACCACCTATTTGGGATCGGTCCGGATCCGGATCGGCATACCGATTCCGGTTCGTTCGTTCACATCTTCTCATATATTAATATATTAAGACTAGTAATTACAACAGACTCCCAAATAACAATTCCCTTTTTCACACTCTGGTCTGGACATCTTCTAGCCCTCTTGCCGGCCGGGTAACACATGGCACGCCCGTGGGACAGTACCTTGTACATCGAATCCACTATCCAGCCCTGTTACTCTTCGTCCAAAATGTCCAGAATGCTTTGCTCCAGAGTTTCCAATGGCTCGACGGGAATATGTTGTTGCTGATGTGGCTGCTACTGATGTGGTTGCTGTGGTGGCTGCTATTGTGGCTGCTCCGACTCCGGTTGTGACTCCGATTGTTGCTCTGGCACCGGCGTTTCCTTCGTTGTTTCCTCCGTCGGAGTTGTCTCTGGTTGACTTACCTTGGCCTGGTCTCCGTTTGGTCCTTGTACCGGCGACGGTTCCTCATCACTGAGGTTGACCGTTGCCGCCTGCCTTGCTTTTTCTTCCCTAAGCCGGGACCGCTCATAGCTCTCAAACTGGATTTGAGCATCCATCTGATCGTCATCCAATTGAGCTATGAGTTGCCGGACCTGCACCAATTGCTCATCCGCCAAAGCTGTGAAATCTTCTGCCAACTCATCCTTTATGGCGGTGAAGTCCTCCGATGTGAGCATGTAACAATCGTCACCTTCCTTCTGCCGGTTTTCCGCGTCCGCCCTGAGCAACTGGAGTTCAGCCGTATTTTGTGCGCATTTCGTCCACCATTGCACGGAGCTCTCGTCAATCAAGTGTTTGGTCTTGTTTAGCCATGCCCGGAGGATGCACTAGATCCGTTCGGTTCCCATCTGTGATTTGTTCTCCGCGGCTTGTCGCTCCTCTTTCAATTGCTTGATGATTCTGACCGTGTCCACCTCCTGCTCCCTATAATGTGACAATTGACTTTGATAGGTTGTTTGCAACTTCTGTAACACCATTGTCGCCTCTCCTTTTCTTCATGATGCTGCTTGTGGAGCTCCATCCGGTCCCTCGCCGCTTCCTCCAATAGCTTTGTATTCTCAGCCCGTTCGTCGGCAAGTGCCGTCGTGGCCCGATCAACTCCCTGCCGGAGCTCGGCCATCCTTCCCTGCTGTTGCTTATGCTCCATGTCCAAGCTCTTAAAGTTCCGGTGCAGGTGGTCAAAGTCCTATGTCTTCTGCTTCAACCTCTGGTTGATTTGCCGGCGAGCGCGGTCTTCCTGGTCCTTTTGTTGACAGAGTTCTTCTTTCAGCCTTTCGATTTCCGTTTCTGCCATCCGTCGCAGCTTGTTCTTCTCCTGCAACAATTTTTCTTTTTCCTCCTTTAGCCGCTCGTAAGCTTGATGCCCTTTCCGCAGATTTTCTTCTACCCAACGGAGGTTTTCAACAGTCTTCTTTAACTCCTCTTCTGCTGCTTTCTTCAAATCTCGTTCGTGGCCCCGTAGCGCTTCTTGTGCGGCAAGTTCATCCCTTAATTCGGCAAGCTCTTGGGCTTGCACCACATCTTTCTCCGGGACGGTTTCTGTCTCTAGGGTCTTATTCGTATGTACATGTGTGGTTGTTTCTTTATTCTGTACATCCACCAGAGTCACCGGTGCTTGGATCTGTGTTGCGGTTAAGGCCATTTTGGCCATGTCTTCTGTGACCCGATCCAAGTCTTGTTCAAGGCACCGGATCCTTGACTGGGCTGTCTCTAGTTCATCGGTTGTGACTAGCAACCGTTCCATCTGCACTCGTTCTTCCGCCTCTACATACAGTATCACTCCGGCAACCTGCTCTCCTATCCACCGGAGCCATTGGTTGCAGGTGCCCTGTTGTTGCGTGTGCACGGAGGGTTGGTTGATGGGTTCACTTGCCAGTGGCCGGTCCCGCCTAACTCTGTTGAGCTGCAATTCCGGCTCTGCCTGCTGACCACTTTGCCGTTCAGGTTCCGGTTGTGTTTCGGCTGGCCGCTCTTATTCTGCTTGTTCTTGGCCAGATGAGGAAGGTGGCACATGCATTATTGGCGCTTGCGTTTCGGGGCTTGCCGTTTCCTGACCCGCTAGTATTGCCTGTTGTGCAGGGGCTTCTGAGACCGGTTCCATCCGAACCGGTTCTGGTTCCTCCCTTGGCGTGGGATTCTCAGTGTGGGGTAAAGGCGTTTCATCCTTCTGTGGGTTTGAACACTTCCCGGCTGATTCTGCGATGCTCGTCGTCGGCCGCCGCTGGAGGTGCTCCGTAGGTTCTTCCTCCGTTTCCTCCTCCTAAGTCCCGGTATTCATTCTTGCTGCTAGGGTGTTCGTTTCTTGTTGCACCGGTCGGCGGAGTGTGCTCTTCAGGGGCCGTGCCGGTGTCTCCTCCTGCGTCTCCATCGGCTGCTTCCGGATGGCACGCTCCTTCGCCGCCTACTCTGTGTCGGCTGTCTTCCTCTTAGTGGTCTTGGTGGCCAACAACTGCTGTCGTTTTGAAGCAGCTTTCAGGGTGCCGTCCGTTACTCTTCCCCGCTTCTTGGTCTGGACGGGCTCGATAGGTGGCGCCAATAGGGTGAGCCATTGTGCCACCACATGCCATATTTTCCGGCCTTCTTTGGCTTCCTTACCTCTTACGGTGTCAATAGCCGCACACAATCCATCGGCGATCAACACCGGCCAATCCACCTTGACCCCTTCGTATGTTGCGATGATCAAGCCTGCTCGGTTCTGAGGCATAACGGGGGGTCGAGGGTATACGTGGCCGAACTCATGGAGTACACGGGCAATTTCTCGGAATAACATATCTTCTCCGCCCTGTGTCTTGTAGCCCTTGCTGGCCAGAGAATACTCGCCGAAGTATTTGATGAGCCGTTCGGAGGTAGTGTTGTCAATAGTATAGATGCCCCCCTCCGGAAGGCATGTTAGTGCATGGATCGCTTCCTCCGTGATCAGCTCGGTGTCAATTTCTTTGATGATCTTGTCGGCTTCTCTGTGTGGTGGTGCGTCCATGATTGTGAGGAACCCCTCCAATCCGTGTTGTCGTAGCCATTTCTTGGCGGCCTCAGAGAGAGTCTGGCAGTCCATGTCTGTGTCGAGGTCGGACAACGTTGGTGAGGGCTGTGTATGAGGAAGCTCTGTGTCAGGAGGCTCTATGTGAGCATGTGGATGGATACGAGGAGGTGTGAGTGAGTGTCCAGTATGAATGCTCGAGGGGGCTTACACCCCTATGTATCTACCCCCTCTTGTACTATTTAACCCCTTATGGGGAATGAATGAAACATATAATCATTTTCTCTTAATCTCTCTCTCTCTCTCTCTTGTCATCTCTCTCTCCCTCTCTCTCTCCCCTTTAACGTTGAACCCCTTGGGAGGGGGGTGGAGCCATTCTAGGCACCACCCCCCACCCCGCAATGCTTCTCTACATGATCTCTCTCACCATCATACTCTCCATCACCATGTCTATCTTCATTACCAATCATCATAGTTATCATTCATCATCATTGTCGTCCTTAACCCTAACCCTAAAACCTATAACACCTTTTGGCGACCACTAAGGCGACCCCCCTTTGGAGACGGAGTCGAAGAATGATACACGAATGTGCAAGCCATAGCGACTAAGTGCAAGAAATGGCGAAACGCGAAAATGACGGTGAAGATGTTGGAAGAAGTCTATGGAGGAATGCATGAATGGCAACAATGTTTGTGTGAGGTTGCGATTAGTGTCCATGTGCGTGTTTCCGAAAGCGGTTAGCAACAATGTGCGTGTTCTCAAAAGCGTGGTGCAAGATGCACGACTGGACAAACAACAACACAGAGGGAACCGGTGCCAGCACGACCGGAAAGAGAAGCCCACCAAGAGACTGCGGAGAAAGTAGCAGTGTGTGGGGCGGAGACCGGCAAGATGTGCTGAGAATGCACGGGCAATGGTTCCAGAAGAAACAACGCAGAGAGAGTTGGAACCGGAATCGGAACAAGAACCAGAGTTGGTTAACACCGAAGGACCATAGAAGACAGAGAAGAGATGCAAACGCAAACCAGACATTGACGACCAGAGAAACCAACAACACTGGAAAGACACGGTCGGAGACACCTAACAGAGAAGAAGACCATCGGACAAACAGAGACATGGATGTCGACTGCGACAGAGATGCCACACAAAGACCATGGGCAATGCAGAATGGCGGAACCAGAGACAAAGTCCCGGAAGGACACAACCAACCAGACAGACACAACTAGAAAGACGAAGGACCAGACCAGATCAAACAAACGGTCAAAGGAAATGGGCGGTCGACAGACAACGACAGAGGCGACTGGAAAACCCAGACGGACACAAAGACACCGACACGACGTAGCCAGAGACGAAGAGCGACGGAGACTACAACTGAAATGCACAGCTAGGGCAACGACAACGGCCAGACGATGGGACATCAACACCGAAAAGCGATACAGACGACAACAACGGCGGGGCCGGACAAACACACACAATAACAGACGAAGCAATAGATATGGAGACGGTAATGGAGACGGATGGAAACCAATAGAGACAATCACAGAGTCGGCGACACAAAATGACCGGACAGAGACAGAGAAGGACGGGCAAAGACGACTGGAGATGGAGATGGAGCCGGTGGACAGGGCCAGACAAATACGGAACGACAGCCAAACATCGGTCGAAGAGTGGAAAGAGCGACCGGAATGTTCGGAAACCGGCCGGAATAGCTTGACAATGGCTGGCGCAGCCAGAGCGACGGAGGGCCGGACAAATACGGACGAGCGGCCGAAATGCAGCCGGAATGGCCGGAGAGCGACTAATTACCGGCTGGAATGGCAGAACACCCCGGAATGGAGGCGGTTGGACCGGACGGGATGGACAAACAGAGGACGCCGGACAATGATGAAGATGCAGACGGCTAGATGTTTGCAACGTGAACAGACAGATGAAGGGTCGGTTAGACGGCGACCACGATGACAGAAGACGGACAATCAGACGAATAGATGACGAACGATGTGACAGAGATGGACAACCGATGGCCAAAGAGCAACTAGAGCGGCTGGAGTGGCCATGCAGCAGTCGAAGCGGCAGCCGGGACAGCGACCGGATAGCCAAAGTCTGAACAGTAGTGGCCAGAGGAGCGGCGATGGAAAGGAGACAGAAATGATGAACAAGGACAAAGAACGAGAAGGAGAAGGAGAAGGAGAAAGAGAAGAACAAGAAGAAAAGAATGTCAGAAGAAGGAGAAGAAGTAGAGTTTAACACCAAGAAGATGGAAGAAGGAAGCACGTGAGAGAAGAATACTAGAGAACATAGAGAAAGAGACGTTGAAGACGAAGAAATCAAGAAGAAGAAGAAGGAAGGAATCGGAGGAGACAGTTTGCCAAACATATAGAAAGGAGGGAAACGACAGAAGTAAGAGAAAAAGAAGAAAACAAGAAAAGAAAAAAGAGGTAAAAAGAGAATGATAAGGGGCATGCGAAGAAATTTTAAAATGTTGAGGGTAATAGCCTAAAATTTCAGAAACTTGGGGGTACTGAATGAAATTTTCAAAACTCGGGGGTACATATCAAAATTAAAAAAAAACAAGAGGGCACCACCAAAATTTTGAAAATCCCTAAGACTACTCACACACACTCAAAACAAAGGAAGAACATACATATACACGACATGATTTTGGACCCATGACGAAGTTCGTAAGCCGATAGAACGAGAATGTTGGTGTCGCGGAAAGATTTCTTGACCGACAAAGATGTTCGAGTCAAGCACTCCGATCGAGGGAGTCGATCGTTGAAAGGACCGATGGAAGTTCTGATCGAAGAAATATCATCATCAAGGCATGTGGGATTGACGTGCAAGGCACTCTCCCACGTGCATGCCATATTGTGTTACCCCGTACGAGATGTACGGAGAGTCAAGTGTGATGAGTGAGGGTCGAATGTTATCATGATGTTGTTGTGTATGTGTAGGGGGCATAAATGTAATTGTGAGTCTATACGTATGTGAACACATGCACACGTGTGTGCATGTGGATGGATACGAGAAGGTGTGAGTGAGTGTCCAGTATGAATGCTCGAGGGGGCTTACACCCCTATGTATCTACCCCCTCTTGTACTATTTAACCCCTTATGGGGAATGAATGAAACATGAATAATCATTTTCTCTCTCTCTCTCTCTCTCTTTGTCATCTCTCTTCCTCTCTCTCCCCTTAACGTTGAACCCCCTTGGGAGGGGGGTGGAGCCATTCTAGGCACCACCCCCCACCCCTCAATGCTTGTCTTGTTCTTCATGTTTTCTCTCACCATCATACCATTCATCATTTCCACTATTACACCATGTCTATCTTCGTCATCAATAATCATCATTAACATTAACCCTAACCCTAAAATCCTACAACACCGATCCGTGTGAACATACCGAAGTTCGACCTCACCGCTCAGGACACGCTCACGCATGAAGTGATAGTGCACTTCTATGTGCTTTGTGGAGCATGGAATACGGGGTTCTTGGCGAGCTGCATGCTGCTTATGTTGTCGTAGTAGATCAGAATCGGGGTCGGTACCTCGATCCGTAGGTCTTGCAGCAACTGCCGAAGCCAAATGGCTTCATAGGTGGCAACGATAGCGCTCCGATACTCACCTCGATCTCAAACGCATCCAACAACTGGGACTTGACTCGGCTGATTTCATCGAGTCCGGGTCCGGTGATGACCAGATCATCAACGTACAATAGGATGCAAACCTGACCGTCCGGACCTTGCCGGATGAACAACAAAGAGTCGGACTTGGAGGCCGCAAACCCCATCTTACGCAACCAGTGCGCGATCTTCGGATTCCAAGCTCGGGGGGCTTGCTTCAAGCCATAAAGTGACTTCTTTAGCTGGCATACCGCCGACTTGTTCATCTCCGTCTGGAAACCAGGGGGTTGTATCATAAAGACCTCTTCTTCAAGATCTCCTTGAAGAAATGCATTCTTCACATCCATCTGGTGAAGATGCCACCCCCTTGCCGCTGCAACCGTCAGCACCACACGAATCGTCGTCATCTTCGCTATCGGAGCGAAGGTCTCGTCGTAGTTGATTCTGTGGGTCTGTGCATATCCCTTCGCCACTAACCGGGCCTTTTGCCGGTTAACTGAACCATCGGCGTTGTACTTTACCTTGTACACCCACTTGCATCCGATCGGTTTATTATGACGGGGAGGGTCAACCATGTCCCATGTATCGTTGTTATCAAGTGCCCGCATCTCTTCTTCCATAGCGGCACGCCGGTGTGCATCCTTTGCCACTTTTGCGTAGCTCTCTGGCTCACGCACTTCCGCCATCTTGGTCATGTACGCATAGTGATGCGCCATGTACTCATTGTACTCGTACCGCTTAACAGGTTCCTTCTGGCGGGTTGACCGGCGTAACCCACCGTTACCCGGTTTGAGGCCCTTCTTGGCCGGTTCGGTCTTCGGTGCCGAAGAGCCGTCATTTTCCTTTCCGGAGTTGGATCCGGTCTGATCCGACTCATCATTACCGGTTTCATAATTCGACATCTTCTTCTTCCCCTTCTCTTTGCGCGTGAACCGTCTCCTCGGTTCCTTGCGCGGGGAGAGCATGACAGAGTCTTCATTACTCGCTGGTTCCTCATCCGGCTGGTCGGATTGACCCAG
The DNA here is from genome assembly GCF_043228905.1 of Azolla caroliniana. Classification (NCBI taxonomy): domain Eukaryota; kingdom Viridiplantae; phylum Streptophyta; class Polypodiopsida; order Salviniales; family Salviniaceae; genus Azolla; species Azolla caroliniana. Next base: position 12,256,985 of record NW_028230452.1, read on the forward strand.
TCTCTCGCTCGGCCCACTAAACCGAAACGATTCCGGACTCGATTCTTGAGTCCCGGATTCATCATCTTATAACTGGGCCGGTTCAGGCTCACTAGCCTCATCCTCTAGTATCGGGTCGGGGTCAAAAGTTGGAGCTAGTAAGGCATACCACGATGCCGTCTCATCAAACTCCACATCACGGCTAACTCGGACTTGCTTCGTCCGGGGAGAGCACGACAGAGTCTTCATTACTCGCCAGTTCCTTATCCGACTGGTCGGATTGACCTAGTCTCTCGTTCGGCCCACTCAACCGAAACGATTCCGGACTCTCTTCTTGAGTCCCAGATTCATCATCTTCTAACTGGGCCAGTTCAGGCTCACTAGCCTCATCCTCCAGTATCGGGTCGGGGTCAGAAGTCAGAGCTGGTAAGGCATACCACGATGCCGTCTCATCAAACTCCACATCACGGCTAACTCGAACTTGCTTCATCCGGGGGTTATAACACTTATACCCCTTTTGCTCATGTGAGTAGCCGACGAGGATGCACTTCTCCAATTTTGCATCCAGCTTCCTCTGCTTCTCATCCGGCACGTGCACATATGCTATGCTGCCGAAAATCCGAAGGTGTCTCAGATTCGGCTTGCGCCCGAAATACAGCTCATGCGCGGACACCTTGTCACCGATCTGGTTTTGGATGTAGACGGCCGTCCGGACCGCCTCCACCCAATAGAAATGGGGCATGCTCTTCTCTTCCAGCATTGCCCTTGCCGCGTCGACAAGCGACCGGTTCTTCCTTTTGGCCACACCGTTTTGCTCCGGTGTGTATCTGCAGCTGAACTCTCTCCGAATTCCTGCTTGCTGCAGATAACTGTTGAATTGGCCGGAAAAGTATTCTTTTCCGCCATTTGACCGTAGACACTTGATCTTCCTCTCCGATTCCCGTTCCACCATGCTCTGGATGTTCCGGAAACAGTCGAAGACTTCGCTCTTCCGCTCAATGAGGTAGATCCATGTGTGCCTGCTATAGTCGTCGATGAAGGAGACGAAGTATCGACTCCCGCCAAGACTCACGTTCTGTGCCGGTCCCCATACATCCGAATGAATAAGATCGAGCTTGTTATGGCTACGGTTTTGTCCGGCGGGGAAGGGAAGCCGGTGTTGCTTCCCGAGTTGGCAGGCTTCACATACTTGGGCCTTCCGGCCACTAAACTTCTGCAAACTGAAAACAACTTGTTTCGTCTGCAGGTCTTGAAGCCTTTTGTAATTGAAGTGGCTGATCCGTTTGTGCCACATGTCGATGTCCGATTCGACCTTCTGTCCTTTGGCGAACAAGGTGGTGCCGATGTCATTGGTGTCGAGGATGAACATCCGCCCATCTCTGCGCCCTTGCGCGATAATCTGGCCCTCCTCCTCGATGAAGCACCCGAGGTGTGTAAACTGCACCTGCATTCCCTGGTCGACAATCTGTCCGACCGACACCAGGTTCTTCGTGATAGTCGGAACGTGTAATACGTTCATCAGCTTCCCCCTCTGTTGGACGTGGCTCAGGGGAATTTCTTCGACATGCACGATTGGGTGAGGAGTGTCGTCTCCGGTTTCGACAATTCCCGGTTGTTCCGGTTTCTCCAGGAAGGAGAACCACTCTTTGTGGTTCGTCATGTGATTTGACGCACCAAAATCAACGTACCACACCTCCTCCGATTCGGGAGGATCCAAGGCTGGCCCCTTACCGGCTTTTCCGGTTTTGGATCCTCCCGATCCTTCTGCGTAGTGCGAGTATTGCCGGTTCTGCTGACCAGTTTTGCCAGATCCGGATTTGTCCGAATCGGCGTGCTTCTTCCAGCACTCGCTTTCTTTGTGGCCCTTTTTACCACAGTACCAACATTCCGTTTGCGGATTTTTCTTGCCGGCTTCCGGCGCCGCCTTGACTCCCCCTGGTTGTGGAGGTCTCGAAACTGGTGTCGGCACGGTCTCTGTGCCGTTGGTCTTGCCCTTGCCGACCGCCTCCATTGCGTGCTGACCCACCTCGTCCACCACGCCCATGGGGCCGATCCGCCTCCCTGTACAACATCCGGCTGTCGGTGGGTGCACTTGTTGACGCACCGGCGTGGTTCTCCTCTACAAGGAGCATCGACTGTAAGTCGAAAAAAGACGACGTATTTTCCCTCGTACAAACTGCCTTTTGGAAAGCTCCGAACCTGGACGCTAGCCTACCAAGGCACACTTGCACCATCTCGTCCTTCTCGATGTTTACATTGACGGAGGCGAGTGAGTTACAGATTTCCTTGATTCGGGCCATGTAATCGGCCACAAACAGACTTCTTTGTCAGACATTGCTGAGCTCTTGCCTGAGCTACAGCTTCTTGGCCATTGTGCTTGTGGTGAAAACCTTCTTCAGGTTTCCCCAAGCTTCTTTTGGCGTCTTGGCATCTCGGATATGGCTCAACAACTGGTCTCCGACACTGGACGCAAAGCAGTACATCACTCTGCTTGCCGATTGTTCCTACACTGGGAAGTCCTTGTGTGCCGCATCAGGTGCTTTGTCGTTAGCTCCATCGACATAGCTCCAGTACCCATGCCGAAGCAGGTACTGATGCATCTTGTAAGACCAAGATGTGTAGTTGGTTCTGTCGAGCTTCTCCACCGGGAGCGAGCTAGTCATTCCTCTATCCATTTGCTTTTCCTGTTCTTTACGAAAGTTTTCCTTTCAAGCTATGTCGGCTGCAGATGTTCTCAACCCTCGAGCTCTGATACCATGTAAAAACAAATAGCATGTGGAAGCAATAGAAAAACAGAAAATAGAGGATAGGTTTAATGGAGAGCTTAACAGTATGCGGGAGAGACAGAGAGAGCAGAACAAGAATCACAATTCAAAAAATTATATCAACACTCTGTACATCGTATGTGTTTAGCAAACAGTTTTATACAAGTCCATACGGTGTCGCGTTGTTACGCGAGTGCGTGGAGAAAGGCGGGACCACGGGGGTCTTGGACTAGGGGGCGACGGAGCATAGGAAGTCGTGCTTCACGGCTTTTGGGGCATCTCAGAAACACACCGGAAGCAACCGAAGGGAGAGAGAGCGAGAGAGAGAGAGAGCGTGCTTAACACCGACTCACACACACACACACACGCACGCACTCACGCACGCACCCACGCCCTCTCGTACAGGTAACACAGGGAAAGAGGGGAGCACCCGACACCAACAAGACGCCAGTATACATAGACAGACGCAAACGTATATGTATATATATATATATAAGAAGAATACACTCCCGGCTTCGAGCCGGACCAAGATAGTTTACAATAGTCATCTGCTGTCAAGCCGCCGTCGGGGAGCTCACGGGCTCGTCGCGCCGAGCGGGGTCTTGCGCAGGAGATGAGCTGAAGCAAACCTCAAGCGAACACGAAGGGAAAGAAGAAGAAGCAGAAGAAACCTAACCCTAAACCTACCGGTATACCCTCTAAATGCAAAAATGGGCAACCCTTTTTCAAAGGGCGTTCCCTCCCTTTTATAGAACAAGGAGAGGGACGCGTTACAATGTGGGACAAATCCTGACTTTCATGGGATCGTCTGTCCCGACTTCACTACTCTTCGGCGCCATAAAGGCGCCCTCGATATTCACACCAAATGTACATGGGTGCGTACACACGCTGCACCCCACCGATGTAGACAATGTTTCCCGGTTTTCGCCTATGGCCGAAATTCTCCACGACAACGGACTGACAGAAGTATGGTGTACTTCAATGCTCACTCGAGCGTCTGACACTAGCTGCTACTAGGCTTCTGGTTACTGATGGATCCAGCTAACCGACTCCCCAGCTCACCGACTCTTTTGCTCACCGGGTGCTCACCGGCTCACTGATCCGTCTCGCTCACTGGCTCAGGCTTATTCAGCCGATCCGGCTCTAATTGAGATTGCCGCTCAACACAAAGCTTCCGGGTAGGTGCTTTGCGTGCCAGCGGGATGTCGGTCCCTCTAATGTCATGCCGAATTTGGGAATTTTTGACCGTTCGGATTCCGGTTTAGTCAGCCTTTGGGATACATGATTCACTTCTCATGTTTGTAGGAACGCATAGACGTGCACCTCCGCGTCAGGGTCATCATAGTACTTCGGATACAGGTACGACATGGTGTAGTCTTCTGGAGGTTGTACCGGAGATGTGTGGTTTAGTTCTTGCTTTGCGGGTGGTGTTGATGAGCCACCTGATTCTTCATCCTCCGGATCATCCGTAGTATCGTGGCTGCTTTTGTAACTCAAGTGGACACTTTGTTCACTATTTGATTCCGACTCTAAGGTCGAGAATGCCTCCAAGTCTCTATTGCCTCCGGTAAGCATCCGCAGTCGCGCTTCTGCCTCTTGCAAGCTTGTCAGACTACTGCCCTCGTCGGAAAATTGTTGTTTTTGGAATCGAAGTGCGTCTTCCACGACCCTCCGAAGCACTCTTGGAAAAGACCGATCCCGTCGGATCTCCTCGACCACTTGCTGGAAGGCTGCTCGCCTTTGCTGTTTTTTGGCAAGTCTTCTTCCTCGTTCGGTGACTTGGTCGTGAGTCGGCTGAGACATCCATCCCCCTGTGTTCTCTGCTCATTGTAGGAATCGTGGTCGCCAAAAACTATGTTATCCCTTAGGCTTGACAAGCCCTAACATAGGGTGTCCCTATGGAACACTTCATCAAAGGGTGGTACGGGAAGATATGGATAGACCGTAGTATCAAATGGGTCTTAACCGGTTACTAACCGGCACTGTTAATGATCGTAACAGACGTGTAAGATTAATTATATTAAGCACAAGACGGTAACCAGATAGACTCTGAACATACGTAAACAACAACACTTCTATTAATTATCCATCGTTGATTAATTTTTTAGACTACTAGCCATGATTACCACCAAGATATGTATTCACTTGGACCGCAAGAATTTGTTTATAGGTTGAATATGGGTATACTAAAGAGCTTTAGTATATGTGGAATCACATTCAGCCAATGTTGGCTGCAACATGATGTTTTTAGAGGCCATAACAAATGCCATCATTATTTGGTCTCTTTTCTTACGATATATACTTATGGAGTGGAAACTATTATGTACAATTTGTACATTGCCTTTGGCATTGTTAATTTTAATACCAATGGAGCATATTTTTTTTGGAAAAAAAAATTATCCATCGTTGATTACATTCTAGCCGGGTCCTTTTATAGGTCTCCGACTGAGTTACAAACCGGTGCCAACCGGCAACTGGTAACGATCCGGTCCGGATCCGAATCGGCATACCGATTCTGGGTCCGTCCGTCCGCTTCTCAAAATAACATAATACTTATTAATTCTCAAAATAACATAGTACTTATTAATTTCAACTCCCTATTCCTTATTAAATACCCCTTTTACATTCTGGATTCTAACTGGCCCTTTTGCCTTGCCGACCAAGATAATTTTCTGAAATACACATTTACATCTAGCTTTCCACAATACCCAAACTACTAGAGAAGATATCGTAGACCATACCATGTCCTCTTCCAAACAACGGATTGTTGTAGTATGAGAGACCTCCAATACATGTCTTCCATCGAAGAGGAGAAGAAAATCACCAAACTCCTTTTCATAGTTCTGAATTTCTTTAGCTAATCTTCCCCATCTCACAAAACCCATGTGTACACCTGCCTACCATAAATAGGATATAACATTCTCAACATTCTTTTCCAAACTGCTCTAGCAATACGACATATCCATAAAACATGGTAAACCGATTCAATGGGAGAACTACAACTATCACATTTTAAATCTTGGCAGTGTCCCTCCATCCATGACTTCACAGGAATGCCATAATGTGTCAACAACCATCTAAATAACACAACTTTTTTAGGAATTTGCATGGTCCATAACCATTTCCAATAAGCATTCATCCAATAATCTGTTACATTACCAAATCTCCAGAATTTACAAGTTGTTGGTGTAACAATCAGACCTGTCCTTAGCATTTCTCTACCCATTTTTACCGAATATTCAAAAAATGAGATTTGCTTACCTAGAATTCCTTGCGTTGATCTGATTTTCCATTTCCACTCACCAAGATCCCACAAAAGGCGATCAATGGGCTTATTCTCATAGACCCATAAATCAGAGAGATTGTTTACATCATTTGGATGTGAGTTCAATATCCATTTTTTATCTTTCTTACACAATATACGAATAGGGAACCTATTCCCTTGGGTTACAATTTCATCTTCCGCAAAGAGAGAATGAAGTCGTCTAGAAGGCAAAACATCGAAGTAAAGGCATTCATGAGCATTTTTATAACCCCTAACCCCCAATAAGACATGTAGGGCTGAAAACATACCATACCAAAACAGACTAGTTTGAGAAGGCTGAAAGGAAGATATTGTAAACTTAAGACTCTATCCATTTCTGCATACATAATGTTCCCTCCCCAAATTGTACCCCAATCATGGGTTTTGTTTTCCATCGCTGAAGAAGAAAAGGTCAACCAATTCCAAACTGCCTTAGCTTCACCTTTATCAAAGTCAGCCCAATTCAACCTAGTTCTCTTCCCTAACATTACCCACTCTTCTAATGTAAATAGTGGGTTCAATATGAAGGGTTGAGGCAACCATTCCTCCTTACATGATGGTAGAGATTGAACTAAGTTATGTTTCAAATCCCACCATGCCTTCATGATACCCCTAAAAAACTTATCTTGGCGAAAAATATCAATGGAATGGTTAAAATCTCTTAAAAACCACCATCTAATAGTATCTTTCCAATTGCCACTAATAGAAGGCATAACTTTAGCCATTCTCTGTGTTAAGATTTTTTCCCAAGGCTCCCCACTCTCATCACTTGTGCCCCAATGCCACCCCGTCTCACATCTCAATGCATGCGAGCTAAGTCGCATGGAAGAAATGGTTCGAATGGCAGATATCGGGATGGGCTCTAACATGTATCGATGTGTACGGATTCCCCGTTCCGTGAAGAATATGGTTTTGTAGTTAGGTGCAACATTTGTAGTATAATGTGTGAAGCGTGAGCCATTTGATATAAAGATCACGTAATATCAAATATACACATATGTTTATTTATCACATATATATGATCAAATACGTATACATGTGACCGCATATGCGTATATTAAAAAAATCGTAACATCAAATAGCCAACATATGATGAAATCGAGACACGTAATCGAGGCATATAGCCTCTACGCACACGAAACATCCAAAATTAAGGGTTAATCATAATACGCAATTGAGGTATTGACCTCTTACGCATATGACACCAAACGCATATCATTTACATAGAAATCGAGGTATTGACCTCATACGCAAACGTAACATATGTAATTGAGGTATTAACCTTGTACGCATACGACACTAATCACATATTAAATATATGTCAAATGAAGTATTGACCTCATACACATATGTAAACGTTTTATACAACCAATTAATTACCACTACAACATCATCGAATCAATGAAAAAAATTACATATTGACCATATACATGATTAGATGGGAGAAGAAAAAATAGAACCTTATAAAGCAAACACTATTTCCGATCCTGTTACACCACCGCCGCCGGCCCGGAGTATGAAGTTGCTGTCGTCCTCGACTCCAAATTTGTTCGCAACAAACTTTATTATTTGGTTGATTGGATTGGCTATAGTCCGGGCAAACGTACTTGGGAACCCGTCGAGCATGTCGCCAATGCTTAGGATCTTCTTGTTGATTTCCAGCGACAATATCCGGACAAACCCGGTCCTCAATCAACACCGACTCGTTACACTCCTCGTCTTAAGGGGGGGATAGTGTCATGATATGGCAAGACTCGAACCCATGACCTTATGCTATATGGGTCAAGCTCTTGACCATTATACCATCTATTGTAATACATAGGATTTATTTTCATTTTAAGTTTTATTATAGGAAATTAATGTATATTCCAGATTTCTCTGGAACAGTCCTGAGAACACTATAAAAGGAGGCACAAGGCATTTTGTTGAACCAACTTGGTTCAACGCCAGTCTTAAGCCTCATAGCCATTTTGTACTTACTCTTCATATAATATATCATCTATTATCATCATCTCTCTCTCTCTCTCTCTCGTCCTCGCTATCTCTCTCTCTCTCCTCTTCTCTCTCTCTCTCTCGGGAGTCCTACGCAGTCCCGTCCTCTTCGTACTAATAGTACTTCCCTTCTCTAGTACTAATTCTCTCTCTGTTTTAGTACTAATCTTGACAACAACTTCCCATAGAATCGGCCAAGTGATGCCTCAATAAAGGGAAGGGTGGCATACTCAATATCATATGTAAAAGGTCCATGAGGTGAGCATGTGCAATGAGGGCAAACACGCTCGACTTGATGTACAAGAATAATTATTATTGTAAGAGATGGCTCAAGAGAGGAGAGAGTGGGAGATACGTCGCAATATACAAAACGGCCATGAGTTGAGTGTGTGCGATTAGTGCAAACACGCTCGGTCCGATGCACAATAATAATTAAAATTGTAGCATGGTAGAAAGAAGAAATAAAAGAAAAGAAAACATAATACAAATTTGATTTGACCAAGAAGAACACATCATAGAAAAGGAGAGAGAGATCCAGAAAGAAGAATATTGGGTTAAGAATGTTGTTTTGATCCTGTGAAGAGCACGACGAGCCTTGTTAGATCCCCATCGCTCACACGCAAAAAACATCAAAACAACAAAAGAAAATTGTTAGTAAAGGCTTTGATAGCACTATTAAGAGTCTATTACTAATCAATAGACCAAAATAAAGTAAAAAGAAGGACAATAGATTGGATAGAAGAACCCGTTCCACCCGACCACCCCCGAGCTATGATCTAGACATAGCCATCAATACCACCGACGTCCCATACCGTCGGATATTAGGATGACTAATACCTTGGAAGAGATAAACATGATCATCGAGACGAAATCATAAACTGCACCACTGGTGTCTAAGACAACAACCTTCTAACGTAATGTACCTATGAGGGTAGCTAAGCCTCATATTTATACCTTTTTCTAGGCCCCTTGAATAGATGTGCCTTTCTAAATGGCTCTCCATTCATTGGTTGTCCAAATCATAATAGTGCATGCACCTATCATTCCTTTTATCCAATCACATTAGTCCCCTTTTTAACATTAGTGAACATACCCTTCACTTATGTAAATATTAGTGACCTACCCTCACCTACGTTATGTGTACATAACAAAATGGTATTAGAGTGATAAGATTGAGAACCTCTGCTACCGAAAAGCGACCTTTGCGGGCAAACCCAAACACCCGGTAAAGAACAAGAGAGAGAGAATAGACTGAGGAATGGCTAGCTCGCTCCCGATGAAGAAGCTCAATAGGTCCAACTATGCATCTTGGTCGTACAAGATGCACTAGTACCTACTCGGGAATGGCTATTGGATTTATGTCGACTTGGGAACAAGTGGCATGTAGGGTAATGTACTGCTTTGCATCCAATGTCAGTGATCAGCTGCTCAGACATATCCGGGATGCCAAGTTGCCAAAGGAAGCTTGGGGAGACCTAAAAAAGGTCTTTGCCGCAACCACCATGGCCCAGAAGTTGCAACTCTCACAGGAGTTGAGCAATGTCTGACAAAAGGACATGTTGGTTACCGACTACATGGCCTGTATCAAAGACATCTATGATTCACTTGCCTCCATCAACATGACTGTTGAGGAAGATGAGATGGTACATGCCTGTCTTGGGTTCCTGGCTTCAAATTTTGGAGCATTCCGAGCGGCGGTATGTGCAAGGGAGAATACACCCTCTTTTTTCGACTTACAGTCGATGCTCCTGGTGGAGGAGAACCACACGGGTGTGTCGACGAGCACGCACACCGACAACAAGATGTTGTGCACAGAGGCAGAGAGGCCCCATTGTCGAGGCGGATTGGCGTGCAATACATTCAACCGACAAGAGCAGAATCAGAGGCACAAAGTTGGTGCCGACAACAATTTTGGACTCTTCGGAAACTGGGGGAGTCAAGGCTGCACCGGAAACCAGCAAGGAAAAGACGACATGGAATGTTGGTACTATGGCTGGAAGGTCCACAAAGAAAACAAGTGCTGGAAGAAAAGAGCGTATTTGGACAAAGCCAGATCGAGCCGGAAAGACGCAGATAGACATAACCAATCGCACTACGCTGGAAGCTTGAAGAGAGCCGGGTCGGAATTGGCCCTCCTAATGAGGCATAAAGTGTTATGAAGATGCTCTGGCTCTTCTTTGTGCACAGTAGATCGTGATGTGTTGGATCGTTTAGTGTGCTCAAGACAGAAAAAGAAGGGAGGAGGCGACTTACCTCTGTAGCAACCCAAAAGCTTCTATTTCATTACACGCAGTGAAACCTCTCTCATCAATTTTCTATTTTTCTACTCTCTCTCTCTCTCTCTCTCTCTCTCTCTCTCTCTCTCTTTCACTTACTTTTTTACCTAAGTTATAAGTGACTTACATATGTAGCTAATTAGATGTGAGTAGCTAATTAGCTGTAGATAGCTAAATAGTTGTTTTGCCTATATGTCCACTAGTAGCTAATTTTCCTAATGGCTACTATCGAAAATCTTATTTCCCAATAAGCATCACATGCTTTTTTGGAGCTTGTTTCTTAACACTCCCCCTCAAGCTCAACTTATCCTTTCTTGAGGTCATCTTCTTTTCTTCATGCTTTTCAACTATCATACCAATGCTTATAATTCCCATCATGTCCCGAAACTGTGTATGTTTTTCTATGCTCAATCCCTTCATAATAATATCATTCACTTGCTGATTTGTGCTTACATACAACAGATCCACTTCTCCATCAATCACTTTTTCTCTAACAAAGTGATAATGCACTTCAATGTGCTTTGTTCTCGCATTGAACACTGGGTTTTTTGCGAGTTGAATGTTGCTCATATTGTCACACCAAATTGTTACTGCACTATTTATATACTCACCCAAATCAACAAGAAATCTTCTAATCCATATGTAAATAAAATGAGGAGCAAGAGTACCTGAGATGCAACGGAAGGACTGTGTGTGTGTGTGTGTATGCACGTAAGGCAAAATAGAGAGAGAGAGAGAGAGAGAGAGAGAGAGAGAGAGCTTAAGACAAAGATAAAAGACTGTATATTACATTAACCAAAAAATACTTCCAACAGTAACTAAGTTACAAGGGGTTGGTTTAAATACCAACTAAACTAGGGCAAGTACCCTTTCTACTATTTACAAAACTAGCCTGGTATGACCATGAGCTAGTGTGAAACCTGTTACTATGGGAAGTTGAGTTCGACTCTCAACACGCCCCTTCGAACACAACTTCCATTTGTCGAAAAGTTGTTTCGGTTCTGTCTTCGGAATCTGGCTTCCAATATTCGTAATCCTCGAACTGGACTGTTCAACTTTTCGGCTTCGTGCTCGTGTTGTGTACTTATGTATCGTTGCATGTTGCGTACTCGATCAATTGCGTATAGTGCGCGTGTCGCTCACAGTACTCCCCCTCAAGCTCTGCAATGTGGATGTCGTGAGACCAACATCCAATGCGAATTGCTCGACCTTGTGGACTCCTAAGGCCTTTGTAAAGATATCAACAATCTGGAGGTGTGTACTGATATGTTGCGGATCGATATCTCTAGCATGTACGCGCTCGCAGATGAAGTGGTAGTGCACTTCGATGTGTTTAGTCTGTGTGTGGAAGATGGGGTTCCGAGCGAGGTAGATACTGCTCATGTTGTCGCAGAAGAGCCGAATTGGATTTGTAATGGGAACGCCCAGATCCTTTAGTATGCACTTGAGCCATATGGCTTCGCATGCGGTGATTGTCGTGCCCCTGTATTCGGCTTCTGTGCTCAACAATGCGATTGTTGACTACTTCTTACTGCTCCAGGACATCACTCCGTTGTTGAGGGAGAAGATGAAACCGGATGTGGATCATCGATCTGCTTTGTATCCTGCCCAGTCTGCGTTTGTGTATCCTTCGAGTTGAATGGTCGTATTGGACTTATACATAACGCCATAATCCATCATACTATTGACATATTGGATTATCCTCTTAGCGCAATCGAGGTGAAGGTTTCGCGGATTCTGCATGCATTGGCTAAGTAGGCCGACCGAATAACTGAGATCGGGTCACGTAATGGTGAAATAGATTAAGCTGCTCGATCAGTTGATGATACTGAGTTGACTCGCACACGGATGTGCTAGAATTAGCATCCATCTTGAGATTATGATCGAGAGGGGTGGACACAGGTTTGCATTCAATCATTCCGAACTTGTAGAGCAAGTTGAGAACATAGTGTCGTTGAGAGATCATTATTCCGGCTGGTGTTCGAATTACTTCAATGCCTAGGAAGTAATGGAGCTCATGCAGGCCTTTCATTTCGAATATGTCGGAGGGAAGTGATTTGACATTGTTAATCTCGACGAGATCCTTTCCTCCGATGACCAAATCATCCATGTAAAGAATGATGGCAATCGGGCTCTCTGACTCGTGTCGGATGTACAAGGAAGTATCAAATTTTGACATTCGAAATCCGATCTGATGAAGATACTACGTGATCTTCGAGTGCCACGCACAGGGTGCTTGTTTGAGGCCGTATAATGGTTTCTTGAGGCGGCACATGGTGTGCGGATGACTACCGATTCTAATCCGGGTGGTTGAATTATATATACTTCCTCTTCTAATTCTCCTTGTAGGAAGGTGTTTTTCACATCCATATGGTGGAGGTGCCACCCTTTTGCTGCTACAAGAGCAATTACGGTCCGCACTGTGGTCATCTTTGCCACTAGGGCAAAGGTCTCTTCGTAGTCTACGTCGTGCGTTTGTGCGTATCCTTTTGCAACAAGCCATTTTTTGAAGCGATTTACGGAGCCGTCGGCATTATATTTCACTTTGTAGATCCATCAACAACCAATTGCTTTCTTTTACGGCGTGTGAGGGAGGAGATCCCATGTCTCGTTTTTGCATAACGCTTCCATTTCCTCATTGATCACATCGACCCATCGCGGATCCTTTACAGCTTCAGAAAGCATATCCGGCTCCCATACTGACGCCACCTTCATCATGAAGCTGTAATGGTACGCCATATAATCGTTGTAGCCGAAACGGTGTCGTGTTGTTACGCGCGTGGGTGTAGAAGGGGCGGGACCACGGGGGTCTTGGACTAGGGAGTAGAGGATAAGGAATAAGACACATAATGGAAGCTTCGCTCAAGAGGAGAAGAGAAAGAATAACACAATAACATAGAATAGACGAAGGCAAGATACTCAACAAGTTAGTTTAAGGAATAAGACACATAATGGAAGCTTCGCTCAAGAGGAGAAGAGAAAGAATAACACAATAACATAGAATAGACGAAGGCAAGATACTCAACAAGTTAGTTTAAGGAAACATAAACGCTTTGCAATGGTGGCCGCCATGGCCGCACCAAAACGACTATGAGAAAAACCCTAGAAGAATAAGCAAGTAGCGAAGTATAGTAAAACCCTAAAGGAAACCCAAGAAGAAAACCTTAACCGAAACCCTAAAACCGAATAGGAAACCCTCGACCTAAGTGGTATGCCTCTCTCCCTCAAAATAGGCAACCCTTCATAAGTGACCCCTCCCTTCCTTTTATAGCCCAAGGAGGGAGGGACCTTACAATGTGGGATAAAATTTCCCCTCTTATTTCTATACACCATTTCCTAGTATACATGTGCACATGTTGCACACCATCGACTTGCCCATTCCACCCCAATTTCATAGTATAGTCGGAAATCTTCACGACAACGGCTTCTGGGGTTCTTTGTGTCAGTCAATCGGCAGAGATTCTCGTTTGTGGATACTAAGGATTTCTTTGCTCCATCTGTCTGGATGATTGGGATGTCAAGGCCTTCGAACTCATTGTCAAGGGAGTGAGTTGACGCCTTGTCGATTGGATCTTCGTATTCTGACATCTTGGCCTTCCCTTTGTCGAGTTTCGGACTCGGTCCAAATGTGCTTAGGTCACTCGGGGGCTCCCGTGGTCCACTAAGTCGTGTCGTAATCAGCCTTTCTTCGAGCACGAGTGTGAGCCGATCTTCGTCTTCTATCTCCATTTCGTTGAGTAGAGTCAGAGTTGAAGTTGTTTCTGGTGCGTACCAAGATGTAGACTCTTCAAAGACTACGTCTCGACTTGTTCGAGCTTTTCGGGTAGATGGGTTGTAACATTTGTACCCCTTCTGTTCGAGTGAGTATCCTGCAAGGATACATTTCTCTACCTTCGGGTCGAGCTTTTGTCGTGTATCGTCGGGAATATGTATGTAGGCGATAGAGCCAAAAATGCGGACATGTGCTAGGTCCAACTTCTTTCCAAAGAACTTCTCATGAGTTACGTCGTGCACGCACCCAGTCTACGTATTGGGTTATCCACCCGTTTACGCACCCAATGTTGAGCTTGTCTCTCAACACTCCCTCTCAAGCTCAACTTGAGGTTCCGCGTGCTCCTCCGAATCTTCGCTCTAGCTTCTCCTGGCTTCATGCCTCGCTCGTGCTCCTCGACCCGTCCGATTCCACGCACCTCGACCCTTTCGGTCGTCTTGTTTGCTCATGTAGCCCTTCTCATCTTCCTTGTTGTCGTGGTGTTGGCACCTGTTTCCCTGCCCTTTTTTTCGCTTGGCCCTCAGTCAATTCGTAATGTCTGAATCGAACATTTCGATTGAATCAGTCACTCTCGATTCATTTCCGCTTACCTTCGAATTGGTGTTCTCCAATTTGTCTTCTGTCTTGAGGCCCTTGACAACATCTGACCACATCTTGGTCTCGGCCTTATCTACCCCTTGTTCGGTTGTCTTTGGCTCTTCCATGCGGTTATGACCCTTGCTTACTTCTTCGGCTTCATGAGTCGGCCCAAAATCAACCTCTTCATCTGATTCGGCATCGCGATCACTACTACTCCTTTCATGCTCCTGTTCCTAATATCTCCCCCTCAAGTTTAGTGTGTCGAGGTGACGCAAACCCATCTCACTTGAGAAATGCCGCAACTTGTCGAGACCAAGACGCTTGGTGAAGATGTCGGCAATCTGTCGATCTGTCGTAACATATGCTAGTTTGACATCACCCGAAAGGACACGCTCGCAGAAAAAATGGTAGTGCACCTCAATATGCTTGGTCCGGGCGTGGAATACAGGGTTTTTCGCAAGGTAGATATTGTTGAGGTTGTCGCAATAGATCATCGTCGGATCTGACACCTCTACATGCAAATCCCATAATAGTCGTTTCAGCCAAATGACTTCGCACGTAGCAATAGTCGCCCCTCGATATTCGGCCTCCGTGCTCGGCAGTGCCACTATCGGTTGCTTCTTACTGCTCCACACGATCGCCGCACTCCCTAATGAGAATGCGTAT
Source organism: Azolla caroliniana (assembly GCF_043228905.1). Taxonomy (NCBI): domain Eukaryota; kingdom Viridiplantae; phylum Streptophyta; class Polypodiopsida; order Salviniales; family Salviniaceae; genus Azolla; species Azolla caroliniana. Next base: position 12,272,318 of record NW_028230452.1, read on the forward strand.
CCGGATGTGGATCTACAATTGTGGGCATTTCCGGCCCAATCGGCATCCGTGTAGCCAACTAATTGTTCAGCTACGCCCGCCCGATACAGCAACACCATGTCCTTAATGCCGCTGACATATTGCAATATCCTTTGCGTGCACTGAAAGTGTTCGGCCGTGGGCTGTGACATAAATTGATTGATCAAATCGATCGGGTAATTGAGATCCGGCCGAGTGATCGTCAAGTTGATTAGGCTTCCGACAAGCTATCGGAACCGTGTTGGGTCGCATGCTTTTCTTGAATCTCGGGGAAGCTTTATGTTTCTGCCCAGAGGGGTCAAGATGGGATTACAATCTACCATCCCGAACTTGAAGAGCATATTCACCGCGTAATGACATTGCCTGATCAATATGCCTTCGGGGGAACGGATCACTTTGATCCCGATGAAGTAATGAAGGTCGCCTAGATCCTTCATGTCAAATGATGTTGCAAGCTTAGACTTCACGCGGCAGGTTTCTTCCAGGTTGGCACCGACAATGACTAAACTGTCCATGTTTACCTTGCCAAACAAATAATGAAGATTCTAACTTGGACGTCGTGAACCCCATCGTACGTAACCGTTGCGTAATCTTCGTGTTCCAAGCTCACGGGGCTTTCTTAAGTTTGTATAAAGACTTCTTTAATCGGCAAACTATCGAAGCGTTCTGTTCGGATAGAAATCCAAGGGGTTGTACCACGTACACATGTTCCTCAAGATCGCAAGTTGCAGGAATGCATTTTTTACATCCATCTGATGTAAGTGCCACCCCTTTGCCGTTGCTACGACTAGCAAAACACGCATAGTGGTCATCTTCACGATCGGCGCGAAGGTCTCGTCGTAATCCACACCATGCTTCTACGCGTAGCCTTTTGCCAGTAATCGGGCCTTGTAGTGGTTGATAGAGCTGTCGGTGTTGTACTTGACCTTATACACCCATCAACATCCAATCGGCTTCACACCCTTCAATGCGTCAACCAGGTCCCAAGTCTCGTTGTCCAATAACGTGCGCATCTCTTCCTCCATCGCGGCACGCCAATTTGCGTCTTGCACCACTTCTGCATAGCTCTCCGGCTCATGCACTTCCGCCACTCGCATCATGTATTCATAATGGTGAGCCATGTACGCATTATACCCATATCTCTTTACGAGGTTCTTTCGGCGGGTAGATCAGCGTAATTCGTGATTAGCCGATTTCGCGGCCCTCTCGGCCGACTTTGACTTCCTCCGCGAAGGTTCCTTCTCGATTGGCCCGAAGTCAGATTTGCTCCGATCTAACTCGTCACTGCCAAAATCATACTCCGACATTCTCTTCTTCCCTTTCTCTTTACGCGTAAACCGTCTCCTCGGTTCTTTACGCGGGGACAACATGGTTGAGTCTCCACTACTCGCCGGTTCTTCAAAAGGTCGGCCATCTCGGCTCAACCCCTCATTCGGCCCACTAAGCCGAAATGAGATCGGACTCTCTCTAAGAGCTCCGGTATCCTCATCACGCAAAGGCATCTCAGCCTTGCTAACATCTGCATCAGAATTCGGAATGGAGTCGTTAGGGGTTGGAGTTGAAGGCAAGTACCACGATGCGGACTTGTCGAATGCGACGTCACGACTTATGCGAGCTTGTTTGGTTCGGGGGTTATAACCCTTCTATTCGTTCGAGTAGCCAACCAAGATGCACTTTTCGACTTTGGCGTCCAACTTCCTCCGTTTCTCCTTTGGCACATGCACACACGCAATGCTATAGAAAATCCTCAAGTGTGTCAAGTTGGGCTTCTTTCCGAAATACAACTCATGTGGCGACACTCCTCCATTAGTAGAGGTCTGATTCTAGAAGTAAATAGCCGTTCTTATGGCTTCAGCCCAATAAAACTTCGGCATATGCTTCTCTTCAAGCATTGCCTTGGCAGCTTCTTCAATTGTCCGATTCTTCTGCTCAGCTACGTCGTTCTGCTCCAACGTATATCTACACGAGAATTCGCATCGAATTCCCTCCTTTTGTAGATAACTTGTGAACTGGTCGGAGAAGTACTCTTTCCCGCCATCGGACCGTAGGCACTTGATCTTACGCCCTATTTCCCTTTCCGCAAGGCTCTTCACCTTCAGGAACCACGTGAAGACTTCACTCTTTTTCGTGATCAAGCACGCCCAGGTGTGCCGAGTGAACTCGTCGATGAAGGTTACGAAATAACGGCTTCCATTGAGACTCACATTCTGTGCTGGTTCCCACACATCCGAATGGATTAAGCCGAGCAGATTTCGACTCCGATTACACTCATTTGGGAACGGAAGTCGGTGTTGCTTCCCTAGTTGGCAGGCTTTGTAGACTTGGCCATCTCGGCCACAAAATTTTGGCAACCCGAAAACAATGTTCTTCGTCTGCATTTCATGAAGTCGTGGGAAGTTATTGTGGCCGAACCGCTTGTGCCATAGGTCGATATCCGATTCAACTTTCTGTCCTTTCACAAACAACGCGGTTCCGGCTTGGTTGGTGTCGAGGATGAACATCCTCCCTTCATGGCGCCCTTGCACGATAACTTGGCCTTCCTCTTCGATGTAGCACCCGAGGTGCGTGAATCGAACTTGCATCCCCTAGTCGACAATCTGTCCGACCAACACCAAGTTCTTGGTTATTGTCGGAACGTGCATCACCTTCATGAGTTTCCCTTTCTACCTGACGTGGCTGAGGGGAACTTCGCCAACATGTTCTATGGTATTCGGAGTATCGTCTCCCGTTTCGACCACTCCTTGTTTTTCCGGTTTCTCCAAGTATGAGAACCATTCCTCATGACTCGTCATATGATTTGACACTCCGGAATCAACATACCACACCTCGCTCAATTTCGAGGTGTTCACATCCATCAAATTGGCCTTGTGCTTCATTACGAAGGCTGGGCCCGATCAATTTCTAGCTCGTTCAGAGCCCTCGGTGTAGTGCAATTTCTGATGCCTTCCTGCATCTCTTCTGCTCAATCCAGCTTTGTCCGTATCAGTTGTTTTTTTCTAGCACTCGCTCTCTCTGTGGCCTTTCTTGCCACAGTACCAGCAATCTGTCGTGGCCTTCTCTTGCCGGCTTCCGGCGCCGCTATAACTCTCCTTGCTTCTAGAGGGTTCAAAATTGCTTCCGGCACTTCGATTATGCCGCACGTTCTACTCCTTTCGGCCGCCTCCATTGCATGCCGATCCGCCTCGTCTGCCACGACTATGGGACCTATCTTCCTTCGTGTACAACATCCTACCATCGGCGTGCGTACTCGTCGACGCACCCGCATGATTTTCCTCCACGAGCAACATTGATTGAAGCTCGAAGAACGAAGGCGTATTCTCCCTTGTGCAGACTACCGTTCTGAGTGCTCCGAACTTTGACATTAACCCTCCAAGACAAACCTGCACCATTTCGTCCTCCTCAACGTTCACGTTGAAGGAGGTGAGAAAGTTACGTATCTCCTTTATTCGGGCCGTGTAGTCGGCCACAGATAGATCTTTCTGTAAGACATTGTTGAGCTCCTACTTGAGTTGCAACTTCCTGACCGTTGTGCTAGTAGCGAAAATCCTCTTGAGATTCGCCCACGCGTCCTTTGGCGTCTTAGCATCCCGAATGTAGCTCAAGAGCTGGTCGCTCACACATGACACGAAGAAGTAAAGAACTCTGCTTGTTGCTTGTTCCCAAGCCGAAAAAAATCTTTGTGTGTCAATTCGGGCGCGGTATCATTAGCTCCTTCGACATAACTCCAATAGCCGTGACCAAGCAGGTACTGGTGCATCTTGTACAACCAAGACGCGTAGTTGCTCCTGTCGAGCTTCTTAGTCAGTAGCGAGCTTCCCATTTCTCTGTCCATATTGTTGTCTTATCCTTTCCGAAAACAATAACTTAACTCTATCTTTATCGCCAAGCTTATTTGTCGGCTGTAGAGGAGTCTCAACCCTCGCGCTGTGATACCATGTAAAAGAATACGTGTGCAGAAGCGTATGCATAAGACACTGAGTACACAGTTCGAAAATATGACAGTTCGGAACAATGCAGAAATCACAGAGAAGGAGAGGGAGAAACAGAGAGAGAAGAAACAAAAGTATATTAAAAAATAATTCTCTGTATGTTCTCTGTTCATACTTCGTGCTCAATGAGCAACTTTTATACAAGCCCCGACTATTGGGCTGACACAAGTACTGGCAAGTACTTGATTGCTCATAAATGAGCCTTCTACACTAACTCCTAAAACTATTCCTTACGAGGAATAACGTTCTAAGGGCCTCTCGGTTTATGCACCACTACGGCCATGTTGTGCGTACGGTTTTACGCACCCAGTCTACGTACTGGGTTACGCACTTGTTTACGCACCCAATGTTGAGCTTGTCTCTCAACAAATATAAATGAGGCTCAGAAAATACAAAAGCAAAATGAATGCTTGAAATTTTGATTGGAAGAACTTTACCAAGAAAGCATCTCACGTCTTTACCCCTCCAAACATATGAGATGTGATTCGAGATCCGATAACTATGGTAACACTATGGTGTTTTAAAAACCGTGGGGGAAAACATATCTAAGATGTCTTTCTTAGATCTATATCTTGAATAATCATGGCGGCTCCCCGAGGCTCAACCATGGTTCTAACATCAATGTAGTTTCCTAGTTAGCCTTATATTAGAATGCCAACCCAACATGTATTGACAAGCAAGTGCGCTCGCAAGTAATATTCTAGTCTTGCGAGTAACAAGCAAATGTTATGAAAAAAACGATAAAATAAGGCACTACCCATTAGAGGCAAGTAGTGACGAAAACATGGGTCGAAAAACCCATGTGCTACCTACTAAAAAAATGTCACAAATAAATGGATGGTGCGAGGTATGCACATATACATCCAAATATGGTGGTTGTAATTTGCACAATTGTGACATAAGCCACAAATTGATACAAATGGTGGTGGTGTTGTGCACACTCAACTCTATGAGTAGAACATCAATAGGGGAACTCATGTGGTTGTACTCGAGTTCTAAGGCTCGATAATATAAGTTAAACCTAGATGACCCATTGGAAAAAGCGTTCAAAAAAACCGTCATGATGCCTACTCAATACGAAAAAATAGTTTACATGAAATTGTTACATCATAGGTAAACGCACAGAAATACTTTAAACATGAAAAGTAAGGGTAATAAAAAAGAGAGTGAAGTGTGTGTGGGTAAATGACAATCACAAGCAAATCTAAAGAAAGCAAAGACTGCAACATGATTAGGAGTGAGCGACCATGTGTGGTCCTCTTTGAGAACTGGAACGTGGACGACCATGTGCGGTCCTCATCAAAAACATGAATGGGCGTGAGCGACCATGCGGCCCTCATCGAGAACTGGAACACGAACAAGCATGAGCGACCATGCAGCCCTCACTGAGAACTGAACACGAACGGGCGTGAGCGACCATGCGACCCTCACCGAGAATTGGAACACGAACGAACGTGAGCGACATGCGGCCCTCACCGAATACTGGAACAGGAACGTGGAGTCTGCCACTCTACCATAGTTTTGACCTTAGCTGGGTCCATGGAGATGCCTTCCGAGGAAATGACATAGCCCAGAAATTCCACTGGTTGCACCCAAAACTACATTTTTCCAGCTTTGCATAAAGACCATGTTCTCGAAGTCGTTTTAGTACTAACAATACATGAGAATCATGCTCTTCTTGGGTCTTCGAATAAACCAGTAGATTATCCAAATAGATGATCAAACAAATATCCAAGAGATCTCAGAATATATCATTTGCCATGTGCTGGAAGACTGTTGGCGCATTAGTGAGGCCGAACGACATGACCGTATACTCAAAGTGCACATATCTAGTGCGAAACGCGGTCTTCCATTCATCTCCTGGTCAAATCTGTACGAGGTTATAGGCTCCCTATAAGTCAATCTTCGTGAAGAACCTGGCACCATTGATCCGTTCTAAAAGACTTGAGATAAGGGGAAGTGCATACCTATTTCTAATTGTAACCTTATTCAAGCCACGGTAATCTACAACGAAACGAAGTGATCCATCCTTTTTCTTGACGAAGAAAATGGGTACGCCGGTTGGAGATTTCAAATGCCGAATGAAACCATTTTCCAAATTCTCCTCTATATAGGCTCACAAGACTTCTAGCTCGGTTGGTGACAAATTGTAGATCGGTCCCCATGGTGGCTCTTTCCCCGGTTGTAAATCGATGGGGCAATCATACGGTCGATAGTGAGGAAGTATATTGGCTTGTACTTTATCGAACACATCGGCATAATGATGATACTTCTTTGGAAGTTGAACGGTGGATTCCTCTTTAATGGTGTCTGAGGGCTTTACTGATATTGCGAAGAGAAACATTTCTTCCTTGCGTCCTTCTTCCCGCAACTGAAGTAGCGAAATGGTTGCAATCTCATGAGTAGACCCTCGGGCTTTCCGATACCGGATTTCTCTTGTTCTCCAATCTATGTCTGGGTTATGTAATTCAAACCATGGTAATCCTAAAATAATGGGGTGTTCTAGGATTCTAATTATATTAAATGATACTACACATGCTAGATTATCTAGGACAATATTAATGGGCTTTGACTCTTCTATGATATTTCTAGAAGCAATGGGACGACCATCAATGACTACTACAGAGGCTGGACACGGGAGTTTTCTGAGTGATATATGATGAGCTTGGGCAAAGTTCCTATCCATGAAGCAAGAATTAGCTCCGGAATCTAGAAGTGCTAAGACATGTACTAGAGGGGTACTTTTAGTACTAATTGTTACTTGGGCTACGAACACATTGCTAACTTGCTTAGAGGGAATGGAACAACTAATGGGTTGCACAGATCTAGGGTTGTCCAACCAAACGGCTCCTATTTTGGCTGGACTTAGTCGTTTAACTCTTCTTCTAACTGACTAAGGACATCAAATTTGTTCGCTAGATTTGGGCTATTAGTTCTATTAGGACTATCAGATATCCCTACTGAAATAGACTGGGGTTTAGTACAATCAGAACTAGCAACTATTTGGTTTACATGCCTTCTTGGCCTATGGGGACAGTTTACCGCGATATGCCCTGGTCCACCGCAATAAAGACATAGGGGTGAAAGCATACGAGTGGAAACAATTAGCTATGTCCTTGACATAGCTAATTAGCTATGCAAAAAGCTACCATTGATAAATAGTCATTTTGGTAAAAAGGCATCATTAATAAATTAACTATGCAAAAAACTACCATTGAAAATACTAGAGTGTTTCAATTACATATGTAAATGAGTGCCATAAATGTGCAACATAAACGTACAACATAAATTGATATGTACACCATAAATGTGTACCATAAATTATATATCGAATTCCTAGGTCCATTATGCATGATCCTTTGCCACATCACGTAGGCCATCTCTAGTTGAGTATTGTGGGTTAGTTGCTACCACTGTTGCTAAACCCTATCGAGTCCACCTGCCGCCACTCTACACTCAGGCGCCGCTATTGTGCGTTCCAAGCATAATCAAAGAGCTGCTCAATCTGACGGGGTTCTCTTCTCTGTGCCACTCTACACTCAGGGGCCGCTACTGTGCGTTCCAAGCATCATCAAAGAGTTGTTCAATCTGACGGGGTTCTCTTCTCTGTGCCACTCTACACTCAGGGGCCGCTACTGTGCGTTCCAAGCATCATCAAAGAGTTGTTCAATCTGATGGGGTTCTCTTCTTTGTGCCACTCTACACTCAGGGGCCGCTACTGTGCGTTCCAAGCATCATCAAAGAGCTGTTCAATCTGACGGGGTTCTCTTCTCTATGCCACTCTACACTCAGGGGCCACTACTGTGCGTTCCAAGCATCATCAAAGAGCTGTTCAATCTGACGGGGTTCTCTTCTCTGTGCCACTCTACACTCAGGGGCCGCTACTGTGCGTTCCAAGCATCATCAAAGAGTTGTTCAATCTGATGGGGTTCTCTTCTTTGTGCCACTCTACACTCAGGGGCCGCTACTGTGCGTTCCAAGCATCATCAAAGAGCTGTTCAATCTGACGGGGTTCTCTTCTCTGTGCCACTCTACACTCAGGGGTCAGAAGCTGATCTTGTCTTAAAAAGGTCTAGTCTAATGGTGTTACTTAATAGTGATGTTGACGATATAAACATCAGTGAGCTATCTAAGGTAATTGGTGTTAGTAGAAAAACAGTGTACAATACAATGAACCATATAATTTCCTCGGGTGAAGGAACTAGTCTACTAAAGCTAACTACAAGATGTAAGCCAATGACACCCATAACATTCGAAATCAAGGATGTAATCACAATGTTTTGGACTAATGAGAGTAGGGTTTCACCCAATAAAAAGGATTTATGCAGGAAACGTGTTGGAAGAAATCAATACGAGGAGCATCCCATTCATCTTCTTGATGTACCTCAGGTATTTACATTTATCTCAACATTTGTTTTGACTCTACATGGAAAGTTAATTAGCTCAGTTAGCAGAAAAGCTAATTAGCTTATCAATTACATTTACCTCAATTAGCTACTAGGATAGCTACTACATAGGTAACTGGCTACTCTCAATAGCTACTACCATGATAGCTAATTAGCTATTCTCAATAGCTAATTTAGGTACTACCAGATAATTAGCTGTCCTGGTAGCTAGTTAGCTATTTGGTTATTACCAGCTAGTTAGCTACTAGGAAAGCTAATTAGCTACCATGATAGCTAATTAGCTTACTAGGACAACTAATTAGCCACCGTGATAGCTAATTAGCTAATAGACCAGCTAATTAGCTACCATGATAGCTAATTAGCTACTAGGACAGCTAATTAGCCACCATGATAGCTAATTAGCTACTAGACTAGCTAATTAGCTACCATGATAGCTAATTAGCTACGAGACCAACTAATTAGCTACCATGATAGCTAATTAGTTACTAGGAAAGCTAATTAGCCACCATGATAGCTAATTAGCTACTAGACTAGCTAATTAACTACCATGATAGCTAATTAGCTACTAGGACAGCTAATTTGCTACCATGATAGCTAATTAGCTACTAGGAAAGATAATTAGCTATTCTAGAAGCTAATTAGCTACTAGAATAGGTAATAAGCTACTAGAATAGATAATTAGCTACTAGAATAGCTAATTAGCTACTAGAATAGCTAATTAGCTTCTAGAATAGCTAATTAGCTACTAGGATAGTTAGCTAGTTACGAGAATAACTAATTCCTCTTTATTACGCAGGTCAATTTATTTATTAGGTTCAAACGAATGCATCCAACTATCAAAGTTCAACTACGAACATTCGAGTCTCTTAAGCCACACTTTGTGAGACGCTTAAAGGATCGATACACATGTTATTGCATTTACCATGTACAGATGGGTTTTCTGAACGACTCTATTAATCTACTACGTCACCATAGCGCATCCCTAACTAATACAGTTTGCACATGTGGGTGCCCAATCTGTCGATCAAGCCCACAAGAGGAGTGTAAATCATCTGAGCACGTTATCTCTTCCATGAGTTATTTATTAGATTCAATATTGTGTCCGAGAGAAACTGACGCTATCTTCCATATTCATAAATGTGTCATGGGTTTATGTCAAGATTGTGGCCCTACTAGATTTAGGTGGTGTCCAAATGAATTGAGTAGTGAAATATTGATCTCTGTGAAGTTCTTTGAGTCAGTGAACACCAATTTCGAAGGAAAGATGTGTAAAAGAAAGGATCTAGTTCGGAAGATGCTTAAACCAAGGGATTTGGTATCTCTGTTTGTAGTATCTCTAGGAAAGTTCATTAAACACAACTTCATTTATCCATGGTAGGCCCATTAGTTTAAGACTTGCATATCTGATTTCCCAAATGATGTAGTAGTCTCAGTAGTAGATTTCGTAGAGAATTATACTTTCAAGCAGCAGAATGAAATTCAATCTATGCATTGGTGTTCAGTTCAGGTAACCATTTTTGTGCACATAACATATTTTCGAGTTTCAGGTGATGTTAAAAAAGTAATTCATTTCATTATTTCCGATGATAAGAAGCATGATACCTTGTTCGTCCAACACTGTTTTTAGTTACATTGGCAGTGGTTATTAGCTCAATGTTTGGAGCTTACTCAACATTGGGTTTGGTCTGACGGAGCTGCGTCACAATTCAAGCCTCGACGTCCATTTTATTTTGTGGGGAGCTATCCTGCTATAACAGGTTTGGAGATGAGATGGAATTTTTTTGGGTCTGGCCATGGTAAAGGTGAACATGATGGTGCAGGGGCTGTTATAAAGCGGGCACTTACCCATGAACAACTAAAGACAGATGGTGTGCACATGAATTGTGCATCACATATAGTTGAATTTTTAAGAACAAATATGTCAACAAGTGCAACATGTGTTTATTCCTCGCAAGTCCGAGATATCAAACGTGAATTTTGGGAAGTGAAGATAGATGAAGTAAATAGGGAGAAGACCTGGGAGTGCCAAGGAATTCCCGAATTGCGATCTGTGCATGTTGTTCGCGGTTACTCCAGGTTGGATGGTCATTGTATTGCGGTTAGAGAATTGACTTGTTTTTGCTTCCATTGTGTGCAGGGAAATTGGAGATATTGTCTAAACAAAGCATACATTCAGAATTGGGAGTATCACACTCTGAATGATAAGGAAGTAGTTGATGGAGAAACAGGGCAGAATGCTGACTTCACATATGAGGGACTTGGAGATACTTTGAGTGATGTCCTGAACATTGGGGATAACTTCGCTGTAAATGCTGAAGAAGGCAATTCAGAGGGTGCTGATTTCTATATATTGAAGTGCATGGTTAGTAAACAGTGTGCAAGGCCGAATATTGTAGATGCATGGGGAAATTTTGTATCTGCCGGGACATTCTACATCGAAGGCATTTTTTATGCAAAACTAGAGTCTACGAATATGTGTACAGGCTGTTAGAAGACAAACCAACGGCGTACATGTACTCTCATTTGGTCAGGTGCATCAACGTCCCAATGTCAGAATACTATAGCTGCTAATTTTATACATTGTTGGTGCTAATGTGTATGAATGTATTTACAATAGTATGCCATGGAATTTGTAGCTACAAGTAGCACTTACCATGTTCTCTTGTAAAACAAACATGTATTTCACGAAAACAGTTAAATAAATTTGTTTGAGAATCAATTTCTTGTATACAGTCTGCTTTCTGTGCTTCTTTCTCAATAAAATCATGTCTTTTTTGTTAAGTTTTAAGTTATAAGTTATAGCGAAATAGTCATCAGTAGCTAATTAGCTGTACAAATACAGCTAATTAGCTGTCAATAGCTAAATAGTCATCAATAGCATGAAATCAACAATCTGCAACATATTCCTCAAATTACACAGTAGATAAGTACAGTGGGAACAAGTAATTAAATTCTTCATTGAATTATGTCATCTCTTTACATATTTATAAATTACCATTGGAAATGTCTACAAATCTCCTATAAACAGCTAAGCTCTTGCTAGTCAGTGGAACGATTCTACATATATTATCCGCATATCGAGCTCGGTATGGAGTCCACAACCATGCACCTAGTTGGCAGCTCACTTGTTTGCACCAGGTATTGTTCAGGCATTTCCTCGGGTAGAATGAGACAGCATCTCTGAATATTGTAGTGCCGGAAATGTTCTGTATCCAAAATCAATGTATTGTTGGCATTATATTCAGGCCAAGTAGCCCAGAAATCAGAAAGTCTCTTGAATCTTGCAGCTTCCATTTGCTCACAATTTTCTCGTGCCCATTGACCTTTAAAACAACTTCACCATTTTGGGAAGAATCTTGCTAAACACTTTGTAAAAGGAAACGTGCGGAAGCAAGTATGAAGACCGAACAGAAGAGAGGAAACTCAGGTTTAATGGAGAGCTTGAGCTTACACGGTATACGCAGGAGAGATAGAGAGAGAAACACAAAAAATTATATTCAATAATAGTACTCAATCTGTACATAAGACGTGCTCAGTGAGCACTTTTATACAAGTCCTAGAAGGACTGACCGAAGTACTGACAGTACTTCAATGCTCATCAAGAGCTCCTACACTAACTCCCAAATATATTCCTCACGGAATATCTTTCCTAACGGCCTCCCGGTTTATGCACTCGGCCTAACCGATCGGTCCCAACCGATCCGGTCCTCGGCTTCTTCAGCCGATCTGGCCGATGTTGAGCTTGTCTCTCAACACTCCCCCTCAAGCTCAACTTGAGGCTCTTCGGGATCTTCACAACACCGGTTCCTCCTGGCTTCTTGCCTCGCTCGCGCTCCTCGACCTGTTCGACTCCGCGCGCTTCGACCCTTCCGGTCGGCTTGTCTGCTCATGCGGCCCTCATCAACTCTTCTGTTGTTGCGGTGTTGACGCTTCTTCTGCTACCTTTTCTTCCGCTTGGGCCTCGGTTAATTCAGCGTGTCTGAATCAAACATCCGAACCGACTCGGCTACCTCTGATCAGTCTTCGCTCTCGTCCGAGTTGGCTGTCTCCAACTCGTCTTCGGTCTTCTCACCCTCGATGGCGTTATCTTCCCCATGCGTGGTTGGCTTCGGCTCTCTCCTTTGGTTGCTCCCCTTCTGTCCGCTTCCGGACTTTTCCGCGGGTCCGCCCTAGGCTTCTTCAGCCGATCTGAAGTCAAACTTGTCAACCAACTCGGTGTCGCGGTGTCCGCTCCTTTCCTACTGCCTTGCTTGGTCGTTCGGGACTGTTCTCCCCCTCAAGTTCGGCACGTCAAGGTGACGCAACCCAAGCGCACCTGAGAATTGCCGCAACTTGTCCAGACCAAGAGGCTTGGTGAAGATGTCGGCAGCCTGTCGATCCGTCGGAACGTACTGAAGTTCGACTTCACCGGAAAGGACACGCTCACGGACGAAATGGTAATGCACCTCAATGTGCTTGGTCTGTGCGTGGAAAACGGGGTTCTTCCCGAGTTGGATGTTGTTGAGGTTGTCGCAGTAGATCGTCGTCGGATCTGACACCTCCACTTGTAGGTCCTTAAGTAGCCGCTTCAACCATATGGCTTCGCATGTCGCGACAGCCGCTCCTCGGTACTCAGCTTCGGTGCTCGACAGTGCAACTGTCGGCTGCTTCTTACTGCTCCACGCGATCGCGGCACTCCCGAGGGAGAACACGTATCCAGACGTGGATCGGCGATCGGCGGCATTGCCAGCCCAATCAGCATCAGTGTAGCCGACTAACTGCGCAGCTGCACCAGTCCAATATAGTAGTCCCCGGTCCTTAGTGTCGTTGACATACCGTAGTATGCGTTGCGCACATTGAAGGTGCTCCTCGGTAGGTCGCACCATGAACTGACTGATCACCCCGACCGGATAACTGAGGTCGGGTCGGGTGATGATCAAGTATATAAGGCTTCCAACAATTTGTCAGAACCTCGTCGGGTCGCATACCTTTCCCGTATCGGGACGAAGCTTGATGGTTCTGTCCAGAGGAGTCGAAACGGACTTACAGTCGGCCATCCCGAGTTTGAAGAGCATACCCAGCACGTAATGACGTTGGTTGATCAATATGCCTTCGGGGTTACGGATCACTTCGATCCCGAGGAAGTAATGAAGGTCCCCCAGATCCTTCATGTCGAACGATGCCGCAAGCTGGAGCTTCACGCGGTCGATTTCACCTAGGTCGGCGCCGGTGATGACCAAGTCATCAACATACAGTAAAATACTAACCGGTCCGAGTTGACCTTTCCGGATGAATAGGGAAGAGTCCGATTTTGACGTGACGAAGCCCAACCGACGCAGTTGTTGCGTGATCTTCGCGTTGCAGGCACGCGGGGCTTGCTTCAGTCCGTAAAGGGACTTCTTCAGTCGGCATATTGCCGAGGAGTTTGTTCCAGAGTGAAATCCGGGGGGTTGTAGCATGTATACCTATTCCTCAAGGTCACCTTGCAGGAACGCATTCTTTACATCCATTTGATGTAGGTGCCACCCCTTGGCCGCGGCTACTGCGAGCAAAACACGAACGGTCGTCATTTTCGCGACCGGCGCAAACGTCTCATCGTAGTCGATGCCGTGTTTCTGCGCATAGCCCTTTGCCACTAGCCGAGCCTTGTACCGGTTGACCGAGCCATCGGTGTTGTACTTGACCTTGTACACCCACCTACACCCGATCGGTTTTACCCCCTTCGGTGCGTCAACCAGGTCCCAGGTCTCGTTCTCCGCCAATGCGTGCATCTCTTCCTCCATCGCGGCACGCCAATTCGCGTCTTTAGCCGCTTCTGCGTAGCTCTCCGACTCACGCACTTCCGCTACACGGGTCATGTACGCATAATGATATGCCATGTACTCGTTATATCCGAACCGCACAACTGGGTTCTTTTGGCGGGTAGATCGGCGTAATCTCACATTAGCCGATGTCGAGGCCTTCTCGGTCGACACGGTCTTCACCTTTAAAGACCCGTCACTGGTTCCCTCGGAGTCGGACTCGCGTCGGTCTGACTTGTTCCTTTCCATGCCGGAATCCGACACCTTCTTCTTCCCTTTCTCTTTGCGCGTAAGCCGTCTCCTCGGCTTCCTGCGCGGGGAATGCACGGCCGAGTCTCCACTACTCGCCGGCTCTTCATCGGACTGGTTGTACCGACTCGGTCGTCCAACCGGTCCACTTAAACGGAGTGAAATCGGACTCTCTTCGCGGGTCTCGATTTCGGGCTCATCCGGAGGCATCTCAACCTCGTTGACCTCATCGTCAGAGCTCGGATTGGAGTCGAGGTTCGTAGTCGGGGGCAGGTACCAGGACGCAGACTCGTCAAACACAACGTCGCGGCTGACACGCGCTTGTTTGGTGCGAGGGTTATAGCACTTATAACCCTTCTGCTCGTCTGAGTAACCGACCAAGATGCATTTCTCGGCCTTTGCGTCCAGCTTCCTCCTTTTCTCCTTTGGTACATGCACATACGCAATGCTACCGAACACCCTCAAGTGTCGCAAGTTCGGCTTCGTTCCGAAATATAGCTCGTGCGCCGACACTTTGTCTCCAATCCGGTTCTGGATGTATACCGCGGTCCTTACCGCCTCGGCCCAGTAGAACTTGGGCAAGCTCTTCTCCTCCAGCATTGCCCGTGCCGCTTCCACAACTGACCGATTCTTTCTCTCGGCCACGTTGTTCTGCTCTGGCGTGTATCTACAACTGAATTCGCGGCGAATTCCCATTTGTTGTAGATAACCGTTGAATTGACCGGAAAAGTACTCTTTTCCACCATCCGACCGCATGCACTTGATCTTTCGTCCCGTTTCGGCTTCCACGAACCCTTTGAGGTCCCGGAAACAGTCGAAGACTTCGCTCTTCCTCTCAATGAGGTAGATCCACGTGTGCCGCGTGTGGTCGTCGATGAAGGAAACGAAATATCGGCTCCCGCCAAGACTAACGTTTTGTGTCGGTCCCCATACATCGGAGTGTATAAGGTCGAGCTTATTCCGGCTCCGGTTTTGCTCGTTGGGGAAAGGAAGTCAGTGTTGCTTCCCGAGCTGGCAGGCTTCACAAATTTGTGCCTTTCGGCCACTAAATTTGGGCAATCCGAACACTACCTGTTTCGATTGCAGATCTTGAAGCCGCTGGTAATTGACGTGGCCTATCCGCTTGTGCCACAAGTCAATGTCCGACTCGGTCTTTTGTCCCTTCGCGAACATTGCGGTGCCGCCGTCAGTGGAGTCGAGGATGAACATCCTCCCGTCTCTGCGCCCTTGCGCAATCACACGGCCTTCTTCCTCAATGAAGCACCTGAGGTGTGTAAACCGAACCTCAATCCCTTGGTCAACGATCTGTCCGACCGAGACCAAGTTCTTCGTGATTGTCAGAACGTGCAGCACGTTCATGAGTTTCCCTTTCTGCCCGACATGGCTAAGGGGAACTTCTCCGACATTCGCGATCGGATGCGGAGTGTCGTCTCCTGTTGCGACTACTCCCGGTTGTATCGGTTTTTCAAGGTACGAGAACCACTCCTTATGGCTCGTCATGTGGTTTGACGCGCCGGAGTCTACGTACCACACCTCGTCCGATCTCGGGGTGCTCTGTTTCATTGAGTTTGCTTCGTGTCTCGACACGAAGGCAAACCCTTCTCCGGTCTCCCGAAGTCTTCGGCGTAGTGCAATTGCTACCGATTTCCCTTGTCGGTATTTCTGGAGCCATTTCTCTCCGAATCGGCGCGCTTCTTCTAGCACTCACTTTCCTTGTGGCCTTTCTTGCCACAGTACCAGCACTCCGCGATGACCTTCCCTTGCCGGTTCTCATCGCTTCGACTCCCCCTGTTTCCGGACGGTCCGGAGTTGCTGTCAGCATCACTTCGGTGCCTTCTTCCTTGATCTCGTCAGCCGCTTCCATTGTGTACCGACTCGCCTCGTCCGCCACGACCACGGGGCCTTTCTCCCTCCGTGTAAAACATCTTGTTGTCGGTGTGCGTGCTTGTCGACGCACCCACGTGGTTCTCCTCTACCAGGAGCATCGACTGTAAGTCGAAAAAGGATGGCGTATTCTCCCGGGTACACACAACCGTTCGGAACGCTCCGAACTTCGACGCCAAACCTCCGAGACAGATCTAGACCATCTCACTCTCCTCGATGTTCACCTCTATGGAGGCGAGGGAGTCGCAGATATCCTTGATCTTCGAGGTATAGTCCGCCACCGACAAGTCGTGTTGTCGTAGGTTGCTCAACTCCTGTCGGAGCTTAAGCTTCCTGGCTGTGGTGCTCGTGGTGAAAATCTTCTTCAGATTTTCCCACGCACCCTTCGGCATCTTTGCATCCCGAACATAGCTCAATAGTTGTTCGCCCACACACGATGTGAAGCAGTACAATACCCTGCTCGCCGATTGCTCCCACGACGGGAACTCTCTGTGTGTTGATTCGGGTGCCGCATCATTAGCTACTTCGACATAACTCCAGTAGCCGTGCCCGAGCAGGTACTGGTGCATCTTGTAGGACCAAGACGCGTAGTTGGTTCTGTCGAGCTTCTCTGTTGGAAGCGAGCTCGCCATGCCTCTATCCATCGTTCTTCTTGTTCTTCTTCGTCAAGCTGTGTCGGCTGTAGAGAGGTTCTCAACCCTCGCACTCTGATACCATGTAAAAGGAAACGTGCGGAAGCAAGTATGAAGACCGAACAGAAGAGAGGAAACTCAGGTTTAATGGAGAGCTTGAGCTTACACGGTATACACAGGAGAGACAGAGAGAGAAACAAAAAAAATTATATTCAATAATAGTACTCAGTCTGTACATAAGACGTGCTCAGTGAGCACTTTTATACAAGTCCTAGAAGGACTGACCGAAGTACTGACAGTACTTCAATGCTCATCAAGAGCTCCAAGATCAAGGCTCTTCTTTCCACTTCTAGTGGTTTAGGTTTCCATTCCTGAAACTGAGCCACTGTTACACCATTTTCTGGTAGGATACGATGAATCTCAATCAGCTCAGGTTCGGCCGACACAACTGGCGTCCTTTTCCTCTTCAAACCCCTAGTCGACTGTGTTGGGCCTGGCTTCACATTCTGGTGCTCTTGTTTTGTCGACTTAGTTATCAATCCTTGGATTACCTCGGTGCATGTAGCTACTGATCTGCTCGATATCAGTCCACTGGTATCACATGCTGCATCTACCTGCAACACCAAGTCATCTGTGCAACATGCTTGATCAACTTGTGTGACCAAATCACTTGTGTCAGTTGCTACATCTACTTTCAAGATGGGGCCCTTTAAACATGTCGCAACATCAACAGTATCCACACTTCCATTGGCCTTACGAGCAATAGAATCAAACCCTTTAGACTCTGCAACATCAGAAAACACCAACATATTCACACTCACAAAGTAACTAACAGTCTCACAAAACAACATCCTGAACATCAAAGAGTTTCAGTCATAGAACAACACTCTTCAAATTATCTTGGAAAAACATCATAGAGTTCCATTACATAATGTGGATCAAGCAACAACCAATCTGAGGTTTTACTTGTCCAACAGGATAGTAAAACTTCATAAAACCCTAGCAAAATCCCTAAGCTAACAATCATATCCAACTAAACAGTATTTCGCTCCACTACGTCTGGGCCCCTTGACCGAGTAACTGGTCTTGTTCCCGATTGTGGACCCTTCTTCAGCCTTTTTCTGGTCGGTTCCCTATTTAGCCTTGCTTCTTTCACCCAATGCGCAAGTGTGTCCTCCTCCAACAACCTTCCCATCGCCTCAGCAACTAATTACACATCAGCCGTTTCTTGAACTACCTTTTCAAGTACAGAGGGATCTGTTTGGACATTTTTAGTAGTTGGGCTCGGTGGGGTGGAATCAAGGTCTTGAGATTCGAAGAAATGTTGCATCAAGTGTTCATAAACATTGTTGTTGTGAACCTCAGTTTTACATGTTGTTTCCACTATTTCATGGCATTTCACATCGTTGCCTAATTCAGTACATTGTTCCAAAAGAATAGGGTGGAGCTGATCTAAAGGAGATGTGATAGCAGGACTCTTACTTTCAGCCACGTTGGCAGTAGTATCCTCATCTGTTGCAGCGTCATCAGCACCAGACACATCATGTGTCGTCCTTAATCCACAAGATTCTACAATAACATGGTAGCTATTTAGGATAGCTAATTAGCTACTTTACTAAACTATGGTAGAAGCTAGGATAGCTAATTAGCTAGTACGATAGCTAATTAGCTACTTTACTCAACAATGGTAGTAGCTAGGATAGCCAATTAGCTACTATGGTAGCTAATTAGCTACTTTACTCAACTATGGTAGTAGCTAGGATAGCTAATTAGCTACTATAGTAGCTAATTAGCTACTTTACTCAACTATGGTAGTAGCTAGGATAACTTATTAGCTACTAGGGTAGCTAATTAGCTACTAGGATAGCTTATTAGCTACTTTACACAACTATGGCAGTAGCTAATTAGCTACTAGGATAGCTAATTAGCTTTTTTACACAACTATGGTACTAGCTAATTAGCTAGTACCATAGCTAATTAGCTACTAGGATAGCTAATTAGCTACTAGGATAGCTAATTAGCTACTTTCTCAACTATGTAGTAGCTAGGATAGCTTATTAGCTACTAGGATAGCTAATTAGCTGCCAGTAGCTAATTAGCTACTAGGATAGCTTATTAGCTACTTTACACAACTATGGCAGTAGCTAATTAGCTACTAGGATAGCTAATTAGCGAGTAGGATAGCTAATTAGTTGCCAGTAGCTAATTAGCTAGTAGGATAGCTAATTAGCTTTTTTACAGAACTATGGTACTAGCTAATTAGCTAGTACCATAGCTAATTAGCTACTAGGATAACTAACTTATTAGCTACTTTACACAACTATGGCAGTAGCTAATTAGCTAGTAGGATAGCTAATTAGCTAGTAGGATGGCTAATTAGCTACTAGGATAGCTAATTAGTTGCCATTAGCTAATTAGCTTTTTTACACAACTATGGTACTAGCTAATTAGCTAGTACCATAGCTAATTAGCTACTAGGATAGCTAATTAGCCAGTAGCTCATTAGCTGCCAATAGCTAATTAGCTAGTAGGATAGCTAATTAGCTACTTTACACAACTATGGTGCTAGCTAATTAGCTATGCCAGTAGGATAGCTAATTAGCTAGTAGCTAACTAGCTGCCACTTAGCTAATTAACTACTGTAGTAAACTATGGCAGTAGCTAATTAACTAATAGGATAGCTATTAGCTGCTTTAATCAACTATGGTAGTAGCTAATTAGCTACAACGATAGCAGCAAAATAGTTTCCATACTTTTTACTGCTTAGCTAATTAGAAAAGACTAAGCTTATTAGCTACAATATGGTATACCTGTTAATTTTCTCCACTCATTTGGTAGAGCTGTACTGCAATCTCCCAAACTGCAGCAATTCGACAAGCATGTTGAAAACAAAGCAGATGGTATGTGTGGTTGCATGGTTGTAGGTGAACCAACAAAGACGCAGTTTTGTCCTCCACACCTAACCTGCAAGCAATGCAACGTGCTTGAACTGTCAATAAATCATTTTCTGGTTCTGCTTCATTTGGTAAGGGAGCAAGAATGTTCAGGTCCAAATCCTCTCTGGTCCTTACCATTCCCTCCACAAAATGTAGTTGCTTCTTAAGGCAGCTAACTACCTGTTCTTGATGAATGTATTGTTCCTTCAACGCAACAGAAAAATTTACCGATTAATTATTCCTGTTGTTGAAAGATACACCAACTTTGCTCAGGAATCGTTAACTTACTTGAAGCTTATCCAAATTGTAATCTGCAACAGTATTTACACCTAGAAGGTCCAGGTTCATTGAAATAACCTAGATCTCTATTTGCAGTTATATTTTACGTTGGGGATCCAGTGGCCCCTCTAATTCAAGCTCCTGTTGCGCAACCTATTCCAGATAATGCTTGATTAGCACATTTTACCCTTAAAGTTATTTATAACACAATCACATACCAGCAAAACAATAGTTACCTGAATCTTATTTCTAATCGTTGTAACAACGGAAGTAACTTTGCTCTCCATTGCAGAAGCCATTGTGGCTTTCTCTAAATCAGTCTTAAAAAATGCCAATGTCTCACAGGCTTCATGGACATTGTTTAGCATATAGCTAACCAATGTCTCACCTGTATCATCGGCATTGGCTTTCCTAGGGTGTCAGTGTGGTGTATGCCCCCGGTCTTGCTGGGAGTCGGCAGTTGCATCAACAGCTGCCATGCTCCAAAATCTATCTATTTTTTGTGCCAAGGTCCCCATCTTTCGGCATCTTTTTACCGATGCCTCACCATAGACTGCCCAAGCTACCCTATACATTTTAGGGTCTTTGGATTCCTTCGTTGTTTTGCAGTACTCATGCAAATGCTCTAGCAAATGAAACTGACAACTCATTGTTGACTAGGATCTCCTGATGAACTTTTTGGTGCAGCCTCATGCAGTCATCGTACAAGTCGGCTCGTACATGCTTCAGCTTGACCTTGCCTTTGACTCTAGGCACTGTATATACTATCATCCAGTCTACATCACTGATCAATTTATCACTTAGGACAGCAGGGTCAACACCCTCGAGTGACAGACCATAGGTGTTGTGGAAGTCCTCCTTTGTCTCGCAAAATTTTGCGAAGTTTAGCACTCTCGGATACGGAGGAACGAGCCATCTGAAATATCATTTCAGAAATCAGAAATAATGCAAAATCAGAATATGTCAGAATCAGAAACCCCAATCAACAACAACAAAAATGGTGCAAAATCTTTAACTTAGCAAATCAAAAACCCTAATCATAATTTGTATTCAGAAATTTGAAATCAGAAACCCTAATCAAAATCTGTAATCAGAAGTTTGTAACAAGAAACCCTATTTAGAAATTCTAATCAGAAATTTATAATCAAAAACCCGAATCAGAAATTTCAATCAGAAACCCTAATCAGAAATTTCAATCACAAACCCTAATCAGAAATCCTAAACAGAAATTTATAAACAAAAACCCTATTCAGAAATTCTAATCTGTAATCAAAATTTGTAACCAGAAACCCTATTCAGAAATCTAATCAGAAATTTATAATCAAAAACCCTAATCAGAAATTTCAATCACAAACCCTAATAAGAAATTGTAATCAGAAATTTATAAACAAAAACCCTAATCAGAAATGTCAATCAGAAACCCCAATCATCACTAAAGACAGGATTAAACACAAAAAAAGTAATATAAACACACCTGCTACTACTCCCCGATCTACGAGACATCCTTGTATGGGACTCCAAGGACTTCGCCCTATTCGATTTTGGGGAAATATGACTCGGCACCAAAGTTCAGACAATAGTCAAAAAGAAAAAACAAATGTTTGGGGTTTTTGTAACTGAAACATACCTGGACGATGATCGAGTGGGTTCTATGTTGTAGCTCTCAATCTACAATGTCGATTTTCTGCTGTTGCGGGAGCTACGTCTGCGTTCGTGCTATGAGTACTCCATTTGCGTTCAAAATCAAACCTAGGCTAAACAGGAAATTGATGACATTGAAGTCGACCTTAGATAATGGTGCTATTCCCCAAGTTCCACTACGTCTGAAACAGCAGTTCAAATATTTGAGTTTTTTCATAAATTAGTTTTTCAAATATTTGATTTTCCCACAAAAAAGACTAGCTAAACAAATAGCTAATTAGCTATGGCCATTTTAGTAGCTAATTAGCTATAATAGTGTTTCCAATCGCATGCTTTTACCTATAGTCGGTTTGCTCGGTGTCGTTGCTTTTCTTCTTCCGAGCGGTCCACGACAACATGTGGTGTCAATTTCCATCGGAGTTGGAGTACTTACTGGAGGCGCATTATATGACTCCCTCGGAAAAGGTTTCGCTACCACTAAGGCGTAGGTAGGCTCAGATCTTGCCCTTGGCATCTGGAACTGATGTTCTGAATGTCATTTGAAGAGGCGATTGTCGCATCTCACTGCACGACTGATTGCTTCTGTTAATGACGTTGTTGCATCGTTACGATGGTTGCTTCGAGTTGTTGCTCACGTAACGTCAGCTCCCCGTGTTGTTGTTGTTTTTCCTGCGCAATTTGTTGAAGATCCCCCAACAAACGGTGATTTTCTTGTTCTAGTGCTATAAATTTCTCCTTTAAGCATTGGAGCTCCGAGAAATCAAATTGGTATTCCTGAGCGCTAACAGTTTCCATTTTACTAGGGAGGATAAGAGGATTAGTATGAAAGGAAGAAAGGGGTAAGAAAATGTGGGAAACCGAAAAGAAGACCGGAAAAAGGGGATATGTAAGAAGATAAAAGGAAGAGGAGGAAAGGAGGAGACGGAAGGAGGACGTACAAAATCGGTTCAAACTGTCAGGATTAGTACTAAGACAGAGAAGGAATTAGTACTAAAAAATGAGGATTAGTACTAAGAGAGGTGTAGAACTCTCGTGAGAAGGAAGGAGTGAGAAAGAGAGAGAGGGGGGTTGTGAGAGAATGATGATAAAAGATATATATTATGTGAAGAGAGTATACAATAGTAGCTAGGAGGCTTAAGATTGGCGTTGAACCGATTTGGTTCGAAATAATGCCTTGTGCCTCCTTTTATAGTGTTCTCAGGAGTACTCCTGAAGTTTCTAGAATGTTCTAGAGAAATCTAGAATATACATCAATTTTCTATAATAAAACATAAATGAAAATAATATTTTACGTATTACAATGTATGGTCTAATGGTCAAGAGCTCGACCCATGTAGCATAAGGTTATGGGTTCGAGTCTTGCCATATCATGACACTATATGCTAGACTATAGAATACTAAACCATTATATACAACTACATGCTCATATCAGAATGGTTGAGCATGACATGTGGTGTCAATTTCCATCGGAGTTGGAGTACTTACTGGAGGCGCATTATATGACTCCCTCGGAAAAGGTTTCGCTACCACTAAGGCGTAGGTAGGCTCAGATCTTGCCCTTGGCATCTGGAGCTGACGTTCCGAATGTCGTTCAAAGAGGCGATTGTCGCATCTCACTGCACGACTGATTGCTTCTGTTAATGACTTTGGTTCTTCGGGAAAGGTCAAGAGTAAATCTTTGACATCGTTACGTAGACCATAACGAAATTGCTCCATTAATGCTTGATCATCCCAGGAGATATCGGAGGCTAGTAGACGAAAATCTGCAACGTACGCGGAGGCTGGATGATCGCCTTGACATAGTCATCGGATTTGTTGATTGTTGTCCTTATGCTATCAGTATCTCCAAAACAAGCTTTAAACTCACTTATAAATTCTTCAAATTTGTTTAGTACTAGAGATTCTTTTTCTAATAGCGGAGCGAACCATGCCAATGCTAAGCCACTTAACAACGTGCCTACTAAACCCACTCCTGATGCATCGGTGGGATATTGGGAAGGATGCATTTGAATAACTGGTCGTACCTGATTAAGGAACCCTCTAAACTACAATCGCGTTCCATCAAATTTCATGGGAAGGCCGATCTTGGGTTCTTTATGAATCCCTTATGTTCCGGGTCCTTGTTGTTGCATCGCTACGATGGTTGCTTCGAGTTGTTGCACACGTAACGTCAGCTCCCCGTGTTGTTGTTGTTTTTCCTGCGCAATTTGTTGAAGATCCCCCAACAAACGGTGATTTTCTTGTTCTAGTGCTATAAATTTCTCCTTTAAGCATTGGAGCTCCGAGAAATCAAATTGGTATTCCTGAGCGCTAACAGTTTCCATTTTACTAGGGAGGATAAGAGGATTAGTATGAAAGGAAGAAAGGGGTAAGAAGATGTGGGAAACCGAAAAGAAGACCGGAAAAAGGGGATATGTAAGAAGATAAAAGGAAGAGGAGGAAAGGAGGAGACGGAAGGAGGACGTACAAAATCGGTTCAAACTGTCAGGATTAGTACTAAGACAGAGAAGGAATTAGTACTAAAAAATGATGATTAGTACTAAGAGAGGTGTAGAACTCTCGAGAGAAGGAAGGAGTGAGAGAGAGAGAGAGGGGGGGTGACAAAATGATGATAAAAGATATATATTATGTGAAGAGAGTATACAATAGTAGCTAGGAAGATTAAGACTGGCGTTGAACCGATTTGGTTCGAAATAATGCCTTGTGCCTCCTTTTATAGTGTTCTCAGGAGTACTCTTGAAGTTTCTAGAATGTTCCAGAGAAATCTGGAATATACATCAATTTTCTATAATAAAACATAAATGAAAATAATATTTTACGTATTACAATGTATGGTCTAATGGTCAAGAGTTCGACCCATGTAGCATAAGGTCATGGGTTTGAGTCTTGTCATATCATGACACTATATGTTAGATTATAGAATACTAAACCATTATATACAACTGCATGCTCATACAACTACAACTACAACCATTTTCTGACTTCGCATCGAGCTTCTTCCGCATCTC